>NW_027185764.1:46395833-46435822 GCF_028583685.1 Petaurus breviceps papuanus | reverse complement strand
GAAGGAAGGAAGGAAGGAAGGAAGGAAGGAAGGAAGGAAGGAAGGAATGGAAAAATAAAATCGGAAGAAAAGAGAAAAGAAAATAAGTTTGAGCTTTATTTTTATTTTAGAAGCATCCTTTCGAAACAGTGGCAGATTGCCAGCTGTGTTTAAAGTCCTTTCCAGGAACTGGCAGTAAGGTTAAGTAACGTTAACTGTCCTTAGAATTCTGAGTGAGCTCTAGGGTCTATTTTTGATAATGTTCCAATTCACTTAGAAATAAGTTAGGAATGTCTTAGTCTGGGTCCTGTTCAGAGTGAATTATGCTAACATGTTATGTACAGACTCATCCATTTAGTTGAAATATTTTTCACCTTTTGCCATGATGCCAATATGTCAGGCTCACTTGGCTATTCCATCTGTGTGTTTTCTTATCATTAACACCAATGAACTTTGACTTGATTGATTTCTTCTTTGAGTACGGTGCACCAAAGACCAGCTTACTAACTATACATACAGCAAATTTTTTTTTACTTTGCTGTTATTCTTCCTTCTGGCTGGGACTCCCCCACCAACTTCCATCCTTGGCCTTTCCTACCCCAGTCTGAATTGCCTTAGCATTCTTTAAGGTCAAACAAAGTACTCCTTGAGAAAGCTTCCTGCTGAGCTCAGGGGGCAGAGCCAAGATGGTGGCATAGAAGCAGGAAAACTCCCTGTGCTCCCCCCATAAACACCTCAAATACCAATACAAAATGACTCTAAACAAACTTTAGGGCTACAGAACCCACAAAGTGACAGAGAGAAACAAACCTCTCACTGAAGACAGTCTGACAGGTGGACAGGAAGGGCTCATTGGAGTCTGCTGGGAGCCTAGCCTAGCCCCATGAGCTTGTGGTTTGAGACTCATGGCAGCCTGACCAGCCATGGCTAAAGTGACTTTGGGAGAGATCAGCAATAGCTGGGGTGGTTTCCAGAATTATCAAACCATAGATGCAAAAGAAAAAGTGGGAGGTCAGTGTAGACTCTGTGGGAATAGGGAGTCCCAGAGTGCAGTCTGGTCTCTGTCTCCCAGAGGGAGAAGTGGCTGAGTCACAGAGGTCATAGTTGGGCATGGCTGCTTTAGAGCTCCCGGCCTGCAGATTATAGAGGTACTAAGCAACCATTCTGAGGGGTAATCACTCTTGCTTTAACCTGCTTGTATCTGGATTGCTGTCTAGGGTGGAGGTCCTGGTGTGTGTGACCAGTGAGCCAGAGAGTGTGGAGGCTTCAGAGAAGGCAGCCAACTAATAACTGGCAGCTGTGAAAATCCCAGCAATTTGGGACAAAGCTCTCCTCTATGGAAGCGGTATGCTACTGTGGCAAAACACTCAACAGTAAAGTAATTGAGTGGCAACATGAGCAAGCAAAGGAAACACAGCAAAAACAGCAATTTGATTTTGGATTCCTTTTTGGGGGGACAAAAAGGATAGAAGCATGGAACAGAAACAAAAAAACTAAGTCAGAACTCCTGCAACAAAAGCTTCACAGAAGAATATGAATTGATTAGAGGCCACAGAGGAGCTTAAGAAGGATTTTGAAAATCAAATAAAAGAAGTGGAGGAAAATTGGGAAGAGAAATGAGAATTATGCAAGAAAATCATGAAAAGAGAGTCAACAATCTGACTGAAGAAAACAACACCTTAAAGAATAGACTAACTCAAATGGCAAAAAAGTTCCAAAAAGTCATTGAGGAGAAGAATGCCTTAAAAAGACAAATTTGCCAGATGGAAAAAGAATCTCAAAAGCTCACTGAAGAGAATCATTCCTTCAAAATTGAGCAAATGGAAGCTAGTGACTTTATGAGAAAACAGGATACTATTAAACAGATCCAAACAAATGAAAAACTAGAAGGCAATATGAAATATCTCATTGGAAAAACCAATGACCTGGAAATAGATCCAGGAGAGATAATTTAAAAATTTATTGGACTACCTGAAAGCCATGATCAAAAAAAAAGAACTTAGAAATCATCCTTCAAGAAATTCTCAAGGAAAATTGCCCTGATGTTTTAGAACCAGAGGACAAAATAGAGGTTGAAAGAATCCACCAATCATCTCTTGAAAAAGATCCCAAAAAGAAAACTCCTAGCAATATTATAGCCAGGTTCCAGAGTTCCCAGATCAAGGAGAAAATATTACAAGCAGGCAAGAAGAAAAAAATTCAAATATTGTGGAAACACAATCAGGATAACACAGGACCAGCTTGTACACTGAGGGATTGAAGGGCTTGGAATGTGATATTCTGGAGGTCAAAGGGGCTGGGATTAAAGCCAAGAGTCACCTACACAACAAAACTGAGTATCATGTTTCAGGGACAAATATGGTCATTCAGTGGAATAGAGGACTATCAAGCATTCTTGATGAAAAAACCAGAGTTGAATAGAAAAATTTGATGTTCAGATACAAGAAGCAAGAGAAGCATGAGAAGGTAAACAGAGAAAAGAAATCATAAGGAACTTATCAAAGTTGAACTATTAATATTCCTACATGGAAAAACAATAATTGTAACTTATGAAACTTTTCTCAGTATGCGAATAGTTGAAGGGAATAGAAATGTGTGTGTGTATCTGTCTATTTAGGAGGGTATATGGACACAGGAATATAATATGCAAGTGTGTGTATATATGTGTACAGGTATACATAGACAGAGGGCATAGGACCAATTGAATAGGAAAGGATGATACTTAAAAGGTGAAATTTAGAGGTGAGAGAGGAATATAATGAGAGGAGACAGGGAGAGACAGAATGGGGTAAATTATCTCATATAGAAGAGGTAAGGGAAAACTGTTTCAATGGAGGGGAAGAACAGGAATGCAAAAGGGAATGGGACAAATTTACTCTCATTGAATTTGGCTTAGGGACGGAATGTCATACACACTAAATAGGGTATCTCACTCTACAGAAGAGTAGGGGGGAAAGTGATCAGAGGGGGGATAATGGAGGGGAGGGAATGTGGGGGGGAGGGAAGTTAGAAACACACACTTTTGAAAAGAGACAGGGTCAAAGTAGAGAATAGAACAAGTGGGGGCCAGGATAGGAGGGAGGGAAATATAGTCAGTCTTTCATAATATATCCACTATGGAAATATTTTCTGTAGCTACATGTGTACAACCTATATTGAATTGACTATCTTCACAGTAAGGGTGGGTGATGAGGGAGGAAGGGAAAGAATCTGTAATTCAAAGTTTTAAAATCTAATGCTTAAAAATATATACATTACTATTATTATTATTTACATGCAACTGGGAAATAAGATACACAGGCACTGGGATATAGAGATCCATGTTGCCCTACTGGAAAGTTGGAGGGGGAGATGGGGCAAGATATAGGAGAGAGCAGATTGGGGCAGGGGACATACAGTTGGTTCACTGTTTTGGGGGGGGGGTTAGGGGAAAGATGGGGTGAAAAATTTGAAACTCAAAATCTTTTGATGTAAACTAAAAATATACATAAAATTGAATTAAAAAAGAAAGCCTGCTGCTGCTCCAAATAAGCTCCGCCCACCCACTGTTTATCTCTGTTTCTTTCTGTCTCTGTCTCTCTTTCTGTCTCTCTGTATCTATCTCCATATCCCTGTATCTCTCTGTCTTTTTGAATCTTTCTTTGTGTGTGTGCTTGTCTCTATCTTTGTCTCTCTCTCTGTCTTTCCCTCCCTCTCCTGAATTAACTTGAAACTTTATACCTCTCTTGCTGAACTTTCATATTTGATCTTGGTTATAGTTATTTTTTATATGTTGCCACTTCCTCAATAAATTCCATGTAAATTCCATGAAGGAGGTGATTGGATTGTATTAAGTGTTACATATCTCTGAACTTAGTAAAATTTCTTGCACATAGTAAATGCTTAATGAGTATATATTAAATTTAATTATTTTACTGCTGGAATCTTCCCTTTGTCATTTGAAGTAACTGCATATAGAAGTAAAAAGTTAGCAGACTGAATTCAGTATTAGTAATGGATCTGAATAAAGTTAAGATCACAGTAAGTTTAGAAGGGTAGAGGAAACATTGACAAACAACATGGCAAATGTTTATTTGTGGAGAGATAATTTGTGAAATATCTGCTATTTTTCCTAGTTAGTTTCTATCCTAGACTTCTCTCATTACTTTGTCAAACTTGCTATTACCCAGAGCCTAAAGCAATACTGTATAGAATACTGAGTAATGTGGAATTACTTCTATCAAAGAAGCATTGCCTTAGCTTGAGAAAAATTCCAGTGGACAAGGTGAAAAAAAGAAGAAAGTGAAAAAGCAAGGCTGCCAATGGTGACATATCCTTCAATTATCAGTCATAGCTACAGACTAAAAGACAGACTGTTCAATTGCCCTCTGTGGAAGAGAACACATGGGTCAAGGAATGGACTTGCAAATAACACAACAGAAGACAAGTAGTGTGATCAGAAACAAAATCTTCAACTATTGAGGTAATGACAAAATTCTGTTTACTACCACAGGAGTGGCTGAGTTTTTTTTTTTCTTTCCATCCACCTTAGCTACATTATGTTCAATAGTCTCCACTCAACCTCAGTATCTTCATCTAAAGCACTTTTGTAAGTCCTGAGGTTAAGAAAAAGGTGAATACTTAGGTTTTTATGACTTAAGTTCCATGAAATTCCCAAGGATTTTTTAAAAAGTAGAAACATCTTCCCAGTCTAAGTTTAATAAATGAACTACATGCTGATGACTGTTTATCATTTATGTATTTAAGAAATATGCAGTGTATATCCTGTTTTGTGCTGACATAATCCCCTAAACATTACCCCCACATTCAAGACATTCTTAAGCCATAGTGCACAATGCTCCATCCAACACTTCCCTTTAGAACACCAAAACCAGAGGGAACATTAATTCAAAGTAAAGGCACTTAATTAAACAGAATAACAAGAATGTAATAATTAATACATGCCTCTCTTCTACATACACAAAGGGGAACAATATTTCACTGGTTCATCATGTTATCATTAGTAGAGGGAAAAAACATTGCTTAGAGTTGTCATGCACCTAAGGTTAGACCAAATCTCTCTCTCAGAAGCTGTTTCTTTCTAATTTTCCATAGAACTTCTGGGCTGCTTTTTCTGTTAAATAACTATCTGCTGTTTCTCCTTTACTTTGTTACTGCCATTTACTGATCCTCAATTTGACTACTAATAAGCAATTTCTCTATTGCTCTATAATAGCCATCAGATGTTTGCCCACTGAATTTCAAATACTTAACTGTTTATTCCAACATGGAGTGTGTACAACATTTTTTTTTTTTGTGAGGCAGTCTAGGGATCAAGGATGTATCAGTTCTTTTGCAAGTCATACTCACAGTTACACCTAGCCAGTATAGCTGTAAGAAAATTCTTAAGCTCAAGACTGCCATTTTATTTAATTTACTTTTCAGAAGAACACCCCAAGCCTATTAGATGTTTAGTTTGGGATGAGTGGGTCACGTTCAATTTTATTAGTGTCACTGATACTAGTACCTAGTCACATAGTTTATTCTGGAGTTTTGCTGTACCATAAGGATGGAAATTTTTAATTTTGTAGTTGTATTACTATAAATACTTATAATATAGTTCCTTGCCACATATACCCTCCATCCCTAATTAGAAATCTCCCTAATGTCATGTTGAGAAAAGTGAGCATGGTTTAACAGGAGAGAAAAAAGAAAGTGATCAAGAATGAAATAGCTTATTTGTATAAAGTACATGTGTTTTCACAATATGTGATACTAGGGGTGAGTCATAATGGTTTTTTTATCAATTTTATAACAAAAAGAGAATGTTTAATTAAATTTCATTTGTATTTGTCTTTAAATACTGACTGATTAGAAAGGGCAATGATATAATTGTCTTTGGAAATCCTAGGAATAAATTTATTAATTCAAT
The DNA here is from genome assembly GCF_028583685.1 of Petaurus breviceps papuanus. Classification (NCBI taxonomy): domain Eukaryota; kingdom Metazoa; phylum Chordata; class Mammalia; order Diprotodontia; family Petauridae; genus Petaurus; species Petaurus breviceps. The sequence continues at coordinate 46,429,932 of NW_027185764.1, read as the reverse complement.
TCAAAATAATTTTATATTGCCATAACTAATATTTTTAGGGGTGACCTAAGTATCATCCAGCTTTATCCATTGTTTAATATACTAGATCTTTTGGCTTAAATTCTCAAAGCAAATTAATTTCTCCTATTGCCTAAACCAAAGGATTTTAGGTTATTATAAATATTTCATTGTATAGACAAGAATACATTATTTTAGTGCATAAGGAATAAGCCTTAACATTGCCAGCATAGTAAATATGTATGTTTCAGGAACAAGAAGAAACAGGAAATGAATGCCTGCTAGAAAATTTAGAACATGAGCTGTTTAAAAAAATATTCAATAACTAGCAAGTTCTCTGCCTTTGAACTGACACCAGACAAATGATTGTAGAGAGAAGATTCATGGACATTTACTATTCCACTTTGGGCTTTTCTGTTTGACTGTTCAACCAGAACTCCTGACATCTAAGTTCTTTGCTCCCACATATCATAGTAAGGTCACTTATTTGGGTACATTGAGCCTGAAAGAAAAATAAATAAATAAATAGATAGATAGAAAAAGCTTCTCAGGAATAGAGCCTCAATTAATTTAAAAGGCACAGTAATGGCCTCTAAAATAACAACTGCATTTTAACCAGTAAGTTCATTAAACATTTTCACAAACTCATAACCATTATTTTGCTTAGTCAGATGTTTTCTCAAAGGAGAGTTCATTCATTTTAACTGCTTAAAATACATGATGAATGAAGCAATTTTCTTTTTTATTTACATTTTACCACTGATAATATTTTATTAAAAACAGCACCACAAAAGAGCATGTTGTGACTTTAATCAGTGTTCACATTCTAGGGCAAGGTTTTGTTTTACATTTTAAAAGTTAGAGATATGTTTGAAAATAATATAAAATGAGATGTTCTGATCAATTATTGGAAGACCCATATTATGTATGGGTTAGCTTGTAAAATTAATATGCACGCTGTTCAACATAAGCATATTCACTAATACAGATTAGAGTCCTCAGATACACATTAATGACCTTTTTTTTTTTCTAGTTATCTGAAGGTTAGAATATATTGGATGAAGAGAAATTATTCTGCAGAGAAATGAGACGTAGCATTTTGAAGATTTATGTTATTTTCTCAGCTGTTTCAACATGACCATATAACAAAGACATCAAAGCTGACCATCTAGAAGACCTACACCATAACAACCTCATTTAATAGTCTTTGACCATCTCTGACTCATGGGAAATTAATAATCTTTCCAATGAATTTATTTTGATACAATACTTTGAAAGATCTGTGTTATTAACAGTATGGGTACTCCCTTCAATAATGCAAATGGAAACCCTTCCATGCCTGTACAATTCTGTTTTCTATGACATGTCCTCCTTACAGGATTTACCTTATGCAATTTAAGACTCCCTTTGTTATTTCATAGCTCAGGAGTTTAGATGACTTTTTCACTCTAAATCAGTGTTGATACTAATTACCCTCTCTTTTTATTTGGCAAGTCAGTTAAATTTTGACTAAGGTGACTTTTGGTTTCTTTCATCCTTATTTTTGTTATATTGTGTTCAACTTCTTTGGGAAATGGTAATAAAACCAATATCATCCTAATTATTTTTCTTTTTGTTTAATAGATTTTATAAAAAAAAATAAAGTTAGGGCTTTAGTTATTACATAAAATGTCTTCATTCTTCATTATACTTTTTTTTGCATTTATTTTTGCTCTAACCAATCAATAACATGACTATACATAGAAAGTTAATTTTGAAATATTGCTACTTCTTTAATTAAGGATTTCTTGTGTAGTTATTTTTTTTAAATATCAGTATTCACCTGAAACACCCCATTCTAAATTCTTCACAGAGGAAGTATTCATAACATAAATATTTAAAGCTTATGTCTTTGACTTTTTTTTCAGGCTTTCACCATGCATGAATAGTATTTTCTAATATTATTTTCACTTTATTTCCTTCTGCCCACTTTTGCTTAAAAGTAGCCAAGTATCAGTGGGTAGAAATAGTTCTAATGTGAAAATTTCATGAGATAAGGAAACTGAGGCAGACAGAGATTAATTGATTTGTCCAGGGTCACACAACTATAAATATCTGAGGCTGGATGTGAGTTTCCTGACTCCAGATCCTGTCCTTTGTCCAGAATCACCTATCTGTTACTCTCTTCATAGTAATCTTTTTGCGTTTACTCATTCTGAGTATTTTGTGCCTAAGAGTTTGGTGAAATTTATCATGTTTTTTGTTGTCTCTGGGCACTTGATAGAACCAACTCTGCCATGAGCTTTGCTTATATGAGAAGAGGAGGTATGAAGCAGTCTATTGTTTAGTGAGCTAGCTCTTTTTTAGTAAGAATGTAAGAAACATAGATGATTCCATTCTATTAACAACATGGCAACTCACTAGTTATCCGATGGAATGTGCTTATTAAGAGTATGCAGAGTTAATTACATTCAGTCAAGTCATAAAAAAAATTTGATGCTTAGTATCTTTCAAATTTTACACTAACACTGTCACCTTTGCTATAGAATGAGAAAGGAACCACAGAGGACCTGTTATTTCTTAGAAGTGAAAATGTATTTCATTTGGATGAATGACATGATCAAAGTAATGACCAAACTTTAAAGTCTATATAAATGTTAGATATATTATTATTGCTATTATTATTAAATCTGATTTAAGCTTATCTCTGAGTTGTCTTGTTATTGTCTGCTTGACTGTGTCTTTGTATGTCAGGATACCCTCAATGATTTTATCACCCATGGTGTATCAGGAAAACAAAATATAGGAAGACTCATGTCACTAAATGGATAAAACTCAACTTCAGTTTTTATAGAGAGACTCACTTCGTGTGACAAGAAACACTTATGTGGCTTATGTGAAGAGTTCAAATATCATATGTTAGAGATGTCAACATAGTAACTTACATAATGGACATAAAATTAAGCATTTCCAAATACTGCTGAGCTCTTAGGATCCAGGGATGGAAAGGATCTCATAGGTAATCTATTTTAAGCCCTCATTTTATAGAAGAAGAAACTAAGGCTAATGACTTATCTAACATCATGGAAGTAATAACAAATAGTGATGTGAACTCTACTTCTATTACAGCCAAAACTTGTGCTTTCTGCCCTGTACTATACTGCTTCCTTTCAGATAAATTCTGTTGAGTCAGCATCTGAATAGATTTACATTTTTCAAGGTAGTATTTTAGTATAGTGTGGAAAGAAGATATAATTTGGAGATAGAAGACATTAAACAGATACAACTAAAGAAGAGAGTAGAGAGAAGTTCAGAAGAGGGCCATAGTGAAGCAGAAAATCTTTGTTAATGTTGTGGTTAATTTAATAATGCACTTTAAAACCCAAGGTAGCAGAAATACCAATTTTCATATATAAGCTTTTTTTCTGTTCTCTGCATATTGAAATGTCTGAGGCAGGATTCAGAGTCAGAAGACTTGGAATAAAGTCCCAGCTCTGCAACATAGTGCTTTTATGCTAAATGATTAAGAATACGTCTTTATATTATTATATCAAATTAGTTAACAATATTTAGAAATTATAAGTAAAATGAATTATCCATATGAGCATAACTTTTAACATTGTGGTTTCTTTTACATTCTGATTGCATATCTATCTTGAGTTAATTGTGTTATATGTTATAATTGGTATGAACTGATTTCTGCTGACTTGCTTTCTACTTTCCCCAGAAGTTCTTTACAAATAGGAATAATTTCCACCCAGAAAACTTATTTCTTGGATTTATCAAATATAAAGTCTAATTCTTTCTTTTTCTTCCTTATATAGTTTTCCACAGATAGACTTTTCTATTTTTTTCAAATATCAAATAGTTTTGACAAATAACATTTTATAGTACAGTTCTATTTTGGAAATGCCATTCTCCTTTAATTCTCACTTTTTCTTCATTATTTTGATTGAGATTTTAAAACATTTATTCCTCTAAATGAATGTCATTATTGTATTGTTAGCTTTATAAAGTAACATTTTGCTATTTTTATTAGATTAGCACTACAAATTAATTTAAGTTGTATAATAATTTTTATTATATTGGCAGGGCTCAAGCATGAACAATGGATATCCCTAATGATATTTGCCTCTCTTTATCTCTTTAAGTAGTTTTTTGTTGTTGTTGTTGTTGTTGTTTTTGCTACTGCTATTGTTTTGGTAACATCCTTAAAATGTCTTGGTAGATTGAATACTTGATAATTTATGTACTTTGTTGTTAATGTCAATAGGATTTACCATTCCATTATTTCTTCCTGAATTTTGTTATTTCTATTTAGAAATACCAATGATTTTGTGGATTTATTTTGTAAACTACTACTTTAATGAAGCTATAAATTCACTCAATATATTTCTTTGTTGATTCTCTTTTGTTTCTTTTTAAAGAATCTTCTTTAACAAACATAAACATTTCAGTATCCAAAGAAGAACAGGAAAGAGGATTTTACAAAAAACTGCAAACTTTTATTATACAATTCATTTTTAAAGAAGTATATTTTACTTCACTTGACAAGACATCAACAAAATTGCTATTTATGTCCTCTTTGGACTAATTTGTGTAGTCAGACAAACCAAATTAAACACATGGTCTTGTCTGAGGATGTATTTCTCATTCTGTACCTTTTTAATCTTTCATCTCTCTGACATAAGGTAGGAGGTATGTTTCCCCAATCTTCTAAAGTCATTATAGGTTGCTTTCTCTTATTTTCAAAGTAAAGTCATCATGTTTTACCAATTAAGGATAAATTTAGAACGAGTAGCATCATAACTGTAATAACATTGGGCAAGGAAGTTTCCTAAGTCTATTAGGAGAGTAGCATGAATAGAACAGAAGAATAAAATTGGACAGATATGACTAGGTGATGAAGGGACTGGAAACTCAGATATGAATTGAGATTTGTTGTTACAGAATAATTAAGAGGCACTGAAAGATACTTTTTTTAATAAAGAGGTGTCATTATGAAAATAATGCATAAAGAAAATTCATCATGTAGTGATAATAGGAAGACTAGAGACTAGAGCTCAGGTTAAAAACTCTTATAAAGATCCAGGCAAGAGGAGATTTGGACAGATGTAGTGATAATGCAAAGCATGAGATATATGGGGATATAAGAGTCAAAGTCAAAGATAACTCCAAAGTTTTGACTCACTGTGTTTAAAATAATTGTGATGATATTGACATTGACAGGGATACTTGAGAAGAACCCTTATTGTGAGGAGAAAATAGTAAGTCTAGTATGGGCAAACTAGTTTGATGTGGAAGTAATATATACAAATGCAATTATCCAGTAGTTGATTGGACATTTCTGAGTTGTATTTTGTGGGAGGGTGGATGAACAAGAGATTGGTGACACCTAGGTAAAGGAGAAATTTTAAGCCGAGCTAAGGATCAAAGATCAAGACTTAGATAGTGCCCATAGTTAAGGAAAATGAGGCAGAAGGGAATCAAGGAAAGGAATAAGGGAGAAAAAAGAATTAGTATAATATGGTCTCATTGATGGAAGAAAAAGGTCGGGGCGGCCAGGTGGCTCAGCGAGTAAGAGCACCGGCTCCAGGGTTTGGATGACCTGGAGGTCGAATCCCGGGCTCAGACACTCAGCACCACACCCAGAAATAACTGACCGTGTAACCTTGAGCAAGCTACTTAACCCCAATTGCTTAAAAAAAAAATTTAAAAAAGGTGAATTTCATGAAGTAGGGGTGGGAGTGGGAGGCTGTTAGACAACAGTCCAAATGGAGAAGAAAGAAAATCAAGGATAATTAGAAAAGAGACCATTGGAACCTATAATGAAGAAGTTTTTTATGACTTTTAGGAGCACAGGTTCATTAGAATGATGTGAATTGAAACTATGCCACAGAATGTTAAGTAGGAAAGGAATAAAAGGAAAGAGAAACAGTATGTATACATCATCTTTTTTCAAGACATTTTGCTAGAGAAAGGAAAAGATAAACAGTAGAGACAGTAGAGTTATATGAAAGTCACATAAAAGAAGGAAGCAAGCCATAAATTAGAATGTCCTCATAAGCAACAACCAATTAACACAAAACCTTTTAAATTGACCTCTATCTTTAGACAAAAATAATTCATATTATGCTAGCATTATATGTTCTATATACATGATTACATAATATTAAAATATATAAATGTTCATGTACATAATATACATGCATAGAGAATCATATTGTATATTACAATTACAAATATGTAAACTCTATGTGTATATATGTGTTGAACATAAGTACATATATGTGTGTGTATCACACCTAACATGAAGGCATGACAAAAGGCATGTATATCTATATACATAGGTAGGTAGGTAGGTTTGTATGTATATATGTATTACCTAACATGGGGCCACCCCTAGGGTCTTGCCTTGGCATTCCCAGATTCTCTAACATGGGTATTCCCAAAGTCCCCTATCATATGGGTGGGGGTAGAGTCCCTTGATTCACTTGTTGTTAAGTCATTCAGTCATTTACTCATGTCTGTTTCTTTGTGACCCCATGGAAGCATAGTACATCAAACCCATCAGTCCACCACTATCTCCTGAAGTCTATCCAAGTTCATTGTCATTGCTTCTATGACACTATCCATTTCAACCTCTTCTATGTCTTTCTCCTTTTGCCTTTGAAATTTTCCAGCATCTGGGTCTTTTCCAATGAGTCCTGTCTTTTCATTATGTAGCCAAAGTATTTAAGTTTCAATTTCAGTATTTTTCCTTCCAATGAATAGTCTGAATAAATTTTTTTAAAGTATTGAATGATTTGATGTTCTTGCTGTCCAAGGGACTCTCAAAAATCTCCAGCACCACAGTTTGAAAGGGTCCAGAAAAAGACAACATCTTTAGAATCTGAGAAACTGAGTCATTTCTTCTGGTTCACACTCTTTCTTTCTGCTTCCGGAGGATGGAGATCACAGTTCACACACACTGCAGGAGCCAGGGACTGACCCAGGCAAATGGGAAAGACTTCATTACTCTGCTTGCCTTCTCATCTCCAGGCTCAGTAGAAATGAGTTTGGGCATGACCATGTTTATTCTGAGTTGTTTGTCCTTCTTGCTTTGCAGACACCTGCCTTGAAGCTAGGTTCAAGGACAGCAATCTAGGAATCCGGGATTCCAGGTGGGACACTGCAGCCAGCCTGCCTCATTAGGAAAGTCCTGAGGAGCCAGAATACCTGGGACTCTTGTCTAAGTGGGGTTTGGGACTTGGAACTGGGACTGTTCTCTGTATAGCGAGGTTAAGCTATGAACCTAGTATCCTTCCCCAGTCAAAGACTGACAGTATAATGGGGAAGGGAAATCATTCTTCCTACATGTTGTGAAATAAGTCTGGGTATTAGGAATTATAGCTGTTTAAATAAAATTCCTTTGTCAAAACTAAACAAGCCATTAGTGATTAAATGGAACTCGGGCAGGGGACACACCTCTAAATTTAGGGAAACATGATAGCTAGGTGCTGGAGCCATTTACCAAGAGTCTAGATACTCCCAAATTCCATAAGGGTACCAGAGAACCCTGTATCCCCCTGGGCCTTCAGGCAGTAGAGGGTCAGGATAACAGTTACATGTAGGGAACAGAAATTAAATATAATATACCTGGCCTTGCAGATAATGAAGGCTAGGATAGCAGTGTAACATATAAACACACACATACATATAAACATACATATATGCATTATGTACATGTGTATATATATGTGTATATATACATTCATGCACACATATAGGAATGTGTAGATAGCTAGATGGTACAGTGGCTAGAGTGCTGGTCCTGGAGTCAGGAGAACCTGAGTTCAAATCCTGTCTCAGACATACTAGCCATGTGACCCTCAGAAAGTCACTTAACTCTATCTGCCTCAGTTTCCTTATCTGTAAAATTATCTGGAGAATGAAATGGCAAACCATTCCAGAATCTTTGCTAGGAAAACCTCAAATGGGGTCACAAAGAGTCAGACATGACTCATCAATAACAACAATACCAAAAAAAGTATGTGAATATGCAGATTTATCTACAAAGAAAGGGTAATAACACATCAATCCTAAGAGGTAAGTAATGTTTTATTATCTCCATTTTACAGATTAGGAAACTGATATTCAGGGAATTAAATGATTTGCTCAAGGTCAGAGGGCTAGAAAGTATCAGAATCAGAATTCCGAATAAGGTCTTTTGAAACCAAGACCAGTAATATCTCTACTATACTATAATTGCTCTCATTGTAGCATTTAACCTAATGATTTCAATGAAATATCAACATATCTCTTCTTCTATATTGTCATACATGTTGTAGTAGCAAGCACCCCAAGTGTGCCCAGGGTTTGCTGCCAACACGGGTTCTTAATCTGCTTTGATAAAGGAAAGCTACTCAAAATGGGTTAACAAGCTTACTTTAATCAGTCAAATATATGTATCGTTTACCTAGTTCAGGGGAAAAAGGTCAGCACCCCAACTTCAGAATACACAGACAGAATTATCGAGACGGAGAAACAGATCAAATAGACAGTTTCCAAACTATCCAACCATTACATCCATACCAAATCAACATCTGGGTTTCAACATCTGGGTTTTTCAAAGCCAGGGGACTCTCCACAATGGCTGCCCAGAGTTTCGTCAAATCACAGAACACTCCTCAAAGTGAGCCCCAAAACAAAGCTACACATCAGGGCTTATATAGCCTTCTCCAGGCTCAGAGAATGTAACAAGTCAATCAAGAAGTATCTACTGTAAAACAAGCTTCCCACCCCAGGCTCCAGGTGCACTTTAGCCTAGGGGCAGGGAAGATCTTTAAATTTGCATTTCCATTACACATGTCAATGATGAATATGCAATGTCACCAATGTGGGTACTCTTTTCAGCAATACAGATTGCAACCCATTCATGTTGCTCATCCTATTTGACACCCCTCTTCCTAAAAATCCCCCAAGGTCCTATAATCATTGTGCAGAGAGTCTTCCTCTAATTCTTTTGAAATCCAGAATAGATATGAATGGAACACAACTGTGTCCCTCTCTCTCTTGTCACATGACAAATCTAGCTTTTTTTCCCCAGTCCTTTATCTTTCTGATGATGTGTTCATTACTTATGACTTCTAATTTTAGGGAGCAGCCAATTTTCAACAAATATATATTAAGCACCTACTATGTGGAAAGAACATGGTGATTGCCAAGAGATGTTTTTAAAGGTGGGGAAAGAATTTAATGATTTGCTGATCATTAAGCTGCCCAAAGCATTTTCACTACCCATAGGAAATTCAGTCAAACTGGGTTAAGCAGCCTTTTCCTTTAGGCTTCCAGACTTGCTGCATGATTAATTGACTGGTGAGACAAACTCTCCTGGGAAGGGTCTCTGTAAAGGGAATTGAAGGATATGTAAATATAGTGCTTGCGCTAAGTACTTAAGCTTAAACATCCCAGATTGTGCCTTAGGGCTCCACAATTTACTGAGAGCCCTTGTTTCTGGGACCACTGAATCAAGTTTTCTTAGCACAATGAAGATACAAACCCATAAATATACAATATGCCCATGAAAATAATTTTGTTGTTACCTCTAGAAGGGTGCCTAAATGTTCTTTTGTCAAAATAGAGATAATATGATCATTGATTTAGAGCTCAGAGAGACTGGAAGATTTAACTTACTTCAACCTTCCCCATTTTACAAATGAGGAAACTGAGGTCCAAAACAATTAATTGATTTTTCCAAGGACACCTGGGCAGAAGTAGCAGATAGGACTTAAATCCAGGTGCTGGACCTGCAAATTCAAGTTGCCTCAAGTTACCCCTTTTGGAACTTGCATTCTTTTGTTAACAAACTTCTCTTCTTATCAGATCTCTTCCTCTCACACACCTTTCTCCTACAATCAAAGAAACCCAACTCTTTCTTAGAAGAATGTTATTTCTCCTTTATTCTAGAAGAGTACTATGACATCAGGAATGTGATGTCATGACTTGCAAGTTAGTTGGATTTAATGAGGCAGGGCTGAGCAAACTCACTAGTCTCACTCCTCCAGAGCCATATGAGTTCAGTGGTAAGACATAGATCAGAAAGACTGGAGATAGCCACAAAGGAGTGGGAGACCTTGGCCTTCTTAAGCTATGGTCTTTAACAGGTCTGCCTGTTGGAGGCTATGCCCATGCTGTGATTAAGTGTAGGTAAGAAAAGAGGCAAAGATGGACCTCTTTTACCTAGTCAAAAAAAAATTTCATCTGGGAGGGGAAGACCCTCAGTGTTTCTGGCCAAAACCTAAACAATTGTTATTTAAACTCATTCTGAGACATCAGAACCCAAACAATGACACTGCATGCTTGACCACCCTCTGCAGTATTGAACTTTTCCCTTTTCTCCTCCATCCCCAGCTCCCCATACATACTGAACCAAGAGGACTTGTTTTTTCTCCACACTTCCTCACTGCCAGTCCCTATTCCTAACACTTTCACTGAGCTGTCACTCGTCCTTTGAAGTTCATTCCATCGTTCTGCATCATCATAACCAGATCCTTGTGGCTGCTGTCTAGTAACCACCAGGTCATTCTCTCTTATTTCGCATGGAGTTCCTTACTCCCCTCATAGTCTTCCTGACCTCTTCATGCCCTTCTTTATACTGTGGGAATTAAATATACATTTTGATGTCCCCTCAAATACCCTCTTTTCCCAGTTAGTCAACCTCTTCAATTACCATGATGTACAGCTTTACTCTTCCACAGCCAAAAAGACATGTTTATAACCTTGATTTCATCATAATCTTCAAGTGATCCATTAACACAAGCCACAACTCTGAAATTGTTCTATTGGACTCAAACCTCCTGCCCTTCCTTTTGTTCCTGTGCCTCACCCCTCCTCAACCTGATCTCCATCTCCATGGAAAACTCTAATTACTATACTCTTATGTGCTTTCTTATTTATTCATAATATATGGAACAAAACAAGCATTTCCATAATATAGTATAATAAAAATGTGCTTGTCCATGAAACTCCAAATCTATTATGTACTTGTTACTCTTTTTAAATGTATAATAAAATTATAATTTTTTCCCCTTTTTTTGCTCCTCCTTTCTCCCCTCCCACTCACCTCATCAGCTGTCTTCTCTGTTTTGTAAGGTCATTTGCTTGTGACTCACTTTCCTTCAGAATTTTGACTCGGTAGTTACAATTTATACTTTCCCTTGAGCTTGAATTCCTTGTCAAAATGGTCATCCTTTTCTATGCCCCAAGCTTTAGTTGCTCTCACCAGCTACGTCTCCTGTTCCTACTTTGATAATGACTGGATCCACTATTAATTTATTACTCTGACCCAACAAGTCCATTCCTTTTAATGTTCCCTAATTGACACTACCCATGCAGTCCATTCCAAACTTCATTATCACCACCACCCCCTGCCTCTGAGCAGAGTGACTCACCTAATGCCTCATTAGAAAAAAATGGAAGTCATCTACCCCAAGTTCACTCTTTTCCCCAATTTCAAACTTTAAATGAAATTATTCAATCACCATTAACCATTCCCTCCCCCTTTATTTTACAGGGCAAAGACTATATCCTTTGTTCAGGAAATCAGCCCCTCCCAAATCCTCATAGAACTAATATCTTTCATCAAGTACCTTCAACCTTTCAAAAAGTCCTAATACATTGACTCCTTCCCAGCTGTCTACAAAGGAGTCAAACTTTCCCCTCTCATTAAAAACTTTCTGTGGACTGGGCCATCACCTCAATCAATCATTTCTGAATTCTCCTTTTCACAGCCAAACTCCTAGAAATAAGTTATCCACTCTCCTTGGTTTCATTTTCACACATCCTTGTTACTTTTCTATTCCTTGCCCTTTTGGCTTTGGTTCCTAGAACTCCACTAAAGCCATTCTCTTCAAGTTCAACAGAATCACTTCTTGACTAAATTCACTGTTTTTTTTCTCATTCTCCAGGTGATGAGGTATAGGCTCTGGGAGCCCCCTTGAGCTCTCCTTGAGTCCTTGAGGTACAGGCTCTGGGAAACTCCCTTGGACTCTAGATTAAATTGTCTCATTTGATGAGGCATTTTCATGAGGCAATAAGCCTTACATTGTGGATGGGCCCAGACCTCTAGCCCAGTTACTAACTGCTAACTACTAGTCTAGTTACTAGCCTAGCCCTCCATTGTTCATCTACTGCCCACCCTTGAGCCTATCAAAATATGAATACACCCTTGAACTGGCCTAGCCCACCATTGTCTGCAGTCTCCAGCTACTTCCCACCCTTAATCACTCATTGATCTCATTAACTCCTCCTGAAGACCCTCCCCAAACTCCTCTAGACCACCCCTAGTTTCCTCCCACAATCTTCTGTATATAAGAGCCCATCTCACATCATGTGGTGTGAGAGCACCATAGAATGCCATAGAAAAGTGAGAGTGCCATAGAATGACCTAGCACAGACTTACTCTGTGTCTAATGCAAGTGAACTTTTATTAAATTTTACTTTTCTTTGGCTGAGAAGACTTGTGTAGAATTCATTTGGCAGGACCTGGCAAAAAACCCCATTTTGGGGTCTCCAGAGCAATCCTAAACCTCTTAGTGGGTGGGTAACCTCTGCACATCCTTTTTTAACTTTTTTAATGTTTTTTTATACTTTTTAATATATACAACTTTTATACTGTTGGCCACCTCTTCCTTCTAGATACTCTCTCTCCATTAAAGTTTCATTGCGCTGCTGGGCAATGATTATCTTCTTACCTTTCTTATCAATCTTCAATGTACAGTCAAACTTAACTGACTAAATCTGATCTTACCCCATTCCCAGACCCATGAATGGCCTAACATTATCAATCAAAGACTCTGACTCTTTTGCAAATGTCCTAAATTCTTCCCTCCAAGATTCCAAGCTTTCTCTATGGACTTTCAGCTACTATGTAAAATGTGAAATCAGAGAATGTCCCAACCCCTCTGCACCTTCAGCCCCTCTCCCTCTGACAAATATTTTATAAGAACTCTGTGTCCAGCTCCCTCTTCAGGCTCCCCAGCACTTGCTGCTTCATAGATCCCCAGTTGCAACTCCTTGCCCTAACTAAAGATCATAATTTTTGCTTTATTGACTGCTTTCTCATTAATTCAGGTTGACACCACTCTGCAATATAATCATCCACATCCCATGTGTGTTTGTGTGTGTGTGTGTGTGTGTGTGTGTGTGTGTGTGTGTGTGAGTGCTCAGGAGTGTGCCTCAATACCCAATGCTAGGCTTTTTTTCCCTTCTCTCTATATTTTCTCTTGCAACAATTTCATCAGAGTTCAAATATTTCTATTTAGATGACTTTCAAATCTACATATGCAGTCCTCATATCTCAATTAAACTATAATCTTACATCTTCAACTTTCTGCTAGACATGGCCACATAAGTATCCCCAAAGTATCTCAACCTTCACATAGGATAAACTGAAATCAATATTTTTTTCCATCTTAAAACACCCATTCTTCAAACTTGTTTATTTCTGCTAAAAGAACTGACATTTTTCTAGTCATTTAGGTTCATAAGCAATGGTCATCCTTGACTTCTCACTTTCACACAATGCTCCCACTAAACATATTGAACCAGTCACCAAATATTGCCAATTACATCTCCATTTTTTTTCACATCCAGCCTTTTCTTTCTGCTTTCATTATAATATCCTTGATTTGAGAACCTTATCTCTAGACTGGACTGTCAGCAACCAAATTTGCTTCCATATGCCTGGCCTTTTCCCACAACAATTCTATCTCCTAAGAGATGCCAAATGTATATTCCTAAAAAACTAGGTCTGACCAGGCTGTTAAGGAAGCTTTAGTGGTTCCCTATTTACTCTAAGATAAAATACAAGTTTATCTGTATGGAGTTTAAAGTCCTACTCATTCTTGTTCCAGCCTATTCTTGCAGACTGGTAATTCATGACTCTTCTTGCTACTTGTTCTCCATCTTGATGTTCTATATCACACTTCAGTTCTCTGGCCCCCTTGCCCCATACAAAGAAAGGCAAGGCAAAAAGCATTTTGTAAGTTCTTTTTTTTTTTTAAAGCAATCGGGGTTAAGTAACTTGCTCAAGGTTACACGGCCAGTTATTTCTGGGTGTGGTGCTGAGTATATGAGCCCGAATTTGATCAAGGTCATCCCGACACTGGGGCCGGTGCTCTTACTTGCTGTGCTACCTGGCTGCCCCCAAATTCTTTTGGAGGGGGAAAGGCAGGGCAATTGGGGTTAAGTGACTTGCCCAAGGTCACATGGCTAGTTTTTGTGTTGTGTCTGAGGTCACATTTGAACTCAGGTCCTCCTGACTCCAGGGCCAGCGCTCTATTCACAACGCCACCTAGCTGCCCCGTAAGTTCTTAATATGAGTCAGGCACTGTGCTAGATGCCAAAAATATAGTGGTAAGTGATAAAAATAAGTTGGTAAGTGATTTAAAAAAAAACATATAAGCAAAACTAAAAAGACAGTACCTGCCCTCAAGAAGCTTAGATTCTATTTTAAAAAAATAATTTTTAATTCATGAAATAAAATGTTTATTTATATTTTATATTATTTTATTTATAATAGCATATTTTAAAAAGATGATTGCCATTCATTCCCATAAAAAATATGATTGCCCATGAAATTGTAAATCTATTATGTACAACTTGTTATTCCTTTTAAAAATATGTGTGTGTATGTATGTATGATCATCATGTAAATTTTTTTTTCTTCTATCCCTCTGCCCCCCAGAGATGATCACCATTAGACTCTAATGGGGGAAGAAAACGCACAAAAAAGAGCTGTGGATTGGGAAGTTAGAAGGTTGCCAAACAAGGGCAAAGTTGGTGAATCCTAAGAAGCAGAGCAAGAGGGGAAAATAAGGCATCCCTGGTCTGGGTCCCTCCCTAAAAGGGAGATCCAAGAAAGACCTCACCAATGGGAGAAAGTGACCAGAGACATAGAGGAATGACCCAGGGTGAGAAGCCTCAGTCCCATGGAAAGAGGGCAATTGAGATATTCCATGCCCAGAATTACCTCCCTTTTCTTTCTTTTCTCTTGGCATTCTAGGTCTTTTCAAGTCTTTCCTACATTCTAGAACCATAGGATCATAGATTTAGACCTGGAAGATACCTTAGAGATCTTCTAGTTCAAGCTCCAAGTTATATAGATGATCAAATTGAAAGCCAGTGAAATTAAATGGCTTGCCCAGAGTCGTATGCATAGTAAATGACTGGGAGAGTATTTGAATCCCTACTCTCTGCTCTCTTCCCAAGACCTTTCCTCATTCTCATAGTTATTAATTGTCCACCCCTACCTTTCCCACATAAAATCACATTTCATTTGTTTTGTAGATATCCTATATTTCTTACCTTTGAATGTGTCATGTCGGTTCCATAGATGATAACCTACTAACAGGCAAAGTCAGTCTTGTTTTTATATCTGTATCCCCAGCACTTGCTGGTGCATAGAACCCCAGTTCCCCTAGGACAATACTTGGTACATAATAGGGGTTTAATAAAGGCTTGTTGATTGACTGGTTATTAACATACTAGAATCCTAAAAAAAAGCCTTTCTTCTTACCTTAAGCTGTGCACTAAAGTTACATCAATTGCATTCTAAACTTTACTACTTTCTTCCAAAAATCTGTAAATAATAAAAAGTAAGTACCACATGATAAAAATAAAAACAAAACAAAAGACACTTCATGCCCTCAAGAAGCTTACCAAATCCTCGGCTCATGTTTTTACTCCTTTTCCAAGCTCATAGCAACACAATTTTCCCAGTCTGAGATTTTGCAAAAGCAGGGTAAAAGAAGAGATGTTAGTTATGTTCTTGGTATTGAGCTGTGCAAATCCAATTTATCCTTTAAAATCCAGCTCACATTTTACTTTCTTTATTATGTTTTCCTCAATCACTCTAGTCTTTGCTGATTTTTCTCCTCTGAACTCATGTAGAGATATCTTATAACATAAAATTTTGTACAAAATGAAAAAGAATGATGAAATGAATATGAATATATTATTATTTTTGTTATAGGCTCCAAGTGATTTCAGGCCCAGACTTTCTTAAATCAAGATGTGGGCTTGTTTAGGGGAAAAGAAATATAAGGCGGTATGGGAAAAGAGCATTAAATAAGTGGGGATAAAAGAAATGGAGGTTTGAACTTACTTATCTCTAATGCCCCCTTCATTTTTTGTATCCTAGGATTCTTTTATTTTTCTTTTTGGAGGTGGAAGGTAGGGCAATTGGGGTTAGGTGACTTGCCAAAGGTCACAGGGCTAGTTTTCGTGTTAAGTGTCTGAGACCAGATTTGAACTCAGGTCCTCCTGACTCCAGGGCCAGTGCTCTATTCACTGCACCACCTAGACACCCCTAGGATTCTTTTAGTAGCAAAATTTTGTCTTTTATACTCCCTTTCTCTCTTTCTAACATTTCTCTTTCTGCTTCTAATTCATGATTTCTCCTCTCTAGTTCTATTGTTAGGTCTATGCCCTGTTCCAGCATGACTTTGTTCTCAGCTACTTGTCAGTTAAGTCATCATGTCATAGAATAATAGCTGGAAGGTGCATCAAAGGTTATTTATTCCCGCTTCTTCATTGGGATAACTAAGATATTATGGTTCAATCTCTTAAGGTCTGGACTAAAAGACTGTATTCAATCCCAGTAATGGGTCCTGAAATATTTTTTTGCTTCATTTTGTACAAGCTCATTTTTTTTTTTCTGGGAAATCTTCAGATAGAGCTAGGGAAGTTTATGCTAGGGCTTCACAAAAGTGTGAAAAAGGTCCCCAACATCTCTGAAAGTATATAAAAGTAACACTGTATATACTGGATACAGGGCAGTCATTACTTCACTACATACAAATTTCAGAAAACTCAAAAAAGGTTTCACAAATTCTCTTCTCTTTCCAGAACATCCTACATTTGTCCTAGCATCTTATCTTGTCACCAAGAGTCATGGTACCACCCTGGTGGTTTGCATTCAAATTAAAAGAGAAATAAATTTGCAAGCATGAGAGAAACAATAACTTGACATTCTGGCAAGTATTACATATACCTCAGAGACCTCTACTCTGAAGTTTTGGGATCCCCTGGAAAGGGAACATGGTGTTTGTAGAAAGGCAACTGTCTTCCAAGTCGTCATGAAGGTTTAATAGTAGAGAGCAAAGTCCAGACTTCGGATCTTCAGTATAGTGATATTAATCTTTTGCTATCCCCTCCAAAGTGAGAGGTGATGTTCATGATCCTTTTCTCTCTATGAGGCTAGCACTAGGTAAAGATTCTCCCTTACTACAAAGAGATATTCCTGTATTATATTATCTTTCCAGAAGGCTGACACTGCTTAGGACCTCTGAAAGCCAGGCTTTCCGAGTCTACATCCAAATTCTATGCACTATGCCATGATTATGTTGACTCTTAGATAATAATATTTTCTTAACTCAGAGTAGTATGTAGATTTTAACCTAACGAAGAAATTAATACCTGTTGGTGAAATTTGGGGTATTTGGATGGAAGATAATGTTTGCTGACAGATACGTTCCCGAAATAGTGCTACTAATGATAGCAACAAATCCAGATGCACAAATTTGAGTAAGTGGCAAGAAAAGAAACTAAACATAACAAAATTAGCATATTATGGAAAATATTCATAATGCTAATACCTTACATTTAAATAGTACTTATTATATGCCAAATGCTGTGAAAAGTACTTTATAATTATTAACTCATTTGATCTTCACAACAATCCTGTTGCCCAGAGTCACACAAGTAATATCTGAGACTGAATTTGAACTCAGGTCTTGTTTCCAGTTCTAATCTCTACCCACTGATCAATCTAGCCGTACCATTATACACATGGCAACTGTAACTAGAAAAGTAACTAGTTTCTGGTACATGAGCATGTCCTTGCTTATATGATGCAACACAGAGTCACCTAAGTGATTTCCTGAAGCACAAGTCTTACCATGTTATTCTCCTACCCAATAAACTTTGGTGGTGAACTCTATGATGAAATACAAATTCCTTCATTTAGAATTTAAAACACCTCATTAGCTGACCCCTATCTACCTTTCCAGGCTTAGAATACATTATTTATTTTCACATGTTCTTGGTCTAGTCATTCTGTCTTTCTTACTGCTCCTCTCATATGACACCTTATCTTCTCTTTCAGTGTCTTTACATGATTTCTGTCTCTGGACTACATTCCTTACTGTTCTTTCATTCTTAGGATCTTTGGCTTACTTCAAAGCTCAACTCAAGCATCTCCTTCTACCTGAGGCATTTCCTGGTTTCCCATGCTACTACTGCTTCCCATCTCCCAAATAAATTTGTATTTACCTGTTTATATGTGCATATATGTATTATACATATATGTACATACATACACACATGTGCACATTTGTATATATTTCCCAGATATAGTGTATAAGGCAGGGATGATTCTAATTTTATTATTATTATTATTATTATTATTTTCTTTTTGGAGGGGGAAGGTAGGGCAATTGGGATTAAGTGACTTGCCCAAGGTCACATGGCTAGTTTTTGTGGGAAGTGTCTGAGGTCAGATTTGAACTAATGTCCTCCTGACTCCAGGACCAGTGCTCTATTCACTGTGCCACCTAGGTGCCCCGATTTTAATTTTATTGTTTTATCCCCATCACTTAGCACAATGTCTGACAAATAATGCATGCTTAATCATTGCTTACTGATTCAATAATGTTTTGTTCCCTCAATAATATATTTATATCTCAGTTTCCTTGTATGTTACATGTGAAAAAAGTGATATATAAGGTTTCCTCCAGCTCTAACCTGTGATTGTAATGGTTAAGGTATTGGGAAGTCAAGTTCTCTGGTGAAAAGTGTCATCAATATCTATTGTGACTAGATAATCAGGACCACAAGTAAGTATAAAACAGTTCCAAGACATGCTAAAATAATGTAACTCAAAGTCAATATCTAAATGTAGAATTCCTTTCATGATTTCTTCATTGTGGTGGTCAGTGATAAAAAAAAAAAAAATCACCCCAGCAAGGACAAAGGAAAGGATTCCAACCCTCCCAAATCTCATGTTTGTTAATCAGCTTGAGCAATGAGCTGCTTCAACAAATAGTAAAACATAAACAAAATCAACTCACAGTGAACATTGCTAAATTCTATCGACAGATTACCTTTTAAGATAAGAAAATGAAATCAGCCCTTACTGGACCTAGAAAAAGAAGTCCTAGCAGTTTCTTGCACTGGTTAAATCGAGGTCCCATAGCATGAAGGGCACATTTATTTACTTATAAATGGTATGCCTACATGCAAAGATCACATAAGTAAATTTCTACATTATGCTGCAAATGTCATGCGAGAAGTACAACTGTCTGATTGATATGCAGAATGTTTGCCAGAATGGTGACAGCCAAAGTAAGTTCAAAGTCACAGGAAATGTTGTCATCAGCCTACTGTAAAAATGTACAATTACTTGCTATTCTCTTTCTGTTTAAAGGTGACTACTACCATCTTTTCCCTAGGCTACTTGTTCACTGTGGCTTATTATCATTACAAAGTATTAAAATGGATTAGCTTTTCTATATTGTGTTCATATTGGGAAGGGCATGTTTGAGACAGCACAGTGACAAGGTTTCTGAAAAGACATTTATTCCTCCACTAAAAATTACCAGGCAGCTTGTTTTTGAGACTAAAAATCTCTAAATTGCATGCTTGCAAATTCCTCTTTCCTGATAATTCATTTAATATAAGGAAATCAGAAAGAGAAAGTGAGCAGTATCTAATTAATATCTCCTAATGCCCAACTAATGTCAAGCATGACTCCAATTTATAACGGAACTATATTTTTACATTGAAAAATTCAATTACATTTACTGACAGACTTTGAAATGCCACATTATTTATATTGGCAAACTTTGCAGTCTCACAGTATATTTATTAACATTCTTTCCACAGAATAAAGCGTATATACAATACAGATCACTGCATTCTTCATTTTTTAATCTTTCAAAGTGATATGTATGTCTGCCTTGATAGGATGAGGCTGCCTCCTTCTAAGAGATCCAAAAGACCAAATAAGTCAGCAGTTAATTTGCCCTCCCTTTTGACTCTCCAGGCAAAACAAGGTAACCTTGACATTTCTCTATCCCTCGATCTCCTTTCTAGTGTTTTCTTTTGCTTCTTTACCTCTTTCTCTTTTTCTCAAAGCCTCCCCCCACACACACTATAGCCCCCACACATAAACAGTTACATTCAGTGAGTGCTCTGCACACACATCAACAATTTTGAGCTGTGAAGAGGTTCAATTGTCACGTTAGTGACTCAGTTTTGATGCACAAATCATTGACTGGGATGGATTGAGGACACGACAATGACAGAGACATCTGTTGGATAGATGGGGCGGGGGAAGGAAGAGGTTAATTACAGCTGGTGCATTAGCCACGTTAGCCACTAGGCCACCATAGTGTCCTAGCCCTCCAGCTTCTTTCTCCTTCCCTCTGCCTGCTCCCTGCTGTCAGCTGCCAAAAGATATCTGTTCTCACCCTTTTGCCGAATGAAAAGGTGCTAATGCATGACTTCAGGATATGTCAGAACATACAGTACTTACAAGTGTTTGGAGATGCAGCCAACCTGACCATGGGGAAAAGAAATGAGGAACTAAAGAGTGATTTTCATGAAAAGAAGGAAAAAAGATAATCTTGGGGCTATTTTTTCTCTAACTGTATGCTGGGAGAAAAATCTTCCATCCCTTAGTACCCCAATCCCCAACCTTACAAATACATTGATTAAAGAAAATGAAAGAAAGAAGACAATTCGAATATGGCTTTTTACATATCCATTCACATTTCTATTTCTCCTTGCTGTTGCTTGTACAAGATACTGCATCTTCCAACTCTGCATTTTCACTGGCTGCCCTCCTCCACTCCATCTCCTGACTTCTAAGAAAATGAATGCTTGTCATTGTTAATGGAAGTCCGATTTTGTCATTTCAGAGGAAAATTGCCACTCTAGAACCCTCAACCCATTAAACAAAAGGAAAGAAAGAAAAAGAGAAAGGAAGGACAGGAGGAAGAAAGTAATGAAAGGAAAAAAAAAAAAGAAAATTGGTGAACATGGAAAGACTTTTACTGAGTAGCAGTGAATGTGAAATGTAGGCCTTACCAATAAATAAGCATTTTCAATACAGATTTCAAAAGTTTTGAAGCTAAGCACTTTGGGGAAGAAAAATCTAAAGTATTGCAGGAGAAACAAGTGTTTGTTACTTTATTTTTCTGAAGACCTCAGAGCACTCCTTTCGTTCTGTTATCTTCATAACATCTTTGTGAACTGGGTAGGGAAAAAGAAAAAGATGAATCCAAATTAGTCCACAAGTTCTGATTTCAGGGATAACTTAACAAGTAAAACCTACCTGTCTTAAATCAAAAGATGTCTTGATGGAACTTTTTAAGTCCATTCCGTGGGGTCTTAAAAGAGAAGTTGGGGAGACCACATCAGAAATAAAGAGACTTTATATTCCATATTATTTTATTCCATCAGGAAAGCAAAGTTCAAGCTTTTTTTTCTTATTATTTTAAGTCTTAGGGGTTATTTGTTTTTCAGAAAAGAAATTTCCATTTCACTGGATAGTTTACTTTCTTAAGCCCCCATGCAGAATAAAATAATCTTAAAGAATTGTCTAAAATTATCACTCTTTCGCCTGCTAAACTAATCTCATGCAAACACACATTCTTAATGTACCATTGAAAACATGATGCTCCAAAAAAAGAGATATTCTGAAAACCAGGAAAGGACTACATTTGCTAATATCACTCTAGTATAGCAAATGGACTGGCTAAATTTGCATCAGTCCTAATCATTTCTAAATTCTCCAGTATTAATCACAATGAGACAGTCATAATGAAAAATTTTACTTAAATGGCTATTTAACATGAGGTTTTTCTATTGTAATAAATAAATATTTTAATAGAAAATTTGTGTATTTTTATAACTGTAGGTTATCTACACAAAATTTCCTTTTGATGTACAGATGTGAAGAAGATAACATAAAAATTTAACCTCATGAGAGATTTTCTAATTGCCTTAAAAATGATTGATTCACATATTAGCTATATACAGATTTAGAATGACAAAGGCAAAATATATTCTCTTGAATAGACAACAAATTTTGAATTCCTTTACCTACTTCCATATTTTTTAATGAAAATATAAACACATGTAGATTTCACATAGGTTTTTGTTTGCATTGTTTATGAAGATGTACATACACATAAATGTATATATATGTGTGTGTGTGTGTGTGCGCGCATAGATATAAAATGAGGCAATTATGAGATGTGCATATTATATATGATTTTATTTCATATTGCTATTTATATTCATCCTTATGTATTCGTAATTTTTATGTGAGGGAGCAAAAGACAATTAGACATAGACACAGAGACAGATTCAAAACAAAACAGAGATACAGAAAGGTTATTAAGTGTCAAATTTCTTGGGTTGGTCTGAATCTGTGATTTTGGCACTGTAGGGGAACTCCTAGTATGGAAATTTCCTCTGCTGCCACATCTGTAACTCCTCTGTAACCTACATTCTAAGAAGCACTGAAAACTTAAGTGATTCTGAAGAATCACATAACTATTGATCAAGGCTTGGCCCAGGTCTTCCTGATTCTGATGATGATCATATAGCCACTATACCATGCTGATTTTCACCAAATGACTATTCATATAGGAAAAATATTATGCTTTACAAATCCAAAATATAAAAATCACACTGTACAAATACAAAGTAAATACAATGTTAAAATGTAGCAGTATGTAAGAACTGCATGATATTTGAAAAAGAAATTATTAATTTCCACTAATATTCATGATGATTAGAATTATAAGAAACAAGATGAACAATTATTGTTTTGAAATTGAAAATATTATTAAATATCTGTATAAATATATACTATTCTATTTTAATCCAATGATTTTCTAGATAATAAAATGTATGTCATTATAGCATAAATTTAATACATATGTGCATGAACCTATTCATATGCCCGCATGTGAACACATATACAGACAAGCTAAAGACACACATGTATACATACCAGTGTGCATTTTTATGTGTGTGTGTGCATGTATGTGCATGAACTTCTTTGGTGAATCTTCTCTTTCTTACTACTTTGAGTCAATTTGCATGTAAAGATCTGCTTTAAATTTAGTGAAAAATAATTCAATAATCTTTCCTTTTTGGTTTAGTATGAGGGAGGAGCAAACAAGATAATTATCCCTAGAATGAATAATTCTTAGTCTTCAGCTCCCAGTGGTAAGTTTTGAAGATGAACACAACATAACCTTTAGTTTGACATGTGAGCTGAATTTTTAAATTAAATAACAGCAATTAGATATTGACTTGTTTCATCTCAAGTTCCAGGTAGCTGAATGGATGAATTTTAACTCTCAATAGAGGAAAGGGACATTTTAAAGATCAAAACTCTAAGTAGCCATAAGTTAAACTAATTGGTATAGATCACAGGATTTAGAGCTGGAAATATATATATATATATACATGTCTTATGGTGGTAGTTGTTCAGAAGGTGGTAAGAGTAGTTTTAAAGAAGATAAACAAGTACCTTCCCCAGCAAGTCAGTAAACAAACATTTGTTGAGCACCTACTATGTGCCAAGGACTGTGCTAAGCAATTTGGAAACACTGACAAAAATAGTGTCTACCCTCAAGAAGTTTGAAGCCTAATCAGAGAGACAACAAGTACACAACCATGTATATTTTCTTCCCAGTAATTTTTTTCAATCTTCTCCAACTGTTCATGAGCCCTTTGGGGGGGTTTCTTGGTAAAGATACTGGAGTGGTTTGTCATTCCCTTCTGCAGCTCATTTTACAGATGAGGGAGGCAAATAGGATTAAGTGACTTGCCCAGGGTCACATAGACAGCCAGATTTGAACTCAGGTCTTTCTGTCTCCAGGTCTAGCACTTTATGTATTGTGTCATCCACATGTAATAGTAAACCACTATATTTTAATTTTTACCAGTTTGTTAACATCTCTCATAATTAGTTATCTTTAATTTTTTCATAAATGGGTTGCGTTCAGTAACATTCTATCCTCTATTAATTGGAAAATCTGCTACAAGTAAAAATTCATATGGTGTTGCTTCTGTGGTAGGTTTGCATATTAGCATTTCCTTTTTTCTTTCTCCTGCCCTGCCAAGTCTCTAAGCATTGAGAGTAGGAATAATAGATTGAGTATTGTTGTTGTGTTCATCCTTTGTTCTCAAAGAGCACCAGTGACATGTATGATATGAAGTCCACATGGATGTCTACCTTCAATGTCAGATATGTTCCTTGAAGACTGACAAGGTGAATTTCATTTTTACTATAGGACAAATGATCATTCTTCTGTGAAAAAAAAATCAGTAAAAAATAAGGCGCATCAAAACAAAGTCAATGCAACCAAAGGGAAGGGAAGAACAGGGAAGTACAGAGACATGAACCAATTTTTCCAACCAGTGTTTCTGATAAAGGCCTCTTTTTTAAAATGTATAGAGAACTGAGTCAAATTTATAAGAATACAAGTCATTTCTCAATTAATAAATTGTCAAAGGATATGAGCAGGTAGTTTTCAGAGGAAGAAATTAAGGCTATCTATAGTCATATAAAAATATTCCCAATCACTATTTATTAGAGAACTGCAAATCAAAATGACTCTAGGGTACCACATCACACCTAACATGACAAAACAGGAAAATGATAACTGCTGGAGAAGATGTGGGAAAAATGGAACACTGAAGCATTGTTGGTAGAGTTGTGAACTGATCCAACCATTCTCGAGAGCAATGTGGAATTAAGCCCAAAGGTCTACAGAAATGTTCATACTCTCTGACCCAGCAATACCACTTCTAGGTCTGTGTCCAAAAGAGATCATAAAAACAGGAAAAGGATACACATATGCAAAAATATTTATAGCCACTCTTTTTGTTGTGGTCAAGAATTGGAAACTGAGGGAATGCCTATCAATTGAAGAATGGCTAAGCATGTTGTGGTGTATAAATGTAAAAGAATATTACTCTTGTTCAATGAGAAATGATGAACAGGCAGACTTGTTAAAAACATGGAAAGACTTACATAAACTGATGCTGAGTGAAGTGAGTAGAACGAAGAGAATATTGTGCACAGTAACAGCCACATTGTGCGATGACTAAATTTGATAGACTTGGCTCTTCTTAGCAATGCAAGTACCCAAGCCAACCCCCAAAGACTCATGATGGAAAATGCTATCCACATCCAGAAAAAGAAATATGGAGTCTGAATACATATTGAGGAATACTATTTGCTCTCTCTCTTTCTTTCTCTCTCTCTCACACTCTCTCTCTCTCTCTTTCTCTGTCTCTCTCTGTCTCTCTGTCTCTCTCTCTCTCTGTCTCTCTGTCTCTCTGTCTCTCTCTGTCTCTCTCTCTGTCTCTCTCTCTATGTCTCTGTCTCTCTCTCTGTCTCTCTCTCTGTCTCTCTCTGTCTCTCTCTCTCTGTCTCTCTGTCTGTCTCTCTGTCTCTGTCTCTCTCTGTGTGTGTCTCTCTCTGTCTGTCTCTCTCTGTCTCTCTCTTTCTCTGTCTCTGTCTGTCTGTCTCTCTGTCTCTGTCTGTCTCTCTCTGTTTCTTCTTTTTTGTGGTTCACCCCATTGGTTCTAATTTTTCTTTACAACATGACTACTGAGAAAAAATATTAATATATGTGTAGAGTCTATATTTGATCGTACACCATCTTGGAGTGGAAGAGGGGAATGAGGGGGGAGAAAATTTGGAACTCAAAATCTTATGAAAGTGAATGTTGAAAAATAGAAACAAATTAATCAATATTTTTAGAAAGTATATCCTAGCTTGTCCTTCTACTTTATGGAAAGTATTTACAACTCATCTGTTTCTCAAAGCTGCTCCATGCTTAAATGCCCAAGTATCATTGTTTTTTTGAAATTCTGATGTTTTAAATAAAATTTTGCCTCTGCAAAAGATTTAAACATGAGTATAATTAGTTAAAAAAAAACCTTTCTTCTACATTAAGTGAACAATGAAACATGACATTCAATGCAATGAATATTTTCCTGCATGTTTAAATACATGTGAAATAATACAGGTTATACAGAGATTTTCAATACATTCTTTCATTAGGTCTTAGAAAAATTAGAACAGAATATAAAATTTATCTGTAAATATCATGGGTCTATATCAAAACTTAGAGACCATCAAGTTAAACCTCCTCATTTTAAAATATGAGAAACCAGAAACTAAAATAATGTAACTTGGTTGGATCAAACGCCAGTGTTAACAGATAAGATTTGAATGCAGCTCTTAAGATTTAAAAACGTCTGTGCTTTTTACTTTCTCCATTACTAACTCTTTTTCTTAGATATAATATGAGTGACAAGAAAGGTCTACTTGTTTTTACTCAGCATTACTAGTAATTTTTTTTTGTTCATGTGCCATTATTTTCTCAGCCAAACTCTATGTTTCTTGAAGGCAAGGATCATGCCTTATCCATTTCTGCAATTACTTCTTTGCCTTTCCATGTAACAGATGCTTAAAAGATATTAGATTTCTCAACTTTAATTACTGTTTTCTATGGTACCTGATAATATCTGTAGATCTCTGTGTGTATATATATATACATATATACACACACATACATGCATTCATACACATACAAAGACACACATATTTATCAATTATATAAGTATATATGTGTATACATACATACACACATACACACATACATATTCTTTCTCCTAAAGGATAAAGTTTGAATGAGAGATATAGCCGTGGGTCCTTCAGTACTCCATCAGCATTTATTCATCCTGGTGCCTATTTTCTTCATGTGAAAAGACTAGCTAAAATAATAATTTTGAAAATGTACAGTAGATTGAAGTTGAGAGGTCAAATAACAGGAACATGTCACCCATGTGACACTTATTTTTTGTAAAAAGTATCCAAGTGATTATTTTTCCTTCTGGTAGTCAATATTTACTGGAATGGTTTATATTGTGTTTGTTTTCAGGTTGTCTGAAACCACAGTTCAGGGGAAGTATAGCAAGCAATGGTTCAACAAACTTATTAGCATCATGGCTGGATCTCAGATTGATAATTTTCTAGAATAAAACATGGGATACCACGTTTAAATGACATCTGTATGTAGCTGTTGCACAAAGAATCTCTGTCTTCACATTCCTTAGCTCAGATAACAAATAACCTTGAGCTTATCTCTGATTCCTGCCCTGACTCATCACAATAAACAGAAAGATATGTAGCAGCATGCTTTGGTAGGATGAAGAGCATATTAACAGCCCCTAGTCAATTTCACAAAGAACAGGGAACCTTGATGCAAAACCCCATGTACTCAAATGGTATGAAATAAAAATAGAAATGTTTAATGGTCAAGTCATCTCTATTTTAGATGAGGTATGACACATTTATTAGAAATATGATTCGAGTTTATTTGATTTAAGTATTGGTCCAAAGTTTAACGCAGAGTTTCATAGGTCATGTGATTTACAGTATTTCTTGAATTCCAATTTATGTAGTAAGGGAAACAACTGCCAGAGCTTTCCCGGAATTTATCTCCTCTGAATAATCATTACCTACTGAATTTAGTTGGTCCCAAAATGTTTCAGTAACAATTGGCAGAAGTTTAGCATTACTGAGTTTTTATCCATTAGGAAAAAGCTCAGATATTTTTAGAAAAAAAAAGAAGAAAGTTGCTGGATCTGGTGGTTCACCTCAAAGTGGCAAACCTTGGAGATGTCCTCATTTAATTCCCTTGACATGCTAGGTTCATTTTTTTCCCCAAATGGAAAGGTACAAGTTCCACTTCACCCTCCTTTCCTGGGAAATTCAACCTACCAAGCTTCAAATATCAAAAATAAAATAAAATAAAAATTCTTATCTAGTCAACAAAAGAGAAAAGACTTCTTTTTCAATGTTGTCATACACCAGAGAAGATATACAAGATAAAAACAGAAAAGTTAGTAGTTATCCCAGGATCATCAAATGACCAGAGACAACTAGGCAGCACAGCAAAGGACCTGGACTCAGAAAGATTTGAGTTCAAATCTGGCCTCAGGCACTAACTAGCTATGTGACCCTGGGCAAGTCACTTAACTCTATTTGCTTCAGTTTGTCATCTGTAAAATGAGCTGGAGAAGGAAATGGAAAACCAATCTGGTATCTTTGCCAAATGGAGTTATAAAGAATTGGACATGATTGAAAAACTGAACAAGGACAACAGATTAAGTTATCTTTTCCTAAAGTCCTGCATTGCTGAATGCTTCCTTGAAACAAATGTTAACCTGAAAGTAACCTACACCAAAAACTCTAGGTAGTCAACAGTTTTCTTGAGAACATACTGTTGGAAACCATTGCTGAAACCTGTAAGCCTTAACGTCCCCCTGTGTAATAGGGTCAGAGAAGAAGAATGGACTGCTTCCTAAGGCAGTCCAGTATGTTTAGAAATAGGTCTACATGTTTTTAGATTTTTCTTATTTTTTTGTTTTCTTGTGTTTTACCTGAAAATTCATCTACATTTTTGTCTTTGAAACTTCTGATACATAGTTTCCTGATTCTGACCTCTAGGGTCAAAAACAAATTTGATCCCTCATGATAGTCCTTCACATATACTTTAAGACAGAGCACTGCCCTTTTGACTTTGGTTCCTTTGCTCCTAACTAAACAGACTCAGTATTACAGGGAGCTACAAGGAAGCTTGGGGAGGATCTACAGCTGACCCTGTATGTTGGCTCTCCCTGACACTCTTCACCTGCACACTTTAGAATAAGCAAAAGTATGCTCTAACTACTTCCTATGAGCTATCTTGGCTCTTTTAATTGGCTACTCAATTGGAACTATGTCCTAAAGGAGAAGTTTCCCCTTCTCAAGTCTCTTCTAACCATTGGTCTCAAAGTATAAATATGATACTGAGTTCTAGAGCATCAGAGGGGAGATTACCCCAAGCTCCAAGTCTCAAGCTCTAGGCTTATGACCTCCTAGGCAAAAGGTCTTGTGTTATTTTGAAATGTACCTGTCTTTTTCCCCTTCTGGAGTACATAACCCTCAGGAAATCAGCTACTACAGTAGTTGTGTAGATTCAGTGGCAGAAGAAGAGTGGCTGCAAAGGGAATGGGTCTCTCACAAAGACAAAAGACAGAGAAGAAAGAGCTCACTTGGAGTTGATCAGGTGTTGATAGGTGAAATAGCTAAACTAATAAATTATATAAATAAACAATATAAATAATCAATAATAATACTATTATATAGTTAATATAATATGCAATTATATAATATATAATCAATAGAAAAATATGATATAAATAAATGGTAAAAAGATAATGTCATCCTGTTGCAACTCTCCCAAAGAGACTTATTTACTAGCCTGTTATCTGATTTAGCTATTCTATTATTCTTTATTTTTTAACATTAGTAATAATTGATAATAATAGCAACAACAATAGCTAGCATATATAAAACCTTACCTACAAACATTATTTCGTTTTTACAAACATTATCTAATTTATCTTCAAAACTGTCCTAAGAGGTAAGTATTATTAGTATCCTGCCGTTTATAGATAAGGAAACAGGCAAACAGAGGTTAAGAAAATTTCCCAGTGTCACACAGCTAAGTAAGTTTTATAGGATGGATATGAACTCAGATCTTCCTGACTCTAGCCCCAGAAATTTATCTCCTGAGTAACCTAGCTGTATCACTTTTCTGTCTGAAAACAATTTCCTCTTCCTAATTCCTTACCTGATTTCTGATTTGTACTCCAGGTGCCTTTTGTTTCTTCCTCAAACCTCCCTCCTCCACCTTGCCATCATCTCCTTTATCACCTTAGTAAAAGTGATGTTATGGGAATGGGAATCTAAGATCTTCCCTGCCCCTAGGCCCTTTGATAGGCTTAAGTCCCTCTGAGAACCTTCCTTGATTTGAAAATATACTCTTCCCCCTAATAGGCTGAATGTGGTCACATGGAGCCTGTGGTGGGAAGCTTGTTTTTACTTTGTGTTTGGGCAATGGGTCAAGAGGGTTGTGACATTCTTTGATCCAGAAGAAGTCTATATTTACCCTGTGAGGCTTTGTTTTGGGGCTCACTTTGAGAAGAGTTATTTGATTTGATCAGAGGAGACTCTGGACAGCCGTTGAAACCCCCCCCCCCCCAGCTTTGAAAACCCAGATGTTGATGCTTCCCTCTCTGGTAACTGACTAGGTATGGATATAATGGTCAGGCAGCTGGAAGCCCTGTCTGCTGATCTGTTTCTCTGTCTGTATTTTTTCTTTGTCTGCTTGTACCCTCTGTATTCTCTGAAGTTCAGGGTGCTGACCTTTTCCACCTGAACTAGGTAAATCATATATGTTTGATTGATTAAAGCAAGATTGTTATCCCATTTTGAGTTGCTTTCCTTTAGAAAAGCAGATCTAAGAACCTGTGTTGGCAGCCAACCTGGGTATGCTAAGGTGCTTGCTGATACAGTTGATAAGGGGGAAAATAGAATTTTCCTAAGGAATGTGAAAGGAACGAGGAGGAGGCTTGTCTCTCTATTAAGGACACAAGCAAACCAGTGATTCCAGGGAAAGTCACAAGGGCAATAAGGATAGGGATGAGCAAATGACACCAGCCCTCTATATACTTAGCTTTGTTGTGCCTGAATAACCACTGTGCTATAACAACTATAACAGTTTCTATAGGTTAGTATACCCAATTCCTTCAAGGGATCATGATTTGACCTGCACTCAAATGTTTTCATCATTCTGGATGATATAGGTATGCTTGTCCACTATCAATGTATTTCTGAAACTATGTCATCCCAAAATAAATTAATAGTCTGCTTGTGGCCTTGTTAGGACACAGTATATGGGATTTGCTCAGTATTTTTAGGGTTTTGTGACCCAACTTAGGCTTTTCTTGGCAAAAATACTGAAGTGGTTTGGCACTTTCTTCTCCATCTCGTTTTACAGATAGGGAGACTGAGGTAAACAGGGTTAAATGACATCACCTAGTTAACATTACTAGTAAATGTCTGAGGCAAAATTTGAACTCAGGTCTCCCTAACTACAGGTCCACCATTCTATCCACTGCACAACTTAGCTACCTATATGAGACTAGCATCTCCTTATTCCTGAAGCTTGTCAAAGTCCAATTATTTCAATCTGTAAATGAGGAAGGTGAGACCTAAAGAGATTAAGCTGCCTGAACAGTTATATAGGTAGGAAGTAGCTGAACTTTGATTTGAACTCAGGTGCTCTGACTTGAGATCCTGTTCTCTTTAAAATGTTGCAACACTGATGTCTGCTAAAACTCAACCTTATCAGGTTAGACATGTGAAGAGTAGAAGGGCATATGAAACACAATTTATGAGGTTCAGAGGAGCCCTAAAATACTGGGAAATTACTGGAGTGTAAGATTAACCTGGCATACAAAAATCACAAGCAAAAAGAGTCCTGTTGAACACACATGTGTGGAGTAGGCTGCATCCACTTTATCTGCATCTATGGATAGTAGTATCTTCCTGCCTCCCTTCCTTTCTTCCTTCCTTTCTGCATTCCTTCCTCTCTTTTGCTAATGATTACTTTCTCTTCTTTGACAGTACATACACAGTTATTTAAATCCTTTGGCCTCTTTCATATTTCATGGATCCTGACCTCAAAATTTCACAGCATTAGGTGACAGAGTAGGGGAAATTGCTTGACTTTGAATAACTAAAGTAGACCTTTCATGATGCTTAGCAGTTTGACACATTTCTTTTTTTTCCTACTGTATATTTTTCTCTTGATCATTTTTAACTGAACTATTCATTCTCCTTGCTCACATAACCAACCTGATTTCCTTTTTATATGCAACCTTCAAGTTAACTGAGAATGAAACTAATTAATTAGCATGCTTGATTTTCAATCTTTAGTGTCTTCCAACGAAATATAACTGGCATTGATATATTAAGAGCTAGATATATTAGCTACCTTTATATTCTGTTGAATCCTTTTATATTAATTACTACTCTGCCCTTATGTTTTATTCATGTATGAAATTTGTTTGCATTAGCACATGTTTTCTCAATAAAATATAAATAATAAAGGATAGAAAGGTAGAAAACCTTTTACTACATCAAATACAATCCACTGCCAAATTATATTTGTCCACAAGTAATTAGCTACTATTATTAGTTTTAACACTTCAAACTCCCTCAAAACAGAATCATAACAACATACATTATACAACTTAGCTCATTTCTGTTTACAGCATAAAGATAGTGAATTTGACTTCAAATTCTGAAGGGCAATCAGTGGGCTTGTGAGAAACATTCTTAATATATTAATGGCTATAATATGAATCAGACAGAAAATATGATCTTCCTTAAGAGTACATTGTTAATCTTTTCATAGGAAAAATGCAAAAAACATATATTTTTTAAAATGGAGTCCATGGACTTCAGGAAGAAAATGTCTTTAAGTTTTCTTCTATATAAAAGCAATGGAATGACTGGATCTATGATGACCTTGTAATCGGGAATTTTCAAACTAGCTATACACAATGTGCTTTCCTTGATGTCTAATTGGCAGGTTAATGAAGTGATAAGATCTTCTAGGGTAGTTGGGTGAAAAATATAAAAGGTTCCATTTTCAGGACAGAAGTAACCTTTTACCATTAGCGGGGCTTCTTGTAGCCTTGCCCAGTTGTAAGAACAAATTATATTTATTGGAATGAATATCTGCCAAGAGATTTCATCTGGAATTTGGAAATCCCAATTAAGTAACAGAAAATTCCTCGAGGAAGTACACAGTTAGTACATTTTTTTTTCCTTCATGTAAGAGATTATTTTTCATGGGCTATCATGATCTTGTACCATAAAAGAAATTTATGAAATATATTCTCTATAACTAGCTAAAAGATATAGTAGGAAATTTTTAGTATGTAGAATAATATCCCTGGTCTTAATAAAAGATAGTGCATCTGTGTCTTATTACTCAGTTCCTAAAGTTTCTCCTGTTCATATCAAACCCTGAAAGAAAATGTGAATTGAACTATAAGGAATAATTGGCAAACACAACTTGGCCCTTGGGCTATACAGTTTGAGAAAAAGAAAGTTACTTCTAAAGATTTTTTGGCCTTGGAGCATTAGGAATCAAGGAAACATTGTATAACTATTAGGTAGTAAGGCACATATATTCTTATTTTTTACCTTCTCATTTTTCTGGTAACAATTCTCTGAGAGTAACATTTAAGATATTATTATCGTAGAATAACAGTTAGAAAAGAAGTTTAGGGGTGGCCAGGTAGCACAGTGAGTAAGAGCAGCAGCCCCAGAGTTGGGATAACCTGAGATCAAATCTAGGCTCAGATACTTACCACCACACCCAGAAATAACAGGCCATGTAACCTTGAATAAGTTACTTAACCCCAATTGCTTAGGGGCGGCCAGGTGGCTCAGTGAGTAAGAGCACTGGCCCCAGATTCAGGATGACCTGAGATCAAATCTAGGCTCAGATACTTACCACCACACCCAGATAACTGGCTGTGAAACCTTGAGAAAGTTACTTAACCCCAATTGCTTAGAAAAAAAAGTTTATACTGTGAAGAGGTTGCCTCATTCATGTAGATGGGTGTTGTTTGTGCAGAGGCTGAAATAGACATAACTAACATCTCCTCTCCCCATCGTTCCCCAAGTGGAGATTTTGATTACTGATGGGAGGGGAAGTAGGAGGCTGAAGCTGGAGACTGTCACTCTGCTCTTCTCAGAGAAAAGGGCTAACAGACTAGAATTATACCTATTGTAGTCCAAAAGATATAGCTTTCATTTTCAGGCTAAACTCTTGATTATTCTTTCTTAATGCAGAAGGAGGAACTCCAAACTCTGTTTCCAAGGGTTGACTCTCTTCCCACCAAATAACAGTACCACAAGGAACACACACATTAAATAGCAAAGAAACCAATTATTCAAGTGTATAGCAAAATTAAGATCAGAGAAAATATACATAGGAACATATATATTAGACAATACAGAGTGAAGGAACTTTCCCTTTGGGGGAAAGAGAGAGAGAGAGAGAGAGAGAGAGAGAGAGAGAGAGAGAGAGAGAGAGAGAGAGAGAGAGAGAGAGAGAGAGAGAGAGAGAGA
>NW_027185764.1:46355459-46395823 GCF_028583685.1 Petaurus breviceps papuanus | reverse complement strand
AGAGAGAGAGAGAGAGAGAGAGAGAGAGAGAGAGAGAGAGAGAGAGATGGGGATAGGGATAGGGATATTTCCAGATCTTACTCAAAGAGAAAATTCCCCTGTCTATAATGTAGCAAGCTAAGAAAAAGTACATGATGGAGGCTGCCACCCTCTATTGAAGTTGGAAGCCAGAAGAATCCAAAGAGACTGAAGAGCCTATAACTCTCTGAAGAGAGGATTTCCTCTCACCAATTCCACCCTGTTCCTCATTCAGAGGCAGAGCATTGATCTCCATCAGTGAGGAGAAAATCACAAACCCATGGGATTTGGGGCTTACATTACACCTAGAAAGTACCTAAGGTACCCAGACCTGTAGCAAATCAAATGCAAAAGGCAAAATTTAATTTTTTTTCTGGAGCCATTTTATCAATTACTTACATCAAATTTGAAAATGACCTTGGGAGGTGAATGCTTTGTAGGAACTACTTCAGGGTTAAACATTCTGTGTGGGTCCTGAAGCAGCACAGAGAGGAATGTAACTGGTGTTGGTGGAAAATGTTTTTATTTCTGTTCTTGACATAACTTTTCAATAAATATTCTTCTATAAAAGAAAAAAAAACATGTGCTTTGTGTTCCTATCTTTTAACATTTATACTTAAAAAGACCAAGATCTCCCACTGTATCTGTGGACATCTTTAGTCATCCTGAGCTACATCTTGCCACTGGACTGTAACTGCAAGGGAAGATGTACTTAGCACCTTGTTTCATCTATTTAATTATTTAGCACCTTGCTTCAGTTCAGGTTTCCTTTGAGCCTTGCCCATGATTATATCAAGTCTTTGTTAAGAAACAGAACTTGTGAAACCCACAGTGGGAGGAACTTGCTGATACAACAGGAAGAGGTGGAATAGGGAGGAGTTAATGACTATGTAAAAGGAGAAACCCAAGCTAGGAAAGGGCAGAACTGAGAAGAGAACACTTGTGGTGGCAGAGTTGAGAAGGAGAAAATATTGTGGTATCCCGGCACTCTGTTTTTTTCTGTGTTGATTTGTGTTTGTAATACTTTGTACGGAAGCCCAGGAACTTTATTGGAAGCCCTGAAAGAGGATTTTCCTGTTATCTGTTTACAGCAGTCCTGGAGGAGGGTTTCAGAAGCTCTGGGACTACACTGACAATTTATGTTGAGTTCTCAGATTTTGTGGGTCTGTGTTGATTTCACAGGCAGAAAGTGAATTGATGGTGGTGCCAGCAATGTGTATGAATATTGTTTTGGCTCTGTTGAGCTTTGTCTTCTCAGAAACAGAAACTCGGAAGGACTTGAGGTGGACTGGACACTGTGAGCTTCAATATGGAATGGGAACTAGATGAAGAACTGGACTAGGAACTGGATTAGGAACTGGATGAGGAAGCTGGATAAGGAGCTGAGAGCTGCCTACCTTTGAATCCAAGTGACAGTTGAGTAGATTCAGGCAGGAGCTTGTAATGCCATGCACAGCAGCTTTCCAAAAGAACTGCTACTGTAAACAGCTTTTAAGATTCTGATTACACAGTATAGTGAACACTCTACTTATTCCATAAAAAGTCAAAGCAAAACATCCACAGAAAATCAAGGTACAGCATTCAAAATATTACAACTTATCACAGCACAACAGCTTATCATTAAAACAGCCACATAGTTTTCACCAAAGTGGTCACAATATTTAGAACAAAGAAAAATCATCTCAAAGTTCAATAGTCAAAGTCTTCCACTCATTGGGCAAATCTTCCACTCATAGGGCACTCAAGATAACTCAATCAGTCACTTATTCATCAATCAATTACTAAGTATCATACACAAATCTCTCTACCCCTAGATCACTAGCAAACTACAATTTCATCATTACTCAGTACCCATGGAAAGGTCTTTTCATCTTGACTTGGGGCCGGTTCTCAGATTCCCTGGATCCTCTTCAATGGTGCCATATTCTACCTGGATTCACCAGACTGTCACCTGAGTTCAATGGAAGAAAGCTCTCTGGGTAGGTCTTGCTCCACACTTAAGTTCACAGGGTCTGGTCCAAGTCAGATCCTTCACAATTTCTGCTCCAGGGAATTCAAGGTTCAACCAAGCCACAAACAAAGTCTCAGTATCCCAGTCATGTTTCCTCAGTTAACAAAGGCCATAGCCATATGTTGAGGTAAAAACCCTAAGTAAAGCAAAATACATATCCATATACCTATCAACACAGGTGTCAATCATGAAGATTAACAGAAACAAACTTCATAGGTAGTTTGCCTTGACTTAATCTACCTACATTCTAGCCAGGATGCCTACTGGGCAGGGGAAAGAAATCACCCCATCTGGGTCCATGTAAAGCCAAGCATGAGCAGCTTTCCAGAGGACTGCTGCTGTATATAGTTCTAAAGTTCTGATCACATAGTATAGTGAACTGTCTATTCAACAATAGGCTCCTGGCTCCAAGTTTTGGGTTCTGGGCTCCGGGTTCCTAGCTCCTGGCTCCAGGCTCCAGGCTCCAGGCTTTGGGCTCTGGGCTCTGGACTCCTGGGTTCCTGTTCAGAAGAAGATCCACCAAGACAAGTGCTCAGGAAATTCTGGCTCAGTTCTTCATTCTCTCTTCTGTAGATGCTCTGCCTCCAGATTCTTGTCCCAAGAAATTCTGACTGTGCCTCTCTGAGGCTTTTCTTATATACACAGCCTTAGCTACTTCCTATTTCAGCCCACCCCTTCCTCTTATATCAGCAACAGGAGAAAGGAGTTCATACCTTCTGTTTCCCCAACAAGGGCTTGAGCAATTACTAAGTGCTAAGTACCTGCTACCTTTGCCAACACAAAGGGATCTTCAAATTCAAATTACATTACCATTACAGAGCTGAGATCGTGGAAGAAGAACCAAGGAATCTGAGGGTGAGCCCTCCAGCCAAGATGAAAAGATTTCTTGGGTACTTAATACTGACTGAGAAGATCATGATTTACTGTGATCTAGGGGTGGAAAACTTTGACCTTTTTACTTTGTGTCCCTTAAGGAGACTTGCCCTTTATGGATGATTGAGTTAAGGACTCACTGAATATCTTTTGCTTAAAACTGTGTGGCCACTTTGGTGAAAACCATGTGGCCACATTAGTGATAAGTTGTTAGGTTATAACATTGTTAATGCTGTACTTTGGTTTCTGTGAATGTTTTGCTTTAATTTATTGTTGAATAGACAGTTCACTATACTATGTGATCAGAACCTTAGAACTATATACAGCAGCAGTCCTCTGGAAAGCTGCTCATGCTTGGCTTTACATGGACCCAGATGGGGTGATTTCTTTCCCCTGCCCAGTAGGCATCCTGGCTAGAATGTAGGTAGATTAAGTCAAGGCAAACTACCTATGAAGTTTGTTTCTGTTAATCTTCATGATTGACACCTGTGTTGATAGGTATATGGATATGTATTTTGCTTTACTTAGGGTTTTTACCTCAACATATGGCTATGGCCTTTGTGAAAGGTGAGCTGAAATTAATTTCTTATAGTGCCTTTCACATATATACTATTACAAAATTGAAGAGAAAATATTTAGATCATTCAAACTTCTTTTAGGAAACACCAATTACATTTATTTTAATTACCTTAATTTTTTTATTGCTCCTTTTGACACTGCTTGAAAAACTTATTTAATGCTTACCATTTCCTTAGTGCAGATGCAATGTAATATGAAAATGCCAATGAAAATTAAAAAGGAAGAATAATTATCAAATATAAACTTGAGTTTTACACTTACAGATATACAAAGTAAATTAGCAAACTGTTTACAATCACTCAGAGTATGATAAAAGGCTTAGGTAATCACCAACTTGTCTTTGGGAAGAATGTGCCTGATATAATGAACCAAATGGCCTTCTATGGCTAACTTATCAACAAGAAAGGGAAAAAAAATAATGCATTTCAACTTTAGTGGGGCCTCCTAGTCTGTTTCACATATCCCCTGCCTCAATATCTAAAGGATTCTAGGTTGTATGAGTGTCAGTCTTTCACTCACCAAAGAAAATAAAAATCCTTCTAACAAATAGGAGACATCTTGATCAGTTGTTATGATGCCCCAAATTCATCACCTTATGAACAACTTCTAGAGATGCGCCTCTCAGCACTCTTTTTTGCTGGAAATCAGATGATAGAAACAATATGTAAGTGGGTCCATATTTGATATTTTCCCATTTGGCAATCCTAATAGTAGACTGACAGGGCTAGCCTTTAAGAACAGAGGGCCAATTACATACCAAGATAAATTAATGAAAGTATAAATGAGTGAATAAATGAAAGGTATTTACTAATCACTTACTATGACACATAAGGATACAACTTTAGTATGGAATTCTATATCATAGTCTTATAAAACCCTCTGATATTCACACATCCTATAACTTAAAAAATAATCAATCAATAGGTATTTCTTGAGTTCCTAAAAGTGCCATATATTGTACTAAGTGCTAAGGATAAAAAAAAAAAATA
Source organism: Petaurus breviceps papuanus (assembly GCF_028583685.1). NCBI lineage: Eukaryota > Metazoa > Chordata > Mammalia > Diprotodontia > Petauridae > Petaurus > Petaurus breviceps. The sequence continues at coordinate 46,391,353 of NW_027185764.1, read as the reverse complement.
TGAAACAATCACTGACTTCAAGGAAATTAGTATCCTCTATCAGGGAAAATTACAAATACATAAATAAGCAGATACAAAAGAAACATAAGGCAGATTTTCAGAGGAGGCCCTAGCATCTCCAAAGGGATTAAAAAAAAAGCTTCACGTAGAAGCTATACTTGAATGGACTGATAAAGGAAAGAAGGGATTGTAAGATTCCTAACTCTGCTCACTCTTTGAACTCCATCTCCTCCTCAGCAGGCCTCCCACCCAGAAGTCTTTCCTTGGAAGGGCTTCTCTCCTGATTGGCAGGTCCCTTGCTTGAATTGCCACTTCATGAAGGGTATCAGGTATAATTACTTCACTCCTGACACAACTCCCTCTCTAGCCTTGGTAACATTTAATAATAACTTAATAAACAGCAACATAAAATAACATTTCCTTAGTGACAACCTTGTCCTTTTTCAGGAATGCTCTCCTGTTTCTCCCCATCCTACTTCCAGTTCTTGCTTATGTATACTCTTCTTTTATTAGAATGTAAGTTCTTTGAGAGGGGTAACTATCTTATTTTTGTGTATTTTTGATCCTCAGAACTTAACGTCATCTAGACATAAAAATGGAAGCTAGAATATCCATGTATGTGGAACAGCATAATGTTGGTCTTACTGTACTGTGTCATAAAGGAAAGTGAGAAATGTAGATTATATGCATGGAAAAGTAACTTCAGTCTAGCTCATTTAGCTTTAAAGGGCTAACTCAGAAGCTTATATTTGATCATACAGGTGAAATAGAACAACTGGATTTTATTGTGTAGGGGAGAGGCATGGTCTGGTTTGCCTTTTAGAAAATCACATAAGCAGTTGAATAGATAGTAGATTGGAAAGGAGAGAGACTAGAGGCATTGAAATCAATCAGAGGGCTACTGCAATAATATAAGTGGAAGAGGAAAAGAATTTAAACCAGACTTGTGCCTTAAAGAGTAAAAGGTAAATTTAAAAGATGGAGGTGCATGGATAGTTGTTTTGATGGAATGATTGAATAATTAATGTCAATTCAATATGCATAGTGAGGTATGATCAGCAAATAATCTTTTCTGAGTCAAATGCCATTTGATATTTTTTATTTAATGATCAAATGAGTTATAGAAAATAATAATTAAGCATATGGCTCATACATGTTTAGGAAGAGTAGTAACAGGTTTTGGAGATAGGAATAGTATTAAATTAACTTTGATAAATTAAAAAAAGATATCAATGATGATTAATGAAAAGATGATTGTAGAATTTTAAATACAAATAATGAACCAGTAGGCATAATATACAACCTGGGGATCTTAATGGATATAAAAGAGAATTCAAGTCAGCACTACAGTGTTGAATCTGTGAGTAGGTTCTATGACAGGTCAAATTCTATTTCAAATGTTCTCTTCAAATTTTTCAGGAACTTGGTTCATAAATCACTCAAATATTTTAAGTATTTCTTGAAATAAGTGAATGACTAATGAGAGATTTTATTTTTTCTTGAAATTTTTATAGTACTATTTGGAAAAGTAACATGTTATACAAAAAATGAAAAATCTTTCTATTACACATAATATTGGGTAGGCCTCATTGTGTAAACATACACCAATCAAAGTGTCAATGTAAGAGGAAATTATATAAAAGTTAATATTCAGGTTAGAGTAAGCAATATACTAAGTAAATAGAATATGGGCCTTATTGTGATAGGAATAGAGATGAATTATTTAAATTTATCCTATTATATATGGACATTTAAATATTATTGAAACAACTAAATTCCTATTTCAGGAGCCCATTGTACTCTTTGGATGTCTGTTTTTTTCTGAGGCTAGAGAAGCAGAATGCAAATTGTGGGTAGTATTATCAAGGTAAAAATGTATTAATGGATGAAACTACATATAATATGCTTGTCATCTGAGGCCATGAAAAGTTTGGGTAGATTCATCCACAATATGTGGATGGCTGATTACATCTAATTTGAAATAGAAAGTATATTGTGTGTGTGTGTGTGTGTGTGTGTGTGTATGTGTGTGTGTATGAAGGGCGGTGTTTAACAGGATTAAGATTTTATTTTTTTTTTAGGTAATGGCAAATTTCTGAGTATTAAAGTAACAAGAAGTAAGTTGTTTTAATGAATACAGAAGAGTCAAATCAAAAGAAATCATGCCAAAATGTAGCCAATAAGAAAATTCAAGAATCAAGGAAACGTGTAATCAAACAAGACTACAAGACTATGATGCAAGTATGATAAAGGAGAGAAAGTGTCAGAATACAATATTCCAAAAGGGAAAAGATAAATGATTATTTAAAAAGATAAATGATATTCTATACATGACAATTCTAGCTTCCATTTTTATGTCTGGATGATGTTAAGTTCTGAGGATCAAAAATATACAAAAATAAGATAGTTACCCCTCTCAAAGAGCTTACATTCTAATAAAAGAAGAGTATACATAAGCAAGAACTGGAAGTAGGATGGGGAGAAACAGGAGAGCATTCCTGAAAAAGGACAAGTTTGTCACCAAGGAAATGGTATTTTATACTGTTTTTATTAATTAATAATAATATATATATATAAATTATAATAAATAACTTACCCAGCAAAACTAAGAATAAGGGAAAATAGGCATCTTTAATAGGAGATTATTGATGATTCTTGGTGAAAAAACCAGATCTGTGTAGAAACTTTAAAATTTAAATATAGAAGTCAAGAGAAATCTAGAAAGGTAAATATATTCAAGCAGTTGGAATGATATAAACGATGACAAAATTCCTACATTCTAATTGGAGAAGAAAAGAACAGGTGTAAAAGAACAGGTGTCCCTTTAGAATATTAAGGTCTTTAAGGGTCAGTCTGTTTGAGACAAACACTGGGTTTGGTTTAGATTTTGTTATTGTTGTGTGTGTGTGTGTTTTTTTTTTAAGCAATTGGGGTTAAGTAACTTGCTCAAGGTTACACGGCCAGTTATTTCTGGGTGTGGTGCTGAGTGTCTGAGCCTGGGATTTGATCTCCAGGTTGTCCCAACACTGGAGCCGGTGCTCTTACTGGCTGTGCTACCTGGCCGCCCCTAAGCAATTGGGGTTAAGTAACTTGCTCAAGGTTACACGGCCAGGTGTTTCTGGGTAGGTGCTGAGTGTCTGAGCCCGGGATTCGATCTCCAGGTCAGTCTGACACTGGAGCCGGTGCTCTTACTTGCTGTGCTACCTGGCTGCCCCTGTGTGTGTGTTTTTTTTTTTTAATATAAAAGAAAATGGCAGGGAACGGGCCATATACTAAGGAAGAAGAAAAGAAAAATTGATAGGAATTTGTTATTTCTTCTAATAAGAATATTTCCAAAGAGTATACAAAACTTTAAGAAGGCGTGGCTGTTCAGGCATTTCATGCTTCTATTCTTATTTTAAACGCACAATGGAGGGTTTTCTACCAAACTTTGATAGAGAAATACATCCATTTATACAAGAAAACAGGGAGAATGGAGAGGTGGTTAAAGAGGGAAGATAGAACTGAGGAAAGAATAGTCATGAAGGAAAAAAAAAATCAACCTCAGAGGTAGAATTATAGGAGAAGGGAAGGAATTTAACCATGAGAAAAACAGTTGAAGAACAAGTGATAGGCTGGATTGGGTGAAGAGAGAGAGGGCAGAGGAGTGGGATCAGGTTATTTTAGTTAGAGATGCCTAATGTTGGTTTATTTTTCCCTTTCTTTCCATAACCTTTTTTAAAAATTATTTATAAAGAGGAAAGTAGGGTGAATAAAGAGATGAAAAATATGAGAGGGTAAAAAAAAGCAAAAACCACAATTATGATAGCCATGGATATAAATGGGATGCACTCATCCATTAAATGAAGGCTGGTAGCAAAATATAATATGATGTTTACAGGAAACATAGTTGAAACTCAAAAATTCATAGAGAGTTAAAAGGAGGGGCTAGAGCAGAACTCATTATCCTTCAGATGAATTCAGTAAAGCAAGCATGGTGATCATGATCTCAGAAAAGGGAACAGTAAATATAGACATGGTTAAATGAAATGAGCTTGCTATGTGCTTTAGATTTAAAGGTAGAAGAGATAATGGAATATTATAATTAGTGAATATATGCATTCAACAGCATAAGATCTATTAAGAAAAAAGGATTGTGATTTAGGGAGAAAGACATAATAAAACAATGAGTGGTGAAAATCAATGTGCCCTATTTTTAGGCCTATAAAAACTCAGAAGGGCAGCTAGGTGGCTCAGTAAATAGAGCACCCACCCTGGAGTCAGGAGGACCTGAGTTCAAATTTGACCTCAGACACTTAACTTACTAGCCATGTGACCTTGGGCAAGTCATTTAACCCCAATTGCCCTGACTTCCCCCCCCCCTCTAAAAAGCAAAACAAATAAACAAAAAAAACCCTCAGAAAAATGTAGAAGTTAGGGAAGCAAATTAATAATTTGAAAATGCACTTTAAAGAACTAGCAAAGCAACCAATAAAAGAACTTGAAATAACATAAATGTAAAAATTCTGAAAAATCAAAGGATAGAGATAGAGGATAAATTTGTGATTTTAACAGTATGGGGTACTTCTTGATGGTAAAGTTCTCTCTCCTGATCCAGGTTGGCAGTATATCTTCATCTTATATTCTTGGAGAGTTGTTTAGAGAAAAGAAGGTAAGTGTTTGCCTAGGTCACAGAGACATTATGAGTTGGGACTTCAACTCAGGTCCCCCTGATTCTGAGGCCAGCTCTCCAGTAACTATGCAATTCTGATTTTTTTTTAAATATAGTAAATGTCAAATATAAATTGATAAATAATATTAGGAGGTTCATAAAAACTAATAAAATGAACAAACTCAGATTATTTAGTCAAAAGATAAAGAAAAAGAAGCCATATTATCAAAAACATGTTTAAAAAAGAAGAATTCACAATGAATGAAAAGGAAATAAAGGAAATCATTGCTCAATTATATAGCAACAAATCAAAAGTTAAAGGAAATATGAATTTTTACAAGAGAGAACATAATACCCAGTTTAACTGAAAAAGAAATATGTGGTGGCCCTCATCACTTCATGTCTATACTGTAGAAAGAGCTGCTGGTTGGTCTCCCTGTCCATCCTGCAATCAACTACTAAACTGATTCCTAAAGAATAAGGCTGATTATGTCACCACCTCCCCTAAATTAGTCAACTCCAAGAGTACCCTATTTCCTTCAGCATCAGGTATAGTGTCTTCTTTTTGTCTTTTAAAGTCCTCTGAAGCACAATTCCTTCCTATTTTTCCAGTCTTCTTTCTCTTTATACTCCCTCCCATACCACCACCACACACCCTGTAATCCAGTAACCCTTGTCTCTGAGCAGGTAAGAAGTCACACCCACTTTCAAGTCTGGATATTTTTACTAGCTATGCCTAAAACATTATCCCTTAATTCCCTGGATGCTCCTGAAGTCTCAGCTACTTTCCCTCCCTGTGGAAGAATCCTCTCTCTTTCCCCCACCTTAATGCTAGTGTTTTCCCACTGTCCACTTTCTCTAATTTATCTTCTATAGATCTTCTAGGTACATAATTGTTCACTTTTGGACTGGTATTAACTTGTAAATTCCTTTAGGGCAAGGACTGTCTTTTGCTTCTTTTATATTCCCAGTGCTTAGCACAGTTCCTGGAATATAAATGCTAACAGGTTGACTTATATAACCCAATCCCAGAAAATGAAATTTACTAATCCAGAAAAAAATCCTAAAGGGGAATTATGGGGGAGACCAAGGTTCAGACGGATTTACAAATGAGTTCTATTATCAAATATTCAAGGATCAATTTATTGTATTCTCCTATAAATTATTTTCAAAAATAAGAAATAACCATATCCTAACAAACCCCTTCTTTGAGGCAGGTATAGCCCTGATAACTAAACCAGGAATAGATAAGGAAAGAAAGAAAATATAAACTAATGCAGGTCCCCCAAGCCCAGGCTAATGTTTCTTAGGGATATAGATATAAAATATATAGATATAAAGTAAAATATTAGTCAAAAGACTACAACATAATTGTGAAAAACCATACATGATAATTAAGTTGGATTAATTTCAGAAATCTAGGGATGTTTTAATATTTGGACAACCATAAGCATTTCAAGCAATATTCATAGCAATAATAATATAATCTCATGATTATAAAATATTTTTATCAGAAAAAACTCTGAAAATATAACTAATTTTTGTTGAAAAAATTTTTTTAAAAACAGGTACAAATAGAATTGATAATCAGTTTTATCAAAAATTCAAAACGAGTATTATTAGAATGGAAAATGCTAAAGAGAATTCCGATTAGATCAGGGGGAAAGCAAGATTGTTCATTATCATCACTACTATTTAAATATAGTAGTATATACTCAGTTATAAATGTCAGCTACAGTAATAAGAAAAAGACATTAAAGAACTAAATATATACCAAGAGGAAAGAAAAATGACTAATATGGAGTTGATACCCCAGATATATCAGAGGTAGTAAAAGAGCATCCAGATACCAATGATCATTTATAGTTACCTCCTGATAATGGTTGTTAAAGAGCCAGCAACTGTGATTACTGAATCATCTTTGAAAGGCTGTAGAGAATGGAAGTGGTAACACACAAGACTAAATAAGTATAACTATTTTCGACTCAGTTTGTTTTGTTTTTAAGGGGAAGAAAATGGAATCTGTAAACTACAGGTCCCTGAACCTGTTTCATTTCTGTATACTGTCTATAATGCATTATTAAAAAGATGGATAGTGAATATTTAGAAAAAAAGGAGTGAATCACCATGAGGTCATAGTAATTTCATTATTTAAAAAAGAGTATGTCTACACTGATGGAAAAAAGAAGACTAAAATAGAGCCAAATATTGTGTGATTGGAAGAATGAATCTTGGTCACAGAGAAGAGATGATCAAGTGTAATTTCCCTTCTTTCCTTGGAGGTTTGGCATCTTACTGGGTTTGGGTTTGGGTTATTACTTATATTGTCAGATATTTAATCCCTTTGTTAGTTTTGCTTAGCTATTTTGCTTTTGTTACATGGTTCACTGAATGGTAGAGTGAATGGCAATATATCCTGAAATGATTGGGACCTAAGAACAAGTCATAATGTAGTGCTTAAAAAAAAGAATAAGGCATTATGTAGCACCTAATTGCTAAGCACTTGTTGCAAATATTATTTAATACTCAAAATGCCATGTGAGGTAGGTTGCTACTATTCCCATTTTATAGTGAAGAAACTGAGGCAGGCAGAGATTAAGTGACTCATTTAGGATAACACAATAGTAACTGACAGACTGGATTTAAAATCAGATCTTCATCACTCCAGACTCAGTGCCCTATCCATTTCTCACCTAAATGTCCTAGCTAGACACGCTTGACTAACCTCTCATTTTTTTTTACTGAAAGGTTACTATAAAAAGTTGAGGGGAATGCTATAGATGAAGTATACCCTTATTTTAGAAAATTGTTTTTAATAAAATATTTAAGTTGTCAACATTCACTTCAATAAGTTTTAAATTTTCTCTGCCTCTCTGCCCTCCTCCCTCCCCAATACGGTATACAATCCAATATATGTTTTACATATACATTCTTATTAAACATATTTTCACATTAGTCATGTTGTATAGAAGAACTAGAATGAAAGGGAGGAACGATAAGAAAGAAAAAACTAAACTAAACAAAAAAAGAGCAAATAGCTTGCTTCAATCTGCATTCAGACTCCATATTTCTTTCTGTGGATGAGATTTTCCAACATTAGGCTTTTGGAGTTGTTTTAGATCCTTGCATTGCTGAGAAGGGTTAAGTCTATCAAAGTCAGTCATTGCACAATGTGAGTGTTACTAAGTAGAATGTTCTCCTGATTCTGCTCACTTCCCTCAGCATCAGTTCATGTAAGTCTTTCCAGGTTTTTCTGAAGTCTGCTTGCTCATCATTTCTTATAGCAAAATGGTATTCTACTACAATCATATACCACAACTTGTTCAGTCATTCCCTAATTGATGTGCATACCCTCAACTTCCAGTTTTTGGCCACCACAAAGAGAGCTAATATAAATATTTTTGTACATGTGGGTTTTTTCCCCCATTTTTATGATCTCTTTGGGGTATAACCTTAGAAGTGGTATTGCTGGGTCAGACGGTCTGCACATTTTTATAGCTCTTTGGGGATAGTTCCAAATTGATCTCTGGAATGGTTGAGTCAGTTCACAACTTTACCAACAAGGAATTAGTATTCTAATTTTCCCACATCTTCTCCAGCATTTATAATTTTCCTATTTTGTTATGCCAGCCAATCTGATAGGTGTGATAAGGTACCTAAGAGTTGTTTTGAATTGCATTTCTCTATTCAATAGAGATTTAGAGCATTTTTATATGACTATAAATAGCTCCAATTTTTTCCTCTGAAAACTGTCTGTTTAGAAAAGTATTTAACAGCTTTCTTTTTGGTGGAAAAGGAAAATTGCAGGGATACAAATTGATTGGGGAATGGCTAAACAAGTTGTGGAATATGATTGTGTTTGAAAACTACTATGATATAAGAAATGATGAGCTTGCTGATTTTATAAAAAATCATGGAAAGACTTGCATGAAATAATGTAGAGCAAAATGACCAGAACCAAGAGAACATTGTATACAGTGTCAGCAATGTTGTTTTAAGAACAACTTTGAGTGAATAAGTTGTTTATTAAAATTCTAAAACTAACTATAAAGGACATATGAAGAAAGATGTTATCTCCATCCAGAGAAAGAGGTGATAAACAGAAGTATATATAGAATAATTTGACATATAGATATATATGCCTATACACATGTAATATATACATACATATATACATACACACTTATCTGTATCTAATGGTAGTCATCTCTAGGGAGTGAAGGGGGGACAGAAGAAAAAAGGAGGGAAAAATATACATGATAATTTTCTTGTATATTTGAAAGGAATATCAAGGTGTGCATAGTAGATTTACAGCCTTATGTACAATCATCTTTTTATTGTTCTATGTTATGGAAATGCTTGCTTTATTCCATAAGCTAAAAAGAAAAGTATTTAACAAAAACTATCATACTATTGTTGTGGAGAATATATAAAGACATGGACAAGGTTAGATAATGATGCAGAATTTATTGAATGTTTGTAATTAAAATGTTTCATTGTTCAATAAAAAGGGATAAATAAAAATCTTACAGAGGGTCTCAAGAACACGATTGAGGAAGAATGACTATACAGCCATACAAAAACATAGTCTGGGAGTTTCAGTGGACCACGAATTCAATATGAATCAGCACTGTGATACGTCACACCTACACCAACCCTCCCCCCAAACAAAAAGCTTATGCAATCTAGCCTTCCTTAACAGAGTTATAATGTCTAGAACTAGGGCATCTAGTAGTTATATAGTCCTAGGCCCAGCTGTACTTGTATGTCCATCTCTAGGCACCACATTTTGGTAAGACTAAGCTGGAGAGTATCAAGAAGAGAAAAACCAAGATGGCAGCAGACTGTTATTCCATGCCATATATGGACTGGCTGAAGGAACTGGGAAGACAGTTGAACAAAAGAAATCTTAGGAATCACGTGATAGTTGCCTTTATGTATTTGAAGAAATGTCCTATAAAACACATTGAACTTTCTTTATTTAACTCCAGAAGGGAGAATTTAAAACAATGTGAAGTATTACACAGTGGAAAGTGATATAGAGAAAAAGGAATCTTTCTAACAATGAGAGGTAATGAAAAGAGTAATGTATGTATGTTATCTCCATCCAGGATATGTCCTTAGGATATATTGAGTTCTCTCAAAATATGGAAATATATTTGTATACATTGTAGGGGAACATCTTGTTCAGATATGTGTTGCTTTAGAAGAGTACTGAGATCCCTTCCTTTTCTTCAATTTTGTGATTCTTTGGTTAGATTAATATGAAGACCTATGTAGGTTGATTTGGCTGGAAAGGACTGGGCAGGTGGATGAGTTTGGGAGTGGTGAAGTAGTTCAGGCATGAGGAAACTAGTTATTTGACAGGTTGACTCATAAAGATGGTTTATTTGGAGATGTGATCAATGTGATAATATAGATAATACAATGGTATGTCTTTGCTATCTTCCAGTAAAAAATAAAACAAAGCAAAAACAAATAAAAAAGCCTTGTCAATAGCTTCACTAGATTGCCACTATTGTTGTTGCAGTAGGAATTCTTCCTCCTTCAGTATTTACTGTCTCACTAAAGAGGTCTAGCCTATTTAGAAATGCTATGTTCAAACTTAGCAATTCATAAGTATAGCTGTCACTGACTACATAGCTATCCTTGTACATATGCTTTTCAAAGAGGTTGCCACAACAGCATCACATATGTATAATCACTGATACTATGAGTCCTCTCATTGGTGGATTCTATAAATGGTGGACTTAGTGTGCAGGATATACAAAACAGTTTGTCTTATCTGTGCTGGGTAAACCTAGAAGCAGCAAAGCAATGCTAAGCAATGGATAGATTGCTAGGCCTAGAATTAAGAAGACCTGAGATCAAATCTAACATCAGATCCTAGCTCTGTGACCATGAGCAAGTCCCTTAACCTCCATCTCCCTCAGTTTCCTCAACTATAAAATGGTAAAAATTATAGCATTGACTTCTCAGGGTAGCCGTGAGAATCAAATGAGATAATCTTTATAAAACCCTTAACATAGTTCCTGGCACAAAGTAGGCATTTCATAAATACCTGTTCCCACTCTCCTAAATAAGACTTGGGATTGGATTCTAGATATGGTTTCTTTTCCAGTTCAATTGACCAAAAAACAGAATCTTGGACCCCCATTGCATTATTTTACAGTAAGATCCTCCACCAAATCTTTTGCTCTCTCTCATACTCTATATCTCTCAGGGAAAGAGAATGGAAGTCTAGTGCTATGGAGAAACTGGATATAATTGTCTCCAAAAGGATATAAAGTCCTTGAGAACAAGGGTGATTTGATATTTTGTTTAGTGCCTAGAAAGTTGTAAGAAAGTAATAAATGCTTGTTTTCTGATTGCAATTTAATAATTTCATCATTTCCTATCACCTCTATGCTTGTAAAAAAAATTCTGTCCTCTATGTAGGGAAAGTGACAAATCAAACCATCTTGTGTCTCACCTAACAAAATAGCTCTCACATAATTAAATCATGATACAAATCTGTGCTAAAACTTCAAGAATGGACCATTATGTGGTACTTTAATGGAGTCATAGTCTCCCTAGTGGGGCTAATCTTACAGTGGATCAGGTTGTAAACATCTGCACCTTATCATCCAATTTTGATTTTTGTCCAGCTCTTACTGTAGGTCTTCCATAATGCATCCACCTGAAGCAATGAAGGCCTTCCTGTGCTTTTTTAAAACATACTTTGGAGGTACCAGTGAAGCACCTCAAGGATATGGAAATCAGGGGAAATAGAGGTGAAACAGGAAGGTAGAAAGAGTAACACATACAGCATCACAGTCAATGCACCCACCCCCTCTGCCTCCAATTCTGTTTTCTAATAGGCTTTCATTATGACAGGGTAACCATAGAACAGTTGCAGAGAGAATGCCTTCTTTAGAAAAAAAAATAATATGGTGTCCTTTCCTACAGCTCCTCTTCCTGTACTCACACTTTCGCTTCTCCTCCACTGGTCAGATGATGTCTTTGAAATTTACATTGAGTCCTTCAGTTCCTGTAAACACTGAAGATGATGAGTCTCTTCTTACTACCTTAGCAGAAAAATTGGAGCCAATGCATCTTGAGACACACTCCGAGTGGTTCATTTGCAAGTATAAGTAAGTTGCTCGATGGATTTGGAAGTGCATCTTTTGTGTGGCCAACTGTTCTTTTCTTAAAGTTAGTAAAGTTTCACAACTTTGAGGTTTGTGAAAAGGGAAAACTGTAATTTTAGCAGACAGTGTTGTTCTTAGGCGTGGACAAACTTGGGTCCCTGCCCAGCTTCCCAACTGTAAGACTCAGCGACTGTAATAGCTTGCCAGTGCCTCTGTTTTCTGCTAATAGACCACAAGCTTCCTTGCGAGTTTTCTATTGTGGAGAAGGATAAAAAGGGATTCTTATGGAATTGCTGGTGGAAAACGCAGTCACGGAATACAGTGCCTGTACCAGAAACACTAAAAGGAATTTTCTTATTTTAGTATTCATGGTATTTCTCAATTTTTTGGCAGGAGACAGGCACAGGCTGGCTCGGCTGGCACCTCAGCTCAGAAAAAATCAAAAAAAGGGGAAAATCGAGGCACAGATGGCACCAAGCACTCTCAAACCCTCCATGATGAAAAGTTTTGAGACAGAATCCTCAGGGATTGGGCAGCCGTCCCTTTGATGAAAGGTTTTTCAAAAGAACCCTTACTCTTCTCTAATGAGATCAGATTGGGCTGGGGGAGGGGAAGAGTTGAGCAAAGAAATGTTGAGGAGTGAATTGTATGCAGTAAATTTACTCTTCAACAGTCAAGTACTTCTCGTGAACCCGTGGCAATTTATCAGGAATGTTTCCAAATGAGGCCTACTCTGACATGCTGTGCTCTAGTTCTTATCAAAGAGAAAGGGAAAAGTGAAATAGACAATACTCTCACTTCTTCTAGACAATTCATCACGCTAAATAAACACAGTAAAAGGCTAATATGCAGAACGTTAGGCAGTCAACAAGTATTATTCTTCAGGATTGGTGATACGATTATGAAGAATGAAACAATCCCTACTTGCAATGAACTTATAGTCTAATGCTAGAGATATCAAGTAAATATTAAAATATATACAGTATAAAGAAGTGAATAAATATAAATATAAACAAAGTAATTTAATACAAGGCAGCTTGCAGAGGAAGGATGTAACAGTTTTTTGGGGGGGAGGGTCAGGATGTTTTTATGTAGAAGACAGTGCATAAGGTGTATTTTAAAGGAAAAGAGAGCCTTTATGAGGCAGATGTAAAGGGGAAATGCACCCAAGCATGGGAATATGACAAAAGAAAAAGCACAAAAATGGGAGTCAGAGTGTGATGCACCCAATCATATAAGACAAGTTGTATCCATACCATGGAATTCAACTGGAAAAATGAAGAAGTCAGATTACCAAAGGGCGAGAGCAGAACAACTTGCTTTTTTTAATGTGAATTTTTTGCAGAGAAATTGATGATTTTTATGGCACATAGACCATGTTATGAAAATGTCTTTTATTCTATTGTGTTTATAGTAGACAGATATACAAGTATTTTGTAGTGGAGTCAGATGGAATAGTGTTCAAATCCCAGGTCTCTTTCTTATATGACATTAGGCAAATCACCTGATTTCTCTGTTCATTCATCTGCAAAATAAAAAATTTATACAAAGTGACCTCTCTAAGTTCCAATACTACATAGAAAGGCAATGTGGGGTAATGAATAAGGCATTGGACTTGGAATCAGGAAAAACCAAGTTTAAATCTTGTACCAGACACTTATTTGCCATCTGACCTGGAAAAATTTTTCAACTCCTTTTTTTTACCTCAGTTTCCTCATCTGTAAAAGAAGACTACTGGATTTAATGGCCTCTCAGGTGCCTACCTTCCAGCTCTAAATCAATGATGATTTGATCTCTCTGATTTTCTGATTTTGGGATATTCTCAATGAAGGACAGGTTTAATCATGACTAAGAAGAGAAAATAACTGTTTCCAGGTTTCCAATGAGAGCAAGTACCTGAGGACATAAGTAAATTTTCAGCTGTGTCATTTCTAATTTGTTATGCAACACTGGAATGAGGATTTAGCAACTGTGCCACCCATAAAAAGGTAATAAATAATAACAAGAAATATTTAATTGAGGAAAAGTAAGCGTGTATTTCCAAGTTTAATATCCCCTTGAAATTCATGAATTCTGAGAATCAAAATGAATTTATGTTTTTTTTTTACAAGTAAGTACTCCAAAGAGATAACTTCCTGTTTTAAAGGAAGCACTTAAAAAAGGCTGCTAAGAAAATATCAAAGACTATTGGGACAATAGCTGTTGTGTATACATGAGTCAGAAGCTCAGAGAAAACATTAGATTTCTCAAATATATCCCCCCCCCCCCCCCATTTATGGCCTTCCTTTTTCCTGGCGGGTAAATGGTACGTTCATCTTGACCTTGTCACAGGCCTTTCTCTTATTGTTCTGAGTCCCACCCACTCCCACCTTCAGTGTCTCCCGTTCTTGCTACCATCCAGGTGTTGTGTTGTCTTTTCCTACTCAATTTAGCTAGCATTTATATGGTGCTTTAAGGTTTGCAAAGAACTTTAAAAAATTGTCTCATTTGATCTTCAAAATAATCATGGAAGATAGGTGCTGCTATCAGTTCCATTTTATAGATGAGGAAATTAAAGTAGAGGTTAAATAACTTGCCCAGGCAACTAGTAAGAGTCTGAGGTCATCTTTGAACTCACTCCTTCCTGATTCTTAATTCAGTGTTCTACCCACTCTATGATCTCGCTGCCATTTACCAGCCTTTTCTGTGTGTGTGTGTGTGTGTGTGTGTGTGTGTGTTTTATTTTCAAGTATTCACTATTGCTTTTGTGGTCATTATAGTAATAATGACACTAAGAAGAAGAATAAACTTTTTTAGTATTTTGAAGTTTACACATTACTTTATATCTATCATATTATTTTCTCATGAAAATGTCCTATGAGGTAAGTACTTTTATCTCCATCATACAGGTGAGGAAACTGAGGTTCAGAATAGTGACTCACCCAGGAAGTGTGTAAAGAGACAGAAGTAATGGAAAGAGGACTGGATTTGGAATCCAAAGAGATGGAAACCTTCTGTTCCTATTGGTATAAGTATGGGCAAGCCCCTTTACACAATTTCTCTTTCTGTGACTATAATGCTAGCAACAAGATTTTATATGGCTTTCCCCATCCCATTTTAATAATAGCCAGCATTTATACAGGCTTTAAAGTGTGCAAAGTGCTTTGCAGATTGTGTCACTTGATCCTCACAATAACCCTGGAAGCTAGATGTATTATTAGTCCCATTTTACAGATGAGGAAACCAAGACAGAAAGAGCTTTAATTGACTTTACTCCAGAACCATAACTGACATGCAACAACTGGGGGTTTGTTCCAGGGCAACAACACCCTACCAGATCTATTTTTCCAGATAGGCATTACCCTCTTCTTATATCATACATTGTGGTCTTTTACTGCCTCCAGATAGTAAAGTTTGATATAGTAGCCTCTGGGATATTACCTGCTGACCCACTGACATAATGTATTTCTTCAAGTGACCACCATATCCCTTTCCTCCTCTAAGAAGATGATCAGAGATAAATAACCCTCTTTCTTGTTACAACTATGCCCATGGTGATACAATACACATGAGTAGCACTATTCTCATTCCCCTGACTGAATTTTCCCTAAAATGCAATGATTTCTGGTGAGAGATCCATCTATCTAAGTCACAGAGTTGTTCTTAGGATTAAATTAGATAATGTGTATGAAAGCAGTCTGTAACTATAACTTCTACATATCAAAGAATTGATTGTTTCACCTAATATTATTATTATTACTACCAATGATATTTCAATCAATCAATAAGTTTTATTGAATTTTATCAAGGGCCTATTGGAGACAGTGTTTAACACTAAGGAGTGACTATAATCAATCAGTTAAGTAACTATTATTGATCAGGCACTGTGGTAAGCGCTAGGGATATTTTTTTTAAAGCAAACTATAGTTCCTGATCTCAATGACTTCATAGTCCAATAGTAGAGATAATTTACAAGGTATTTACAAAAAAGATTATAGATAAAGATATAGACAGATATAGGTACACACACATATATATGATAAATTATAAATAATCAACAAAGGGAAGGCACTAAAATCAGGGGAGATGAGGAAAGGTCAGAGTTAGAAAAATCTAAATTAAAACAACTCTGAGGTATTACCTCACACTATCAGTATGGATAATATAAAAAAAAGGAAAATTATAAAATTTTGGAGGGGTTGTGGTAAAACAGGGACACTAATGCACTGTTGGTGAAGTTGTGAGCTGATCCAACCATTCTTGAGATTAAAGCTGTAAAAAACTATGCACATCCTTTGACCCAGTAATATAACTAACAGATCTAAAACCCCAATTGATCAAAGGAAAGGGAAAAGGATCTATATGTAAAAAAAATATTTGTAGTAGCTCTTTTTGAATATTTCAATTTATTTACTTATTTTTAGTTTTCAACATTAATTTCCACAAGATTTTAAGTTACAAATTTTTCTCCCTATCTTTCTCCTACCTCCTACCCCAAAATAGCAAGCCTACTGAATACTCATTCCCTCAATCTGTTCTCTCTTATATCCTCCTCCATTTCCCCCCTAACTTTCTAGTAGGGCAAAATGGATTTATATATCCCAGTGCTTGTATATCTTATTTCCCAGTTACATGTAAAAAAATAAAACTTTTTTTAACATGCTTTTTTTTAGCAATTAGGGTTAAGTAACTTGCTCAAGGTTACACGGCCAGGTTGTTTCTGGGTGGGTAATAAGTGTCTGAGCCCAGATTCAATCCCCAGGTCATCCCGACACTGGAGACGGTGCTCTTACTCACTGTGCTACCTGGCTTCCCCATTAACATTTGTTTTTAAAACTTTGATTTCCAGATTCTTTCCCTTCTTCCCTCCTCACCCACCCCCACTGGGAAGACAAGCGATTCAATATAGATTGTACATGTGTAGTTACACAAAACATTTCCATAGTAGTTATATTGTGAAAGATTAACTATATTTCCCTCTATCCTATCCTATCCCCCACTTATTCTATTTTCTCCTTTGACCCTGTCCCTTTGCAAAAGTGTTTGCTTCTAACTACCCTTTCCCCAAATTTGCCCATCCTTCTATCATGAGCCCTCTTATCCCCTTCCCCCTACTTTCCTGTAGGGTAAGATACCCAATTGAATGTGTATGTTATTCCCTCCTTAAGTCAAATTCAATAAGAGTAACGTTAACCCATTCCCTTTCCCCTTCTTGCTCTTCTGCTCCATTGTAACAGTTTTCTTTTGCCTCTTTTATATAAGATAATTTACCCTAATCTATGACTACCTTTCTCCTTCTCCCGATATATTCTTCTCTCACCTCTTAATTTTATTTTTTAGATATCATCCCTTCATATTCAACTGATCCTCTGTCTATGTATACATGTAAACACATATACACACACTCAAATACGAATTTATGCACACATATACCCTCCTATACTTACATGTATGTATTTATGCATATATATATATATATATATATATATATATATATATTCCCTTCAACTATCCTCATACTGAGAAACATCTCATGAGTTACAATTATTGTTTTTCCATGTAAGAATGTAAATAGATCAACTTAAATAAGTTGCTTATGATTACTTTTTCCTGTTTACCTTCTAATGCTTCTCTTGCTTCTTATATTTGCAATTCAAATTTTCTGTTCAGCTCTGGTTTTTTCATCAAGAATGCTTGAAAATCTTCTATTTCATTGAATGACCATATTTTCCCCTGAAGCATTACACCAAGTTTTGCTGGGTAGGTGATTCTTGGTTTTAGTCCTAGATCCTTTGACCTCCAGAATATCTTATTCCAAGCCCTTCAAACCCTTAATGTAGAAGTAGCTAGGTCTTGTGTTATCCTGATTGTGTTTCCACAATATTCAAATTGTTTCTTCCTGACTGCTTGAAGTGTTTTCTCCTTGACCTGAGAACTCTAGAATTTAGCTAGAATATTCCTAGGAGTTTTCTTTATGGGATCTTTTTCAAGAGGCAATTGGTGAATTCTTTCAATTTCTATTTGACCTTCTGGTTCTAGAATATCAGGGCAATATTGCTTGAGAATTCCTTGAAAGATGATGCCTAGGCTCTTTTTTTTTATCTGACTTTCAGGTAGTCCAATAATTTTTTAATGATCTCTCCTGGATCTATTTTCCAGATTAGTGGTTTTTCCAATGAGGTATTTCACATTACCTTCTATTTTTCATTTGTTTGGTTCTGTTTTATAGTACATTGATTTCTCATAAAGTCATTAGCTTCCATTTGCTCCAATTTATTTATGAAGGAATTATTTTCTTCAGTGAACTTTTGAAATTCCTTTTCCATCTGGGCAATTCGGCTTTCAGGCATTATTCTCCTCACTGGCTTTTAAGGCTTCTTTTGCCATTTGTTAGTCTATTTTTAAAGTTATCTTCTTCAGTATTTTTATGGTCTCCTTTAGCAGAGTGTTGACTCACTTTTCATGATTTTCTTGCATCATTCTTTTTTCTCTTCCCAATTTTTCCTCTACTTCTCTTTCTTGATTTTCAAAATCCTTCTTAAGCTCCTCCATGGTCTGCAAACAGTTCGTATTTTTCTTGGAAGCTTTTGATGAAGAAGTTTTGACTTAATTTTCCTCTTCATTCCATTTTGATCCTTTTTGTCCCCAATAGAGGATTCTATGCTCTGATTGTGCTTTCTCTGCTTGCTCATCTTGCTAGTCAATTACTTGACTTTTGAACTCTTTGCCAAAGTGGAATTCTGCTTCCAGAGTGGAGAGAACCCCAAATCATTGGGGTTTTCACAGTTGTTTTCTGAGATATGAGGAGGGTGCCACCACAAGCTCTTGCATACTTGCCACCCACCCCAGGACCACCACACAAGACTGAGACCCAAATCCAAGCAGGTCAAAGCAAGAGCAATTACCCTCTGAATGGTTGGTTGGTTCCCCTACAATCTACAGGCCAGGAACTCTGGAGACAGCTATGAGTCACCACCTGCATCCTCCATGCCTCTTCTACCTCTCACCCTGGGGGGCAGGGACCAGACCTGGCTCTTTCATCACGTGGCTCTAACAGAGTTCCCCACTGACCTTTTACTTTCTCTTTGGTGTTTATGGTTTGAGAAGTCTGGAAACCACCATAGCTGCTGGGGATTCACTCTCCTGAAGCCTGCTCTGGCTGGTCTGTGCCATTGGTTGGGGCCACCCCGAGTGTGGGACCCTCACATGGACTGCTTGACTCCCAGCTTGGTGTGATAGACCCTTCCTGTCAGCCTGACAGGCTGCCTTCAGTGGAAAATTTGTATCTCTCTGTCACTTTGTGGTTTCTGTAGCTCTAAAATTTATCTAGAGTCATTTTTTACAGGTATTGGAGGTGGTTGGAGCAGGGGCTCAGCAAGTTCCTGTTTTTACTCCATGATCTTGGCTCTGCCCCCTTTAGTAGCTCTTTTTGTAGTGACAAAGAATTGGAAATTGAGGGGTTGCCCTTCAATTGGGGAATGGCTGAACAAGTTCTGATATATGATTTTGACAGTATACTATTGGTCTATAAGAAATGATGAGGAAGATGCTTAAAAAAACCTGGGAAGACAATATGAACTTATGCAAAGTGAAATGAACAGAACTAGGAGAACATTGGACACAGTAAACACAATATTATATGATGATTAACTGTGAATAACTTAACTATTTTCAGCAATACAATGATCAAAGACTATTGCAAAGGAATTATGATGAAAAAAGCTGTCCATCTCCTAAGAAAGAACTAATGGAGTCTGAATGCAGATTAAAGGCAATTATATATATATATATATATATATATATATATAACTTTTTTTCTTTATTCCTTTCTTTCTGACCTGCATTTTCTTTTGCAACATGACTAACATGTAAATGTTTTGCTTGACTGCACATGTATAATTTATATCAAATTGCTTGCCTTTGAAGAGGGAGGAAAGATTAAGAGAGGAAGTAAGAGAATTTGTAATTCAAAATTCTGAAAAATTAAAGTTAAAAATTTTTGTTTATATATACTTTAGAAAAAATTAAAAATAAATTTTAAAAGATAAAGAAATTGAAAAAATAAACATAAAAAGGCAGACAAAAGTTAGACTTATTTGGAAATTGAAGGAAATCAATGAAATGACTAGAAAAATAGAAAAGGGTGATAGACAGAGAGAAGAGGGAAAGCATTCCAAGAATTGTATCAGCCAGTGAAAATGTTCATTATCAAGAGAAAAGAATAAATATTTCTTAAGCACCTACTAACTATATGCCAGACATATGCTAAGTACTTTACAAATATTTTCTCTTTTGATTCTCACAACAATCTTCAAAATGGGTATTATAATTTATTCTTATTTCCAGATGAGAAAATGGTAGAAGGGAAAGATTTATGATACCCAAAAACCTTGGACTTGAATTTGAGTTCTGCTATTTATTCCTTGTGTAACTATGGATAAGTAATCATACTTTGATATTTTGTTATCTGTAAAATGAGGGTTTTGGCCTGAGTGATATGATTATAGATATAGAGCTGGAAAGGTCTTCCAATGGAACCTAATCTAATCCTCACATTATACAGAGAAAGAAACTGAGGCCCAGGGAATTGTAGTGACTTCCTTAAAGTCACAGGAAGCTAATGAGGGAGAGAGAATTTGAACACAGGTCCTGTGATTCAAATCAGTGTTCTTTGAAGGGTCTTTCCAGTTTTAAATCTATATACCTACATAACCTGTATGTCCTTTGGAAAGTCAGTTAATATTTATTGAATGCAAACTATTTTCCAGGTGCTGGGAAATACATGCTCAATGTAGTTCCTAAACCTAAAAATCTAAGTTAAAGGACCAACTCTACCAGCTCAGCCATGCAGACAAGTCAGCTTGTAGGTCCTCAGTTTTCTCCCCCTATAAAATGAACTTATTGGCCTAGATCATGTTTAAGATCACTTTCATTTCTAATATCACATGATCATACAAAGTCAGGTATCTTGTATACATGGATATAACCTGATGTACCATTGGGTATAGAATACGCTAATGCCCTAAATAGAACATGTTTGTACATTTGACAACATTTTCATACCACTCTTACAATAGCATTTGCTTTTCACTTTCACTCTAGTAATCTAAAATAAGGTGCCAATCAGCTGGCCAGTTGAGGTGAAGTTGGAAGTGTTAAATATGCAGCAGCCATCAGTGAGCATGTTTCCCAATATTAGATGGGGAAATGAATTATTTAATGTCATTCTCTATTAACCTAACAGTTAAAATTGGACCCAAATATACATAAAAATGAAATAAAACAATTAGGTAACACTTTAAGTGGCTCATTATTATTAATTCATTTAGTATTCATTGTAACTGTGCTGGTCATAATGAATTCATTTGATATTAATGTGGATGTTCAGCAGCAATTTCTTTGCAATGCAGTTTTAATTCATGTGCCATTAAAATAAAGCAGTGCCTAAATTTATATTTATTTTCCTGAACGCTGTACATGGTTGCTAATTTTTAGGAACATTTTATCACTGATCATTATTCCTTTAAGTTTAGGCAAATACCTTAGCCAATGAACACCTTGGCCTTGAGCTGTATCCTAACTCTTAGAACTGGTAGAAAGTGTAGGATTAAAATGGCTTCTGTCATTGGAGAAATGCAGTGACTCATAGCTAATGCAGTTTGTCATATTCCCAAATGCTCTGACATTTAGTCTTTTTGATATCTATAAAGTTCTTTTCTTGCTTAATAATAATACAATAGCATCAATGACTCTTTTGCCCTCCAATACAAATTGTGTTCTGCTTTGAGGAAATTAAAAGTCAAAGTATGTATTTTTTGTTGTTTCATTGAGATGATAACTTAATCTTGCTAACCAATTTTCTTTAAAAAAAAAAAAAAGCACAAATAAACAGCATGCTTTTTTTGGTGTGCAAAAGACCACCATCACACAGTGATGACTCATTGGATGATAACTTGAGTCAAGGATAAGTAATATATGTTTAGTAAAGGACTATAGAACTGAAGCCAAGATTACTAAATATTCATATATCCATTCATTCAAGTTTGCACACTTTTGGCTAATCCAGGATAACCTTCAGGCATTACCTAGAGGGGAATCTCTTATCATCCACTGAAAGTACATTTAATTACTTCAGTCATTTCAGCAGTAGTAGTAGCAGTAGTAGTAATGATAGTATTAGTAGAACAAGAACAAGAAGTAATAATAGCTAGCATTTATGTAGAACATTAAATTTTGCAAAGTGCTTGACAAATATTTGTCCTCAAAACAACCTTGTGAAGTAGATGCTATGATTATTCCAATTTAACACATACATAAAGTGAGACAAGATAGAAGTTAAATTTCTTACTCAAAGTACATAGCTAGAGAGTGTCACATGTTGAATTTGAACTCAGGCTGTCTTGACTTTAGTTCAAGTGCTCCATCTATTTCACTAACTGTATCAAAATGAGTTCTCAATAACTATTTCAGTGGAGTTCAATCTTTGGCAGATTCTACCAAGGTATAAAGGCTTTACATTGGTTTATGGCAACAAAAGGCTCATCATCCATTGATTGGCCATAAGGTGACAATTTTTTTGCTCATGGAAACTTACTGAAGATGAGTCATAAGCTATACTACTGAAGGAAGTATTCACTTCAATGAGATTCTGGGTCAATTGAAGTACTTAAGGATGAACAATTTTAGAGACTGAAAAAGAAATTGAATCGAAATTTCCTGAGTCCAGTGAAATGTCACCTACACTTTACTGTTGAAAGGTATTCTTTTCCCTTTCCCATTACTATAAAAATTAACATGTTGGAAAGAAAAATGAAAAAAAAACTAATGGTAGTTTTTTTTTCAGGCTTTACCTCCTTTTGTATGCTTTTTCTCTGACTAAACAAAGGTCATTTGGAAGTTACCTTTTGAAAATCAACTCATGACTCTAGGTTTTTTTTTTTTTCCCTAATTCAACCAAAGACATACTAGGGAAAAAGAGTAAACATTCAAAATCCAATATTATTTTAAATTAGATCTTTGGCAACTTAACTAATAACGGTTCCCATGCATTCTATCTTGTAGTAGTTGTGATGATAAAATAAGATGATTAACTTGAAAGTACTCTAAAATAGTTTAAAGCACCATAATTGAATGGATACTAACGTTTGTTTTTTTTTAATCTACTATCTTCATTAAATGGCACGGAGAAGAAAATTATTATTCAGTGTCATTGTGCATGAAGGTGTAGCTCAAAATAAAGTTAAGGTTAGTTACACACATTATTATATCTGACTTTTTTTTTTTTGCCTTTTGGAGGACAATTGGGGTTAAGTAACTTGCGCAACGCTACATGGCTAGTTTTTTGTGTGGGTGTTAAGTGTCTGAGGCCAGAACCAAACTCGGGTCCTCTTGACTCCCGGGCCGGCGCTCTGCTCACTGCTCCACCTAGCCTCCCCTATCTGACCTTTAAAAAAAAATCACCATACATCTCAAAGGGTAAGCAAATGTGAGTTGTTTTTTTCTTTTATCTATTCCTTATCTTCTATTACTTCCCCTACACCTATTAAAGTGTTCTTTTCCTCCTCCAAAAATTGAAGAAGCAAATCAGAAACAGAACAAACAATTCATTTTCTTTCTAACTTTCCGCAGTTTGTTTTCCTTCTCCATTGTTCTATGGAAATTGTAATTTTTAAAGCCACTAATGACTTTCTGATGGTGTTTTCTCCTTCTGAGCTCTTCACAAACTTCAGCACTGCTGACTATACCCTTCCCTAAACATTTGTTTGTTGTATTCCATGATTCTCTTAGTTCTCCTCCGACTTTATTGATGCTTCTTAATGATGGTTCTCTGATGGTACATTTTGCTTGCATTGTACTTTGCGTGTTTTCTTTCCCTATTAGACTGTGATCTCCTTTAGGCCTGGGATTCTTCTTGTATCTCTTTGTATCTCCAGCCCTTAGCACGATGGCTGGCATATAACAAGTATTTAATAAATGTCTACTGACTGAATGAAGGAGGCACCTACCTTCCTAAAAATATCATTCAATGGTTAAACAGTTTCCAAAAAGATCAGGTAAGTCCCAAAATCCTGAAAATAATAGCGCCCCTCCCAGACCACCTATCCTGTTATCATTCCACCTCTCAGAAGCTGGGAATCACCCCCTGTGGCAATTCAGCCTGGAAACTGTTCCCGTGGGTGCTACTGTAACATTTGCTTCAGACCCAGAAAAGAAAATGCTTGCCAACAAAGTAACTGGCAATGTCAAATGGTTAGGATTTTATTAATGGAAATGACATTAAGGATGTCATATCACCATCTGTTTTATTATTGTACCTTAAGGGTCATAGAAACATTGCATTTAAATTAAAGCTGAGAAAATATATACATATACACATATATATGCATATATATGTGTGTATAATATATGTGTGCATGTATATGCATATGGGTAGATATGTAAGTATGTACACTATTTATGTGTCTCTATCTGTGTGTCTGTGTGTCCCTGTCTGTGTCTATGTGATGTGTCCTCCTTCATTAGAGCATGAGCTATTTGAGAAAAGGAACTATATTAATACTCTATTTGTAGACAAGGTCCCTGGAATAGTACTCTGCATATAGTAAGCATTTGATATTTTTTTTTTCATTTATTTATTCACTCATTCATTCTCTTACACAAAAGTTGCCTTTTGAACTTGTATCCTCCTATCCATCCAGTTTCTTAGTCATGCATGGCAGGTGATTAATAAATATATCATTATATTAATGCTATAAATTATTTTAATTATTCAATTATATGCATGTATATAAATAACATAAATAATAACAACAGTAACCACTTATATGTTGCTTTAAAGTTTATGTACATTAATCTCATCTGATCCTCAAAACAGCCGTTGAAGGTAGACACTGTTATTATCTCTACCTTACAATGAGGAAATTGAGATAAAAAGAGGTTAAAAGACTCCCCTAGGGTCAAACAGTTAGACTTGGTTTGAACCAGCTCTCCTACTTTCCATTCTGGCATTCCAGACACTGCACTGCCTAGCTACTTCACTTTTTTCTCAGACCTTCAGTTTCCTCTTTGGTCATGTGTAGGGGTTAGACTTAATGACCTCTGAGGTTCCTTTCCATCCTAAAACAATAATCAAGCTGTTAATTTACTAGAAGCATGGAGACAATTTCTAAAGAGTCTTTCACAAAGTTAGAGAGTTCATCAATCCTCAATCATTCTTTGTTCTTTATGAATTGCTGTAGCCAGCACCATCTGAGCTTCACTAGACTGGTCCCCAGATGTAATCTCCTCCCAAATCACTTCCCTGAAACCATTTCTACTGGATAAGTGCAGCTGGAGCCTTTGATCACTATCTAAGGCTTTGAGAAACTAAAGTTAACCTCTTTGTCATGGAGTAGGAGGTAGTAGAGTAAGGCTTTAATGGGGCCTCCTCAATTTTTCATGATTTCAAAGTCTCTCCAATTACCATTTTTCTTGCCAAGATAAAATCCTCCTCTATTCATTTTAAGCGTTTTCTGCTGAAGAGTTTCAAGTATATTTTGCTCAGTTGGACTGCTTTTCACTAATGAGTAGAAAGTATATCATCTCTTTATTATTATGTCAAGTCAAGAAGTATTTATTAACTTCCTACTATGTGCCAAGAATTTTGATAAATGCTGTCCTGTTAATTTTTGATGCCTTGTATTAGATGACTTTCTGGAAATTTTGTACTGTATCTTAAATATAATGGAAACACGCTTTCTCAAGCATGAGATCAACTAGCCAGCAATGCTATGGTTCTCAGGGACCTGAGACCAACTAACATAGCAATAGTTTAAATGTTAACTGCCCATCTAGAACCTCCCTCTGCTGAGTGAAATTTTTGTGCCATATAGTAATCATATAACCTTCACTCCAAAATTTGTAAGAATAATAACTGCTATTAGAGTCATCAGTCAGAGCAAGTCTTCAGGAAAGGTTGTCATAAATATTAAAATTGTCAATTGAACTCTATGTATAACTATTTCCTTTTGTTGTTTTTAAAAAATGAGACAATGGGGGCAGCTAGGTGGCACAGTGAATAGAGCACCAGCCCTGGAGTCAGGAGGACCTGAGTTCAAATACAGCCTCAGACACTTAACACAAAAACTAGCCATGTGACCTTGGGGAAGTCACTTAATCTTAGTTGCCCTACCTTCCCCCTTCCCCCCCCCCAAAAAAGGAAAAAAATTAGACAACATAGACAAGTATTAAAGATTATAAGCTTGTTAAGTGCAACATGGTCTTAATAGATAATGTTAGAATTGAAGTCAGAAAGCCTGTCTTATACACTTAATATGAGCCTGAGCAAGTCCCTTACACTCTTTGTACCTCAGTTACCTCAACTGTATGATGAGGGAGTTGATGAGCTCTCAAGTCCCTTCCAGCTCTAAAGCTCTAATCCTCTGATAAGTCTTAAATGATGTTACCATCTGCACTGCCTTAAATAGACCTGTCTAAAAAGTTGGCAGTCATTTAACAGGGCCTCCTTTTACTCTCTTATTGCTGACAAAATCCTGGCCAGTCTCCTTTTTCATTAATAATGTCAGTGGCATATTCCCCACATCCCAATGTGACTTTAGGCTACCGATGATCCAGCAAGTATTATTCTTATGCTGCACTGAATGCAAAATGCAAGAAAATTTCAGGGAACAATATCAAGGTCCCCATGTACATTTCGTTGACCTCATAAAAGCATTCAATTCTATCATGTGACCTGCATTCTGGCAGCAGATTTCATTGCTTTGAGAAGTTCACCAACATCCTAAGGCTAGTCTTCCATGGTTGATTGTGTCAGAGTGAATACTATACTATTTGACCTATTCCCTGTTGTATCATCATGAAGTAATGCAAGCTATTATTCTCTATATTCCAGTCAGACAGGTCATGAGTACACAGAGGGCATCTGAAGTACACTGGTGATAGAAATTAATTTTCATTCATAAGAGAAACTTATAAATCAACTTTGGAAGAAAATTCTGATGCTTCTGTAATTACAAATAAGGGAAGATCATGGAAGAGACATCATTAGAGGCAACTCATAACTGGGAGGACTCTTAAGATCATCCTGTCCAGCCCCTCATTTTACCAGCAAGGAACCTGATGCCCAGAAAAGATAAGTAATTTACCTAAGGCCAGTAGTAGAGTCTGGTTTTGAATCCAGGTTCCCTGACTCCAAATGAAGTGTTCTTTCCATTAACCATGCTACCTATCAAGATTAAGATTTTAAGTAAACAATAACCTACTTTGTATGCTTTCTAACCTCCCAAATCACTACTCCCTAGGTGTCATTACTCTAAATCAGGTATTCTTAATCTCTTTTTTTTTTTTGTAATGGACCCTTTTTGCATCCTAGTGACTCTTAAAAACCTCTTCTCAGAATAATGTTTCTAAATGTATAAAATACATAGAATTGCAAAGAATATTATATATATACATATATGTATATTTTTTGTATTTTTAACCATTGTAGTAATCTACATCCAAATATGACTTTTCACACCAGGGGAGGAAGAATTCCTTGTTGTTGTTAGAACTTGTGTTGATTGGTAGAAAGAACTGTTTGCTCTTACTTTGTTGGCCAAGTATTTTTCAATTTCTATTGCAATACCTTCAGGCTAGAAAGACACATTCCTAGGGGAAGAAAGCACTCATCAGTACTTTAAATAAATATAAAGGAATGAATAAAACCAGTATAAAAGTTGAGACATCATCCTGATTATTTATTGTTCCTTTTGCTGTTGTTGTTCAGCTGTTGCAGTTGTGTCTGTCTTTTTGTGACCCCATTTGTGGTTTTCCTCCTGCAACTCATTTCACCGATGAGAAAACTGAGGCAAACAGGGTTAAGTGAGTTTCCCAAAGACACACAACTAATGTCTGATGCTATATGTGAACTTAAGACTTCCTGACTCCAGCCCTAGTGCTCTATCTATTGCACCATCTATCTGCCCTTTATTGATCCTAGAGTATTCTTATTCTAAAATATCTAAAATTAGAAATTTGATGTAAGAAATACTGAAGGATTTGAATTTGAAGAGAAAAACAATCATGATATTGGAGGAGAAATCATGCTTAGAATAACATTGGGGGACAAGGTTATACAGGAAATCATTTCACCATGCAATCACCACATGACCTGCAGAGAAAAGGGATCTCAGATGTATTCAAGTGAAATAGAATATAGAGTCAACCTCACCAATAGGTGGCAAAACAAGATGTTGCAATTGGTTAAATAAGTTTGTTTGTTTCTTTTTAAGGAAACCAACCAGGATGGAGAGGAGTGGTCTATAGTGACAGAAGGCTTCTATGGATTGGATCCATTGAAATATCCAGAAAAGTTTAGTAAATTACTTCCAAAATCAGTGCAATAAGCCAATCAGCAATGGTTTCATGGGTAAACTCATGAAGGAATTTTTTTTTTTTTATGAAATGCACCAAGGAGTGAGGACAGGGTTTTCCTAGGTCCATAGTCATAGAGTCTAAAGGGAGGGAAATTTG
Source organism: Petaurus breviceps papuanus (assembly GCF_028583685.1). NCBI lineage: Eukaryota > Metazoa > Chordata > Mammalia > Diprotodontia > Petauridae > Petaurus > Petaurus breviceps. Next base: position 46,363,081 of record NW_027185764.1, on the reverse strand, counting down.
TAGGCTCGATAATCGCTATTAGGAAACATATATTATAGACAAGGGACAATATAGATAGAGGAAACATCTGACTCAGGTCTTCTATAACCAGAGTAACTATTGGGGCAATATCATAGAATAGCTGATACTTACACTTACAGTCTCGCTTAACTAAATGCATTGACTAGAAACTGAGAACTAAGGAAAAATTCAAAACATAAGATTGCATCAATGGGTCCTCATGCAACATAGTGTAGTAGAAAGTGAAAATGGATAGAATTGGATTAGGAGTAAAAGGTCTTTAGTTCTAACTTTGTTACCATATACAAGTCATCTCTCAGGGACCCAATTTCCTATTAATAAAATGAGATTTTACTAGATGATCTCTAGAGCCACTGTGACTCTCTCTCTGTGTCTCTCTGTCTCTGTCTGTCTCTGTCTCTCTCTCACACACACATACAAACATTCATTCTTATATTCTTTTTTTCATTTTTCAAATGCTTTATTAACTTTTGATTTACATCATTCATTTCCACCAGATTTTGAGTTACAAATTTTCTCCCCGTTTTTCCCCTACCCACCGCCCCAACATAGCAGTCCCACAGGATATCCCCTCCTCCAATCTGCTCTCTCTCATATGTTTTCCCACACCCCTTTGGACTTTTCTAGTGGGGCATGGTGGATCTCTATGCCCCAGTGCCTATATACCTTATTTCCCAATTACATGTAAAATAGTATTAATTATATATATTTAAACATTTGATTTTAAAACTTGAATTCCAAATCCATTCCCTTCCTCCCTTGTCACCCACTCTTACTGGGAAGATAGGCAGTTCAGTATAGGTAGTACATGTGTGGCTAATGCAAAACAGTAACATAGTAAATAGATTGAAAAAGACTGACTATATTTCACTCCCTCCTACCCACCTCCCACTTGTTCTATTCTCTACTTTGATCCCATCCTTTTTCAAAAGTGGGTGCTTCCAACTTCCCTCCCCCCCAGCCTGCCCTCCCTTCCATCATCCCCCTTCTCATCCCTTTCCCCTACTTTCCTGTAGGGTGAGATATCCTATTTAATGTGTATGTCATTCCCTCCCCAAGCCAAATTCAATGAGAATAAGGTTGACCAATTCCCTTTTGCCTTCCTGTTCTTCCCCTCCATTATAACCTCTTCTATATGATATTGTTTACCCCATCCTGTTTCTCCTTATTTACTCTCATTATATTCCTCTCTCACCTCTTAATTTCACCTTTTAAGTATCATCCCTTCCTATTCAATTGGTTCTGTGTGCTCTATCGATGTATACCTGTCAACATATATACTCACATTCACATATATATTCATATGCCCATATACCCTCCTATAGATACACACACACACACACACACATATATATTCCCTTCAACTACTGAGAAGAATTTAATAAGTTACAATTATTGTTTTTCCATGTCGGAATATTAATAGTTCAACTTTGATAAGTTTCTTATGATTTCTATTCCCTTTTTACCATCTCATGCTTCTCTTGCTTCTTGTATCTGAACATCGAATTTTCTATTCAACTCTGGGTTTTACATGAACAATCCTTGAAAGTCCTCTATTCCACTAAATGACCATATTTTCCCCTGAAACATGATACTCAGTTTTGCTGGGTAGGTGACTCTTGGTTTTAATCCCAGCTCCTTTGTCCTCTGGAATATCATATTCCAAGCCCTTCGATCCATCAGTGTAGAAGCTACCAGATCCTGGGTTATACTGATTGTGTTTCCACAATATTCAAATTGTTTCTTCCTGGCTGCTTGTAATATTCTCTCCTTAACCTGGGACCAGAACCTGGCTATAATATTTCTAGGAGTTTCCTTTTTGGGATCTTTTTCAGGAGGTGCTCAGTGGATTCTTTCTTTCTTTCTTTTGTTTTAAGCAATTAGGGTTAAGTAACTTGCTCAAGGTTACACGACCAGGTGTTTCTGGGTGGGTGCTAAGTGTCTGAGCCTGGATTCGATCCCAGGTCATCCTGACTCTGGGGCTGGTGCTCTTACTCACTGTCCTACCTGGCGGCCCCCAGTGGATTCTTTCAACTTCTATTTTACCCTCTAAAACATCAGGGTAATTTTTTTTTGTTGAGAATTTCCCGGAGGATGATTTCTAGGTTCTTACTTTGATCATGGCTTTCAGGTAGTCCAATAATTTTTAAATTATCTCTCCTGGATCTATTTTCCAATTCAGTGGTTTTTCTCATGAGATATTTCACATTGCCTTCTATTCTTCCATTTGTTTGGATCTGTTTAATAGTATCTTGATTTCTCATAAAGCCAGTAGCTTACATTTGCTCCAATCTAATTCTGACGCAATGATTCTCCTCAGTGAGCTTTTGATATTCTTTGTTCATCTGGCAAATTCAGCTTTTTAAGGTATTCTTCTCCTCATTGCCTTTTTGAACCTCTTTTGCCATTTGAGTTAGTCCATTTTTTAAGGTTTTATTTTCCTCAGTCAGGCTCTTGACCCTCATTTCATAATTTTCTTACATTGTTCTCATTTCTCTTCTCAATTTTTCTTGCACTTTTCTTATCTGCTTCTTAAGGTCCTCTATGGCCTGTAACCAGTTCATATTTGCCTTTGAAGCTTTTGGTGAAGGAGTTCTGACTTCACTGTCTTCCTCCTGTTCCATGCTTTAGTCCTTTTTGTCCCCAAAATAGGAGTCTAATGTTGGAATTTTCTGTCTGCTTAGTTTCCTTTGCCTGGTCATGTTGCCCTTCAGTCACTTGACACCTGGGCTTTTTGCCACAGTAGGAAAGGGAAGCCACCAGACAGGGAAGCTTTTGTCCCAAATGCTGGGGTTTTCTCAGCTGCAGGAGATATTAGATGGATGCCCTCTCTGAGGCCTCCACATGTTCTGGCAAGGTGGACACACACCCCAGGACCTCCACCCTAGACCACAATCCAGATCCAAGAAGGTTAAAGCAAGAGCAAAAACCACTCAGACGGGTGCTTGGTCACCCTACACTCTGCAGGCCAGGAGCTGAAGCTGGCACCAGGCGCTGGCTGTGCCAATGTCTCAGCAGCTTTTCGCCCCGGGGAAAAAAGCCAAGCACTGCCACTTACTGGTTCCCAAAGTCCAGACTGCACTGACCCCTCACTTTGTCCTTAGCATCTATGTGTTGATAAATTTGGAAATAGCCACAGCTGCTGCTGATCTGCAGTCCCTCCGGCTGGCCAGGGGCTGGTCAGCCCTTCCCTGGGGCTAAAGCCTTGGTGTGGAGCTGGGCTTGGCTCCCAGAGCGCTACGCTGCCTGATTCCTGCCAGCCTGCTGGGCTGTCCTCAGTGGGAGGTTAGCTTCTTTGTATCATTTTGTGGGTTCTGCAGCTCCAAAGTTTGTTTAGAGGCCCCTTTTTACATGGATTGGGGAAAGTGGAAGCTGGAGCTGCAGGGAGGTCCTGCTTCTACTCCGCCATCTTGATTCTGCTCCCTCATTCTTATATTCAATGAAATATTTATGGACCACTTACTTTGTACACAATCTGGTGGTCTGTGTCTCTGCCTCAAGTCTTACCCTTCTACAATACATCTCAAAAAGTCATCATTCTAACTATATCACCAATCTAGTCAATAAATTATAGTGGCTCCCAATCACCAATCCTTTATTTGGTGTCTGAAGAATTTTATAATGGTCCTTCCCCACCCCCACACTTACCCCCACACCTTTCAATTCTTCTTACACCTTACAACTCCCCACATACTCAGGTATCCAGTGATATTGGCCTTCTTGCTGTTCCTCACAGAATATACTATTCTTCCTGATTATGGAAATGTTTACTAACTATGCCTAGAATGCTCTCCTTCCTCATCTCCATTGTCTGACTTCCTTCAAGTCTAGTTCAAAATCATTCCTTTTACAGAAAGATTCTTCTTGTTTTCCTTTCTTAATCCTAGTGCCTTTATTTTTTTTATTATTTCCAATTTGGCCTGCATAAATCTAGTTTGTACATACTTGTTTGTATGTTATTTTCACATGAGAGTCTGAGATCCTTGAGAACAGACACTGCTATTTACCTATCTTTGTATCTTTAGCGCTTAGCTAAGTGCCTGGCACATAGGGGATGCTTAATAAATGATTATTGCCTAACTGACTGATACAGTGTATGCAAATGTTTTTTCTATTGATAATTCTCTCCTATTTCAGTCAGGGAAAATAGAAGCTCTTAATTTTCCCTTTTTTAGTTCTGCTATCTTTTATGTGAAAAGATATGTATATGTATGTATGTGCATAAGGGTGTGTCTGTCCATGAATGATAAAATACTGCTTAATTGACAAAAATAATCAAATCCAGTTTCAGCTAAGAGGAGAAAATCTAGAGACCAAGAGAAGGATTGGGATGACCTTTTAGGTTCCCTTCCAATGACTCATAGTGTGAAAAGCAAATTGAATTTGGTGCACTAATTAGGCCTTCAATGAATATGTGACCATGACCAAATCTAAGAGTTTCAGTACCAATGTCAGCACTAGCTCCAGGAACTGGAACATTGCCAGATAATAAAATTGGGATTGATTTACTGGCTTATAAAATAAAATATAATATCATGCACATTTCATCTGTAGCACTTTCATCAGTGAACCTAAAAGCACTTTTAATTATAGCTATTCGAACAATACGCTAATGAGGCAGGCAAGAATTATTATGCTTCCTTTGAGAATTTCAGAAGTGATAGGAAGAGAAGACATAGTTTTCTCTAATAAACAAAAGTTCCACATTTTTTTTCTCTGCTCCAAAGGTTCATAGGTATACTTACAAAAAGAAAAAAGAAAATGAACCATTTCTTATTTCCTTTTAATCTTCCAAAACGGCTTTCCATGAGTAGAATGTTACATGTAATAATGTAGTAGATATAACCACAATTAAAGAACGAAAATGATAGAGGACAGGACCAAGATGACACAGAGTGAAAGCAAGTACTTCTTTGATCTCTTCCCCAAACCCCTCCAAATACCTATAAAAATGAATCTAAACAATTCTAGACCAGTAGAATTGCAAAAGTGACAGAATGATACAAATTTCTAGCCCAAGACACCCAGAAAGTCAACAGGAAATTTCTGTTTCTCCAATCTGAGAGAGGAGCACAGTCCAGTGTGGGTTGTGCTGGAAGAGACCAGGGCCCAGCAACACCTGGAGTAGGCCTCAGGAGACTAAATCACTGGTAACTATGGAAGTTTCCAGATTTCTCAACCCACAAACATCAAAGACAACTTAGAAGATAAGTAGGAAAGGTCTGTCAGACCTGGGTGAGAGAGGAGCAGTCTGGCCCGAGCCTCAGAAGTGGCAGAAGTGGTGGCAGAAGCAGTAGTAGCTGTTTCTGGAGCTCTTGGTCCAAAGAAAGTAAGGGGATTGAGCAGCTAATCAGAGGGGCATTGCAGAGATCTCTTTCCATTTCTTGATTTCTCATAGAGCCATTAGTTTTCATTTGCTCCATTCTAATTTTGAAGGAATTATTTTCTTCAGTGAGCTTTCGGATATTCTTTTCCATTTGGCCAATTCTTGTTTTTAAAGCATTCTTCTCCTCAATGGCTTTTTGGACTTCTTTAGCCATTTTGGTTAGTCTATTTTTTAAGGCGTTATTTTCTTCAGTATTTTTTGTCTCTTTAGCAGGCTGTTGACTTGTTTTTCATGATTTTCTTGAATCCCTCTCATTTCTCTTCCCAGTTTTTCCTCTACTTCTCTTACTTGATTTTCAAATTCCTTTTTGAGCTTCTCCATTGCCTACAACCAGTTCATATTTTTCTTAGAGGCTTTTGGTATAGGAGCTTTGACTTTGTTGTCTTCTTCTGGTTCTGTTTTGTTCTTCTTTGTTACCAAAGAACAATTCTATAATCTGATTTCTCTTCCTCTGCTTGTTCATCTTGCCAGTCAATTACTTGACTTTTGAGCTCTTTGCCATGGTAGAACTCTGCTTCTAGAGTGGAGAGTGCTATGTCTCAAAATTCTAGGGTTTTGCATGGATATTGTGAGAGCCTCTTCTAGTACCTGCCTCAGAACTGTAAGGAGGACTCCCTCTCCACAGCCTCAACAAGCTCTGCCACACCAGCACTCATCCTCACTCCGGGAAGCAATTCAAGACTGTGACCCAGATCCAAGCAGGGCAAAGCAAGAGAATCCTGCCTCAGTGCCAGCAAAGAGATCCCTTCAATTGTCCTTTGGTCAGCTGCTTTGTCCCCCTACCATCTGTGGGCCTGGAGCTCCAGAAGCAGGTCCAACAGTGTTTCCCTACTGACCTTTTAATTTCTCTTTGGTGTTTATGGGTGGAGAATTCTGGAAACTGCCACAATTGCCAGTGATTCAGTCCCCTGAGGTTTGCTCTGGCTAATCTGTAGTGTGGGTCTGTGCCAGAGTGGCCCACCAGGACTGTGCTCCACTCCCAGCCCAGTATGATAGACCCTTCCTTTCAGCTTGCCAGAATGATTTCAGTTGGACATGTATTTTACTCTGTCGTTTTGTGGGTTCTGTAGGTCTAAAATTTGTTTAAAGACACTTTTACAGGTGTTGGAGGGAATTGAAGATGAGTTCAAATTCATTCCTGCTTTTACTCCACCATCTTGGCTCCACCCCAGAAAACTGATTTTTAAAACTACTTCTGTTATCAGAATATTTTAAGGGTTCTCTCTGTATGTACATTTGATCTTACCCTGAATTACTGAGAATTTTTTTTAACAATTTTAGCACCAAATAGTGTTTACCACAATGCAAATGGGGTCTGTTGAATGAAGTCAATTATGCTTTATTCACCATCAAAGTCTTTTCTTTCCCCCAGAGTTGGAAGTGACCTCAGAGGCCATCTCATTGTATTCTCTAATTTTTCAACAGAAGAAACAGAGGCCAAGAATGGATAAGTGACTTGCCCAAGGTCACACTGATATTAAAAACAGTAAGCATCAACAGGGATTTGAGACCAGATTCTCTGCCTCCATGACAGATGCTTTTCCTATACCACACTGCTTCCTGCTAAAGCAGTGTTTGAGGAACAGCTCTGCTTCCACATATGTATAAACAGCTGCAGTAACTTTGGTGAAGTGTTTGTGAGAATATTGATTGATGTTTCATTGTAACACTGGCAGAAGCAGGATCTAAAACAAGCAATGAAGGAAAAAAAATATACAGTGCCAATATGGTAACAGGTTTCTAAGAATATATCTAATTGGAGGAAGGTGACTTAGTAAAAGAAATTTAATTTTAAAAATTAGCCTTAAGATAGGTATTGATGTTCTAATATGTAAATTTATGTAATTTTAAGAATCACACAAAATTTCAGTTTGAATGAACCTACATGGCCATCTAATTTAACTCATAACTGAAAAAGTTGTTGCTTTTTGTCCTTCTTTCTTGAAGAGGACCATGATGACATCAGGGAGTTGATGCCATGAGAAGCAAGTAAATTGGACTTAAGTGTGGGAGGTTTGTGCAAAGTGGCAAGTCTCACTTTCTCCCCTTCAAGATATATAACATGATTGCTGGAGATGGCCCTGGATGCAATGGGAGACATCGTCCTGGGTCTTAGTTTAAGCTAGGTAAGAAATCAGGGAGAGAATGGTCCCAATCTTTCTTTTTCTCTTCCTTCCTTCCTTCCTTCCTTCCTTCCTTCCTTCCTTCCTTCCTT
>NW_027185764.1:46346822-46355359 GCF_028583685.1 Petaurus breviceps papuanus | reverse complement strand
TCTCTCTCTCTCTCTCTCTCTCTCTCTCTCTCTGTCTCTCTGTCTGTCTCTGTCTCTCTCATCATTATTGGTGGTGCTTTGCCCTGAGAAATGTAAATTTGGATTGGTGAATCCTTTTTTTTTTCCTTAAGGACCTTAAACCCAAATCACTCTGGCTCTCATTGATTGGCCAACAATGGGTCTCAGGCCAAGCCCCACTTGCTCATTGTTTGCTTTGCTCTCTGATTGGTTCACAGTGAATGAAAGTAGCAATTGTTTCTGTTTTAGCCAGAAACCTGAAACAGTATCTCCTATATAACACCCCTAAAACAGAGTCATACAGAGTGATGGACTGAAGGTGCAGAAAGAGATAATACAATTTCTGACATGACCAATGTGTTTATTTGTTTTGTTTGACTATACATTTGTTACATAGGAAGGCTTGCATTTGGTGGACAAAGAGAATTAGTAGGTAGTGACAGAAATTTTTAAAAAGGAGTAACGATACTATTTAATGTATGGAGAGCATAAATGCAGAAAAGGACACAAAGTAGACAAATTTTCTTAGTAGTTTATTAAATTTAATACATACTTAACAAAAAATAGCTATGTGAAAAATCTAGTTGATCATGTAATCCTCTTGTTCTTATTTGTATATTGAAATATTTGTTGAAATTTTTTCAATTCAGATTTAAATAAAAAAAGTTAAAGGAAAAAAAATGAGTCATACTTCCTTTGTCCTAAACCCTCTGGTGAGGAGAATCTCAATTCCAAAGCAGCTCATTCCGAATTTGTAAACCTCCAACTGGGAGGAAGATTTTCCTTACATTACACCTAAATTTTTCTCTTTGCTACTGGCATACATCTTTAAAATTTAGTTTTTGAGACTAAACAGAACAAATCTAATTGCTTTTAGAATCTAACAACCCTTCAAACTATGAAGGTAGCTATTCTCCCATGAGTATTCTCTACTCTAGGCTAACTATCCTTTTATTTTGTTTCTAATGGATCTTCATATGACATGAATGCATTATCCTGTTTACTCTCCTCTGGATATGCTACCGTTTATTCAAATGGTTTCTAAATTTCATGTTCTCCTCCCCCTTGGTAAAATTCCGAAAGAAACTGGACATTTGGGCATTCCTTGCTACTACCTAATTTCTTTTTTAAAAGATACAACTTAGATCTTCCAACATACTGAGTAGAAACAGGACTTCCTTGCAGCTCCTGCTCCCTCCACCTCCAATTCATGTAAAAGGGGACTCTGAACAAACTTTGGAGCTACAGAACCCACAAAATTACACAAAGAAGCTAACCTCCCACTGAGGACAGCCTGGCAGGCCAGCAGGAATCTGCAAGTGCAGCGTTTTGGGAGCCAAGCCCAGCCCCATGTTGAGGTTTTAACCCCAGGGCAGGCCTGACCAGCCACTGGCTGCAGGGACTCCAGAAAACCAGCGGCTATGTCTGTTAACAGAATTATCAACACATAGATGTGAAACACAAAGTGAGAGGTCAGTGCAGTCTGAACTTTGGGACCCCGTAGTTGGGAATGCGTTGGCCTCTTCCCCTAGGGCAAGAAGCCTCTGAAGAGCGGAGGTACAACTGCCACCATGTGGCAGCTTGAGCTCTTGGCCTGCAGACTGCAGGGGGACCAAGTGACCAGTCTGAAGGGCAATCGCTCTTGCTTTAACCTGCTTGGATCTGGATTGTGGTCTAGGGTGGAGGTCCTGGGATGTATGACCAGCTTGTCAGAGCATGTGGAGGCTTAAGAGAGGGCACCCAACTAAAACCTCTGGAAGCTGAAAAACCCCAGCATTTGGAATGAAGCTCTCCTGTCTGATGGCAGAGTCCTACTGTGGCAAAAAGCCCAGGGGTCAAGTGATTGAGTGGTGACATGACCAGGCAAACGAAGCAAAGCAAACAGAAGATTCCAACATTGGACTCCTATTTTGGGGACAAAAAGGATCAAAGCATGGAACAGGAGGAAGACAGTGAAGTCAGAACTCCTGCAACAACAGGTTCAAAGAAAAATATGAGCTGTTTACAGGCCATAGAGTACCTTAAGAAGGAAATAAGAGAAGTGGAGGAAAAATTGGAAAGAGAAATGAGAATGATGCAAGTAAATTATGAAATGGGAGTCAACAGCCTGACTGAGGAAAATAACATCTTAAAAATAGACTAACCCAAATGGCAAAAGAGTCCTGAAAAGGCAATGAGGAGAAGAATGCCTTAAACAGCTGAATTTGCCAGATGGAAAAAGAATCTCAAAAGCTCACCGAGGAGAAGCATTCCTTCAGAATTAGATTGGAGTAAATGGAAGCTAGTGACTTTATGAGAAATCAAGATGCTGTTAAACAGATCCAAACAAATGAAAGAATAGAAGGCAATGTGAAATATCTCATTGGAAAAACCACTGACCTGGAAAATAGATGCAGGAGAGATAATTTTAAAATCATTGGACTACCTGAAAGCCAAGATCAAAGAAAGAACCTAGAAATAATCCTCCAAGAAATTCTCAAGGAAAACTGCCCTGATGTTTTAGAACCAGAGAGCAAAATAGAGGTTGAAAGAATCCACCGATCACCTCCTGAAAAAGGTCCCCAAAAGAAAACTCCTAGGAATATTATAGCCAGGTTCTGAAATTCCCAGAACAAGGAGAGAATATTACAAGCAACCAGGAAGAAACAATTTGAATATTGTGGAAAAACAATCAGGATAACCCAGGATCTGGCAGCTTGTACACTGAGGGATCGAAGGGCTTGGAATATGATATTCCAGAGGTCAAAGGAGTTGAGATTAAAACCAAGAATCACCTACCCAGCAAAACTGAGTATCATGTTTCAGGGGAAAATATGGTCATTCAGTGGAATAGAGGACTTTCAAGCATTCTTGGTGAATTCAGAGTTGAATAGAAAATTTGATATTCACATACAAGATGCAAGAGAAGCATGAGATGGTAAAGAGGGAAAAGGAATCATAAGGAGCTTATCAAAATTGAACTATTAACATTCCTACATGGAAAAGCAATAATTGTAACTTATGAAACTTTTCTCAGTATGTAAATAATTGAAGGGAATATATATATATGTCTATATATGAGCATATGAATACATACATGAATATGTGTATATATGTTTACCGGTATACATAGATAGAGGGCACAGGACCAATTTAACAGGAAGGGATGATACTTAAAAGGTGAAATTAAGAGGGGAGGGAGGAATATAATGAGAGGAGATGGGGAGAGACAGAATGGGGTAAACTATCTCATATAGAAGAGGCAAGGGAAATGGTTATGATGGAGGGGAAGAATAGGAAGTCAAAAGGGAATGGGTCAAACTTATTCCCATTTAATTTGGCTTGGGGAGGGAATGAAATACACACTGAATATGGTATCTCACCCTACAGGAGAGTAGGGGGGAAGGGGATGACAGGGGATGATGGAATGGAGGGCAGGCTTGGGGGAAGAGAAGTTGGAAGCACCCACTTTTGAAAAGGGACAGGATCAAAGTAGAGAATACAAGAAGTGGGAGGTGGGATAGGAGGGAGGAATTGTCTTTTACAATATATCTTCTATGTTATTGTTTTCCCTTAGCCACACATGTACAACCTATACTGAACTGCTTATCTTTCCAGTGAGGGTGAGTGGCAAGAGAGGAAGGGAATGAATCTGGAATTCAAAGTTTTAAAATCAAATGTTTAAAAATATATATGTATGCTATTATTAATACTATTTTACATGTAATTGGGAAATAAGATATACAGGCACTGGGACATAGAGATCTACCATGCCCTACTTGAAAAATCAAAGGAGCTATGGGAAAAGATATGGAAGAGAGCAGATTGGAGGAGGGGATATCCTGTGGGACTGCTATTTTGAGGCAGTGTATAGGGGAAAAATGGGGAGAAAATTTGTAACTCAAAATCTGATGGAAATGAATGATGTAAATCAGAAGTTAATAAAACATTTGAAAAAAAAAAGAAACTACTGAAACAGTGCATACAATAGGTAATTTTGAACATCTCCAACAATTAAAAATTTATTTAAAAAAAGACATCTCTGAACCTGGGTTTCCTTAATCAATCAATGAAGAATCATTTATTAACTCATACTTAAACAAAGTGCTAATTGTGGGAGATACAAAAAAAAAAAAAAAAGACAGTCCCTGGTGTCTGCCCTTAAGGGCTCTATAGTCTATGGGGAGACAATATGAAATTAAATATAAACAACTGTAATGGAAATGCAGATTTAAAGATCTTCCCTGCCCCTAGGCTAACATGCACCTGGAGCCTGGGGTGGGAGGCTGTTTTTCAGTAGATACTTTTTGATTGGCCAGTGGGTCAATAAGGTTGTTACATTCTCTGAGCCAGGAGAAGGCTATATAAGCCCTGATGTGTAGCTTTGTTTTGGGACTCACTTTGAGAAGTGTTCTGTGATTTGATCTGAATTCTGGGAAGCCGTTCTTGAGAGTCCCCCGGCTTTGAAAAACCCAGAATGTGGAAACCCAGATGTTGACTGGGTATGGATGTAATGGTTGGACAGTTTGGAAATCTGTCTACTTGATGTTTCTGTCTTGATAATTATGCCTGTATACTTTGAGGTTCAGGGTGCTGACCTTTTCTTCTGAACAAGGTAAATGATATATGTCTGACTGATTAAAGTAAGCTTGTTAACCCATTTTGAGTTGCTTTCCTTTAACAAAGCAGATCCAAGAACCTGTGGTAGCTGCAAACCCTGAGGACGCTTGGGGTGCTTGCTGCTACAACAACATAAGCTGAATAAGAAATAATTAAAAGAAAGAAGGCACTGGAATTAAGAGGGGTTGGGGAGCCTTCTTGTACAAGGTGGGATTTTAGTTGGAACTTAAACGAAGTCATGGACGTCAATAGACAGAGAAGAGAAGGGAGAGCATTCCAGGCATGGGGTGGTGGTGGTGGGGGAAGTACTGGAGAACACTCCTAGAAGTAATAGATGGTGTGCATTATCACTGAACACCTAGGAGGTCTATCCCTCATGAACAAAAAGAATGTCTAGGGATTACTTAACCCCAATTGCTTAGGGGCGGCCAGGTGGCTCGGCGGGTAAGAGCACTGGCTCCAGTGTCGGGATGACCTGGAGATCAAATCCCAGGCTCAGACACTCAGCACCACACCCAGAAATAACTGGCCATGTAACCTTGAGCAAGTTACTTAACCCTGATTGCTTAAAAAAAAAAAAAAAAAGCATGTGTAGGAGTAAAGTACAAGAAGTCTAGCAAGGTTGGGCTAGGTTGTGACTCTCTTTAAATACAAATTTGAATCCAAACAGTATTTTGTAGCTGATATGGGAGGCTGTCTGAAGCCACTGGAGGTATAGAGTAGCAGACTGACATGGTCAGATCTGAGATTTAGGAAAATCACTTTAGTGGTTGAATGGAGAATACGTAGGAGTAGGGAGAGACTTGAGGCAGGTATATCCACCAGGCAGTTATACCAATTATCCAGATGGGAAGTAATAGGAAAGAGAGGAGGTAGAGAGCATTTGGGGTAGCTATATTTCACAGTGAATACAGCACTGGGCTTGAAGTCAGGAAGAGACTCATCTTCCTGACTTCAAATCTGGCCTCAGACACTTACTGGCTGTGTTACACTGGGCAAGTCACTTAACCCTGTTTGCTTCAATTCCTCATCTGTAAAATGATTAGGGAAATAAATAAATACTCCAGTACCTTTGCCAAGGAAACCCCAAATGCAGTCACAAAGAGTCAAACACGACTAAAAACAACTTAACAACAACAGAGAGGTTTTAGGGAGAAAGATAACGAGTTCCATTTTGAACACTTTGAATTTGAGATTTCTAATTGAAAATCCAATTCAAGATGTCTGAAAGGCATTTGAAGATTGGAGATTGGAGGTCAAGAGTTTAGAGTAGGATGGATAAATCTGATAACCATCAGCATAGAGATATTAAATAAATCCATGGGAGCTGATGAGATCGTGAAATGACGTTGTTCAGAAAGAGAAGAGAAGTCCAGGACTGAACCCTGAGAGATACCTATGGTTAAAGGATGTGATATGAAATAGGATCCAGCAAATGAGACAGAGAAGGAGCCCTCAGATATATAGGATGGAAATCAGGAGAGAGTGACATCCTGAAAACTTAGAGAAGAGAGAGTATCAAGGAGGAGAAAGTGATCAACAGTGTCAAAGTCTGCAGAGGAGTCAAAGAAAATAAGGATTGATAAAAGGCCACCTCCAAAATCAAAGGCTTGGACTAATCTCACCTTCAGTTTGAGTAGTAAAATACCTTACGTTTGAAGCCTGAGGAAAAGGGAAATTCCTAGCTCTTCCTGTCACCTCTTATAGTAAGTGCTTAATAAATAATCGTTGAATAAGCAGTTCTACCATTACACCTTACTAGAGAAGCAGAGTCAACAGTGCCTGGCTTTTCTCGGTTCCTAACATTATCTTCCATCCACAGGCCGTAACCCCCATGCTCATCTTGTTTGCCAATGTTGCATCTTCTAAATTAAACACCCTACAGTGTAGTTTATCTTGACCTTCTGAATTGGAAGTCTTTCTTAACATTTGCTCATTTATCTTCAATTTTAACATTTATTAACCATTTTATTTTCTTGTCCATTCCAAAGGTAATTCTACTTGTATGGAGTAAAGGAAAAAGAGATTAGTTTACCTTCATTCCATTTGTCATCTTTATTCTATACAAGCTAAGCAATCATTTGATAATCTGTTTTCCCTTTGTTTTTTGCACTCAAACAAAAAATAATTGCCCTCAGCATTCATCACTAGCCTCTGCTCATAGTGGAATGTGGCATACCTGATAATTTTCTGACAGGACCATGTTACTCTTTTACATTGATCTTTATTTTTGTGCCCTTGCTTTTGTCTTATATAGAAAACTTAAAAAAATTAAAAACAACAGTACTGTTGATTCATCTCTTAGGAAAATTTATTGTTTGCTTTAGGAATTCTGTTTCCATGCTTACTGGAACTCTTTCTTCTTTGTCTTCAGAATTTCCTCCTTGAGAGTTTACAATTGCTCACAGACATATTTTCCGATAGAAAATTATTATATTATGCTATTAGATCTTACCTCTCCTTTCCCTGAAACCTTTGAAAGCTTTTCAGACTATATACCGGTTTCCAATCCTCAATTAACATTTTTCTTCCTTTGGATGCCATAATTTCGATTTCAGTAATTATTTGATACTTTTGAGGTTGCCCAGGTCACTTTCTCCATCTTTTGAAGGATGAAATGCTTCATAACAATAACACCTCTGTTCTTTCCATCGTTTTCACTCAAATGGCATCCACTGTAGCTTATTTTCTTGATTCTTGGATTCACTCACAGGCATATATTTATATATATATATATATATGTATATTTATGCACTGATTTTTTTTTTGGATAGGGAGATAGGACGGGCAAACATGACCCTTCTCAACAAATGTTACAAATGTTACCCCAAAGGGATTTTGCCCCCAAAATGGTAAAGCCAAACAACCTAATAAAATGATTGAGATTGATAGTATATGTCACTTTCCATTTTTACAGTTAACAGGAAGGGTGTGCACTTTAACTTGAATAATATAGTACCCACATTGCCTTTTATCTTTGCCTTCAGTTTTTGTTGTTATTAGTGTTGGTTTTATTTACAATGTTATAGCCATTGTGCATATTGTTCATTTGGCTCTGCTTTCTTCCCTCTGCATCACTTCTTACAAGGCTATCCATTTTTCTCTGAGTTCTTCATATTCATCATTCCTTAGGGTGAATTAATATTCCATTGCATTCATAAACTACAGTTTGTTCAACCATTCCCCAAACAAGGGACACATATTTTATTTCCAGCTTTGTGCATTGACAAATAATTTTGCTCTGAATATTTTCATACATATGGGTCTTTTCTTTTGTCATTTACCTTTCTGGGGCATAATCAATTTAGAGGAATCTCTGCATCAAAGACTATTTATAAACAATTTAGTAACACTTTTCACATTATTTAAAAATTTCCCAAATAGTTAGACTAATTCAGAGCTTCTATAGCAATAAATTACTGTGACTAGTTTCCCACAGTCCCTCTAATATTGGATTTTCTGGTCTTTTATCACCTTTGCCAATTTTATAGGTGTGAGGAGATACACTTAATTTGAATTTCTCTCCTGATTGGACTTAGAACTTTTGCAGATAGCTGTTCATCATTTCTATTTCTTCTTTTAAAAATGTTTTTTTTAATTCAATTTAAAGAACACCTATTAAGCACTAGCAACTCTGTGCAAGGCACAAATCTTTGCATTAAAATATAATGACAAAAACAGAAAATTTCCTGGTCTCAAGGAGATTGTATATTAATTGGGGGAAAGCAACATATATGTAACCTGGTCAGTCTACTATCTATCTATCTATCTATCTATCTATCTATCTATCTATCTATCTATCTATCTATCTATCTATCTGTCTGTCTGTCTGTCTGTCTGTCTGTCTGTCTGACTGTCTGTCTGTCTGTCTGTCTGTCTGTCTGTCTATCTCTCTCTCTCTCTCTCTCTATCTATCTATC
>NW_027185764.1:46337427-46346422 GCF_028583685.1 Petaurus breviceps papuanus | reverse complement strand
TATCTATCTATCTATCTATCTACCTATCTATCTATCTATCTATCTATCTCTCTCTCTATCTATCTATCTATCTACTATCTCTCTCTCTCTGTGTCTGTCTGTCTGTCTGTCTGTCTGTCTATCTATCTAATATAGTTTTAACAACAGAAGCACTGAACATAAGTGTGATCAGAAGAAAAAGCTTTTCTTTTGGGATCTATACAAGAACTAAGTCTGAAGGAAATAAAAAGAGTATTTCAAACTTGAGGGTCATCCTGTAAAAGAGTCATGGATGTGGGAGATGAAATATTGTGTTTGAGGTGTGGCAAATGTGTCAATTTGGATGAAATGCAAAGTATGGATGGAGTAATATGAAATCAGTCAGGAAAGACAGGTTGGAACACTATTTTAAAGACACAGAAATTTGTATTTTCTCAAAGAGGAAAAGGGGAACAACTAAAGCCTTTGAGGCAGGAGTGACTTGGTCAGACTCAAGCTTTAAATAAGATTGCATCTATGTGAAGGAAGAATGGAAAAGAGAGACAAGGAATGTAGGGAGGTGTAAAGGGAATGGGAATTTGAAGACCTTCCCTGCCCCTTCATATACCTAGGGGGGAGTTTGAAGACCTCTCCTGCTTTGAAAGTAATCTCTGCCCCCTAATAGGCTGAATGTAATCACATGGAACCTGTGATGGAGGGAATTGGCTGAAGGGTGCAGCCGAGCCCACAGGAAGCTTTCCTGCTATGAAGACAAACTCTGCCCCCTGATAGGCTGAATGTAGTCACGTGGAGCCTGTGGTCAGAGGAGTTTGCTGAGAAGAAGCAGAGACCACAAAAAAAGCTGGTAGAGAGCTAGCCAGATAGTTGGAAACAGTTGGTGACAGTTGGAGATAGTTGGAGACAGTTGGAGAGAGTTGGAGATAGTTGGGGACAGAGGAGCTTAGGCAAGGAGATAGAGAATTTTGTGAGTAAATATTGATCTTGTATTGTGTTGTGGGAAGGCTAAAGAATGGCATGGATCTCAGCATTATTATAGCTTCTGAATATCTTTTGTACTATGATGGAATTGGCTAAATAAATCCTTCAGCTTTATCCTATGTCTGGAGAGTTTGGAATATTTTGTGATCAAACATCATGGGATGCTTATAGTCATAACCTTTATCATAATCATGGGTGCTGTAAATATTGCATTGGCACTACAGGAGGTCAATCGGGAAGCTAGAGAACTAGCCTAGGTGAAGCCAGCAGGCCTGCACTAGATTAGTGCCTGTGTGAGTGGGAAAGGGAGACAGGGAACATAGAATTAAAAACAATAATATTTGTCATACCTGGCAAGAAAGTGAATATGGGGTGGGAGACCAGGATGGAAGATGAACAATTTAGAATAACTCAAAACTTGTTAACCTAAGTGATTGGAAGTATGGTTGTACCTTTGAAAGGAAAATGGAAATTATGAGGAACATGGTTAAAGAAAATGATAATGACTTAAGGTTTGTAACCTTTGAGTTTGAATTGTCTATGGCACATGTTCAAAAGGCATGTTGTAACAAAGGACTAGACCTCAGGAAAATAAATGAGGACTGTATAGAATTGGGAGTTATCTAGATATCACTTCCTTGAACATGTTTTTTTCCCATTGAGGAATAACTCAATCTTATTATATCAATTCTTTCAGTTGCCGATTCCCAAAATGGACATATTCAAAGTCATTTTTGAAGTCAGTCAATAAACACTTGTGTTAAGTGCTGTGCTAAGTGCTGGGGATAAAAAGATAATAATAAAATAAAATGGTAAAAGATAATCCCTGCTTTTTAGCAGCTCATAATCTACAGAGGATACAACACAAAAATAGCTATGTAAATATAAATTCTATACAGGAAAAATTTGAAATAATACACAGTGAGATTTTTACTGGAACTTGAAGCCAGGGAATCCAGGAAGTAGATATTCTAGGCAAGGAACATAGCCAACAAAAATGTCCAGAGTTAAAGATTAAATGACTTCCTCAAAGAACAATAAGGAAGTTAGTGTCATGGAATATAAGAGTGAGTAGGGAGAGTAAAGTCTAAGAAGATTGGTTTAGTGAGTAGCAGGTTATGAAAGTCGTTTTTTTTCCCTGTTAGATTTTTAAAAATTTAATTTATTTTATTTTGAACATTAATTTCCACAAATTTTTGAGTTACAAATTTTCTCCTCATCTATCCCCTCCTCCTCAGCCACAAGATGGCATGTATTCTGATTACCCCTTTCCTCGGACTGCCCTCCCTTCTTTCAAGCCTCCCCTACCACAGCCCCTTATTTTCTTGTAGGGCAAGATAGATTTCTCTACCCCATTGCCCATATATCTTATTTCCAAGTTGCATGTAAACACAATTTTTTACTTTTGTTTTTAAAACTTTGAGTTACAAATTCTCTTCCTTCTTTCCTTCCCACTCATCCTCACGGAGAAGGCAAGCAATTTAGTATAGATTACACATGTGTAGTTATGTAAAACACTTCCATAATAATCATGTTGTGAAAGACTAACTATATTTCCTTCCATCCTTTCCTGTCCCACCTCTTATTATATTTTCTCCTTTGATCCTGTCCTTTTGTGAAAGTGTTTGCTTCTGTCTATCTGTAGCAGCAAGCTCCCCAGCATATCCAGGGTGGCTGCCAACACAGGTTCTTAGATCTGCTTTTCTAAAGGAAAGCAAATCAAAATGGGTTAACAATCTTGCTTTAATCAAGCAAACATATATCATTTACCTAGTTCAGGGAAAAAGGTCAGCACACCAAACCTCACAGTAAACAGAGGTTACAAGCAGAAGTTGCAAGACAAAGAAACATTTCAGCAGACAAGCTTCCAAACTGTCTGACCATTACATAACCCATACCTAATCATAGTTACCAGAGAGGGAATCATCAACATCTGGGTTTTCAAAGCTAGGGGGCTCTCAATGGCTGCCCAGAGTCTCAGCTGGACAAGTCACACAACACTTCTCAAAGTGAACCCCAAAACAAAGTCTCACATAAGGATTTGTGTAGCTTTCTCTTGTGTCAGAGAATGTAACAACCCTCTTAAACCACTGCCCAATCACAAAGTATCGCCTGAGAAACAAGCCTTCCACCACAGGCTCCAGGTGCACTTAAGCTTAGGGACAGGGAAGATCTTAAAAATTTACATTCCCATTATACTACATCCTCCCTGAAGCTGCCCTCCCTTCTGTTATTCCCTCTTATCTCCTTCCCCTCTTACTTTCCTGTAGGGTAAGATACCCAATAGAGTGTGTATGTTATTCCACCCTTAAGTCAAATCCGATGAAAGTAAGGTTCACTCATTCCCTCTCACCTCCCCCCTCTTCCCCTCCATTATGAAAACTTTTTCTTGTCTCTTTTATGTGGGATAAGTTACCCTATTCTAACTTTTCATTTCTCCTTTTCCCAATATATTTCTCTCTCATCCTTTAATTTAATTTTGTAGATATAATCCCTTCATATTCAACTCATCCTTTGCCCTCTATGTATACATGAACATACGATGCCCACACTCACATATATATACATATATACATATATATATTCATATACATATACACTTACATCCTCCTATACATACATATATGTGTGTATACATATACATATATATATATACACATATATATTACCTTCAGCTATCCTCATGCTGAAAAAAAGGCTTATGACTTACAGTTATTGTTTTTCCATGTAGGAATGCAAATAGTTCAACTTTAACAAGTTCCTTATGATTTCTTTTTCCTGTTTACCTTCTCATGCTTCTCTTGCTTCTTGTATTTGAAAGTCAAAGTTTCTGTTCAGCTCAGGTTTTTTCATCAAGAATGCTTGAAAATCCTCTATTTCATTGAATGACCATATGTTTCCCTGTAGCATTATGCTCAGTTTTGCTGGGTAGGTGATTCTTGGTTTTAGACCTAGCTCCTCTGACCTCCTGAATATCATATTCCAATCCCTTTGATCTCTTAATGCAGAAGCTTCTAGATCTTGTGTTATCCTGATTGTATCTCCACATTACTAAAATTCTTTCTTTCTGGATGCTTGCAAAATTTCTCCTTAACCGGGGAACTCTGGAATTTGGCTAAAATATTCCTTATTTGAGGTCTTCTATGGCCTGAAACCAATTAATATTTTTCTTGGAGGCTTTTGGTGTAGGAGCTTTGACTTTGTTGTCTTGTTCTGGTTGTAAGTTTTGGTCTTTTATCACTGAAGTAAGATTCTATAGTCTGATTTTTATTATACTATTTACTCATCTTCCCAGCCAAATATTTGACTAACTCCCTGTCAAGACAGAACTCTGCTTCCAATGTGGGTGGGGATGAGGGTGGGGGTGGGGGTACTGTCCTGGGCTTTTGAGATTTTGTACAAGTCACTGGATACCCCACCATGTAAGGGCCCAGAGCTCTGGAAGCAGCAGCAATTGCTGCTGCCACTGCTGCCACCTCTGCCACAACAGCTCTAGGGTCAGACTATGGCTTCCTCTTTTCCCTTCATATTCAACTCATCCTTTGCCCTCTATGTATACATGAACATACAATGCCCACACTCACATATATACACACACATATATATTCATATACATATACACTTATATCCTCCTATACATACATATATGTGTGTATACATATACATATATATATGGAGTTCCCCCACTGACCTTCCATGCTGTTCTTGGTGTTTGTGGGTTGAGGCATCAGAAAATCACCACAGCTGCTGGTGATTCAGTCCTCTGAGGCCTGCTATGGCCCCATCTGTGCCTGGTGCAGTGCTCTGTCCCCTGCCTGGTGCATTATACACTTCCTGTTAGCCTTTCAGGCTGTCTTGGGCTGGAGATATATTTCAATCTGTCATTGTGTGGGTTCTAAAGCTCTAGAATTTGTTAAGAGTCATGTTACAGGTATTTGGATGTGTTTGGGGGCAAGCTCAAGAAAATCCCTGCTTTTACTCTGCCATCTTGGCTTCGCCCCCATTAAAGTCTTTTAAAGTCAAGCAGGGGACTTCATATTTGACCTTGGATGTGATAGAGAAAAACTGGAATTTACTCAATAAGGGAATGCCATAGTGCAACTTGTGCATTAGGAAGACCACTTGGACAATTGAGTGCAGGATGGACTGGAGTGGGGACAAACTTGTGGTATAGAGACTAACCAGCATTCTGTTACAATAGTCCAGGTGTGGAGGGATGAGGTGCTGGTAGTGTCAGAGAAGAAGGGGTATGTTAATTAGATTTATAAAAATGAATGTCATGACAAAAGATTAGATATGGAGGTGAAAGATGACATAGAGTGGATCATCACCCTTTGGCTTGAGCCTCAGTAACTGGGAGAATGGGCATAACCCAGAGATCAAGAGCAAAGGAAAGAAGAATTGAGTTTTTGATATGTTCAGTTGAATATGTCTATAAGACACTACATTTGAGATGTTTAATATGCAGTCAGAGGTAAGACCAGAGGTTAGCAGAAAGGTTAGCTAGATAAGTAGATTTGAGAATTATCAACACAGAGATGATCATTGAATTTATGGGAGTCGATGAGATAAACAATAGAGAGAGAAGAGAAGAGGGTTCAGGACAGTCATTTGGGATACACATGGTTAATGGGCATGACCTAGATGAAAATCTTCAGCAAAGGAGACTGTGAATCAGTGATCAGATAAGGAAGAATGACCAAGTGACCAAGACTGAGTTGCATCTCTCTAGAGGGAAGAGACTATCAAAAATGATGCTGGAAAACTATAGCTGGAGTGTCAAGTCTATCAACCCACTGCCTATTTTTTGTAAGGCTTGTGACCTAATAATTGTTTTAACGTTTTTGAATACAATAACTTTATTTTTTAATTAAAAAAAATTATAGCTCAAGTAAGTTAGAGAGAGAAAAAAAAGAGGGCCATATTAGGTCACCAGACCGCAGTTTTCCCAACTACAATAAAAGAGAAGAGGGCGATTGGTAGTGTAAGGCTATAGAGAAGGGAGGGGGGATTACAAGCATGTAGTAAGCATCTACTATGTGCCAAGTACTTTGCTAAGTGTTTCACAAATATTATCTTATTTGAAATAATAGAAATCAAAAAGGATGAGGACTGAGAAAGAGCCATTACATTTAGCAATTAAGTGATCATTAGTAACTTAGGAGGGAGCAATTGAGGTTGAATGATGAGATCTGAAACCATATTGTAGAGCTATAGAGAAGAAAAAATAGAGAGAGGAAATTGTAAAGGAATGAATGGCTTCACATATGCAGGGTTTTTTTTGGTAGTTTTGTTTTGTTTTGTTTGCTGCTGTTTGTTTTTTCCTTAGTCCGTTCTCCCTCTCCTACAGTATACACTGAAATCCTCTCTGGTTTGGCATGCAAATTAATTTGAGGAAGAACAAAAGGTAAATGAAGGAAACAGTGATATTGTTTAATATCACTAGTATTGAACCCACCTGAACTTATTTGGTAACCTGCCTTACTACGTTTAAGTTATCAACAAGTCCTCTATGGCCTGAGTTGTCCTAAACATTGTTTTCTTAAATTTAATTAATTGACTGCCATACCTCTCTGATCAACAAGCATGTCATGTGTTTGCTGGTTGAGGAAGTTTCTCAAGTCTCTTAGTATTTTTGTTCTGACTATACTCAGATATGCTGTTTGGCTTCTAAAAACTGTTACAACTTAGGCCCTTCATGCCTTTCCAATCTTTCTCCAACTTATCCCTCCTTTGTACTCTAAAATCCAATGACACTGGCTTTCTTGATATTCTCTACACATAACACTCAATCCCCTGAGTCTATGCATTTCTTTTTCCTGCTTGTGCCTCATGCCTGGAATACTCTCCCTCCTTACCTGGTTTCCCTAGATTCCATCAAGATGCAGTCTAAATGTCACTGTCTATATGAGATTTTCCCCAGATTCTTACTGCCTCCCCTCTGATTACATCCCCTTTACCCTATAAATATCCTTGCATGTACACAGTAGTTTGTATGGTGCAAACCCCACCACCACTTCCACCACCCCCACCGTTAGAGTATGAAGGCAGGGATTATGTTTTTGCCTTTTATTTCATGGAGCTTACGACAGTACCTGCCACAGAGTAAGCACTTAATATATGCTTGTTGACTTGATTTGTTTACATGATGAATTCATAGTGCTGAAATTTCCTTAAGAAATATTAATACTTTTTATTAATCTGTGTTCTCTTATGCCATTTCTATTTTTCAGCATCAACAGCTTGACTAAGTAGGTCAGGTTAGAGTTACCTCAAGGAGATGTCATATCTTCTCTTTTTAATTCTTCCTTCTACCTTGGTTTTTATTTTGATCTTTGCATTAACAAGTCAGTGCTCTAGCTGTACACAGACAGTTGATTAAGAAATGACTCACATTGGCAATCAGATATTTTTTCGTTGTTTGAATATAATCAATTTCATTTTTGTGATGTTATTTGGTATTTGCCACTTTCAATGCCTCTTGACTGTCATCTTGAAAAAAATATTTTAATAATATATGGGCATAAGTTTTCTGCATAATCTACATACCTTTGGCATCTCTCATTTCTTACTCCTAAACCATGTTTTCCAACATAAATTGTCATTGTTTTCTCCTATGCCCTTCTTTAAATTCAAGTCATGAGTATATGTTTATTTGGTTTGGAGGGTCTTATCAAATTCCTTGCAGAATTTCTTGCCCTTCTCATACTATACAACATTATTAACAAATCAGTTGCAATCATCTTCAAGGTAGTCTCTTTGCAAACTCATCTCATGAGAACAGTCATTGAGGAAATAACAGATTCATCAGTGTGTAAGAAGTATCTTAGGTACTCTAATAAAGAATTAGATAAGAAATGATTGATCAAGTGATAGCTAATAGATATCAAGCACTTATTAAACATTTACTGTGTGCCAAGAACTGTGTAAACTTGGATGCACCTGGTGATCTGAGCGGTCCTTTTTTTAAATGCCATTCCCCTTGCCTTTTCATCTGCCCCCTGTTCATTTCTCACAATGCCACTTTCTACCACCTCTCTCTGTATATGATTTACTGATACTTTGCAGCCTTGTTATCTTCCTACAACTACCTCCTCTTATCAATTTCTTAAAGTAAGTGTTCATTCAGGTGGCAGAGTACAGCAAGTAGAACCTATTTAAGATCCTCTTCTGCCATGCCCAAACAACCTTTCAGCATAGATTGTCACATAACCCAGGTTATTACCAGGGATGTGATAGCTTCCTCTATATCCTGTAGCTATTCATTGGGTTTGGTCTTAACTATGGAGGTCCAGACAGCCCACTTAGATTTGCAAAGGTCTCTGCACACAAGCATACTGCTGCTCTCATTAAATTATTATTTAATATCACTATCTATTTTTCTAGGTAAAAAACAACAATTATAATTTTTAGATTTGTAAAATGTTTTACATATATATATAAATATATATATATAATCTCATTTGATCCTCACAATAACCATGTGAAGGATATTAATATAATGGAATAAATTTTGAAAGACTTCCGAAGGATGGACAATCATTTCTTGAACGGACCAATAGAGAACACACTTCTCTTACAATTCTAACTCTGTTGGACAGTTCAAATTGGATGTCTTTTAGCTACCATAAATGGAACATGTCTAAAATAGAATTCAGTATCTTTACTCAAACCTCCCTCCTTTTCCTGACTTTCTAATTATTTGAAAACACCCCTATCCTCCCAGTTCCTAGGCTCACAGTTTGTGTGTCATTCCTGAGGCCTCATTCTGTCTCTCTATCCAATCTATGGTCAAAAACTTTTTTTTATTTTATTTTCATAAAATATCTCTTGCATATGCCCTTTCTTTCCTTGTGTCACTGCCACAGTCCTGCAGGTCCTAATTACCTCACACCTGGAGTCTTTCAAGAGTCAATTGGTTGGTCTCCCTGCTTTAAATCTCCCCCTACTCCACTTTATCAGATGCCAGATTGATCTCTTTAAAGGGCAAGTCTGTCTATGCCATCCTTCTCTTCAGTAAACTTCAGGATCCCCCTAT
>NW_027185764.1:46257672-46337417 GCF_028583685.1 Petaurus breviceps papuanus | reverse complement strand
TGTGTGTGTGTGTGTGTGTGTGTGTGTGTGTGTGTGTGTGTGTGTGTGTGTATCTCTTATGTGCTCTCTCTCTGTATATATATATAGGCAAAGATATATTTGTATATATGTATGCATGCATGTATATATGTGTTTGTATGTATGCATGTATAAATGCATATATACACATTTGCATATACAGACATATATAATGTAATATACGTAATATAGATTAAACTCTGATTAGTATTCAAAGTTCTTCATAACCTGGCCACTATCCTACCCTACCAATCTTCTTCCACATTACTTCCTCCAACTTAACTGTTTATCCAGTGACATTTGACTTTCTTGCTGTCCTCATACAAGATACTCTCTCCCTCCAAGTCTAGGCATTTTTACTGGTTGTCTCCCATGCCTGGAAACCTCTCCCTCCTTATCTCTGCCTCTTGGCTTATGTGGCTTCCTTCCAGTCTTGGCTAAGATCAAACCTTTTACAGTAAGCTTTTTCCATACTCCTCTAATGTTAATCGCTTCCCTCTATTGATTATCTCCAATTTATCCTGTGTATATCTTCTCCTACACATTGTTTCATTTTGGTTCCCCCATTTGTCCATGAGCTCTTTGAGGTCAATGACTGTCTTTTTGCTTTTTTTGTTATATCTCCAGCATTGAATACAGTGCCTGGCACAGAGTAGGCACTTAAAAAGGCATTTTGACTGACTCTCTACAGAGGAATAGTGCAACAAAGTAAAATACATTCAACAACATGTTGAATGAGGCATAGATGGGCAGACATGGATAGTATTTTAATTTGCTTTACTTAGCTGTAACTTTTTTTAAGAGTCTCAATAATAATTAATTTCACTTACTCTCAGAAACACAGTATATTCAAGGAACCATACTCAAAGTCTCTTCACTATTATATAAACTGAATCCACTCACATATCTGGAGTTAATTCTATATCACAGTGAGATAGTGGAATAGGAGATTGTGGAGGGTTAATTACATTAGGGCTTAGTTTTTATTTATTTATTTAACTTTTTTTTTCCCTGTCAGGTTTTTCTTGTGATGGTATCTTACCATTTCCCTCTTTTTGTTTTAGCTCTATTACTGTGGTACATTACTTGAAGTTTTGAAGTGATGAAAGTAAACTAAGCTTAGGCCTGATCACTCACTCATCTTCCCCGAAGCATATCTTGGAATGTCAATGCCACCATGCTCCCCAACCCTGATATTTACAGGAATCTTCCTTTTGAATAAGGAATATCCATACAGAGCCTTAATGTAGTCATGTGTTCCATCCTACCAAATCTCTAGGAGATAGAATTTACTCTTTCATGTTAAGATTTCTATTTTAATTTATTACCTACCCTTTATGCATTTGTATATGAGCATCTGCCTATGTTGTTTTTTTTTCTTTGTTTTGTTATTTTTTGTTTGGCTGAATTTTTTCAGGATCTTGTCCAAGAAAACAGTCTCCATTTTTGTGTTCTCTATCTTTTGGAGGTTGAAATTATCATTGAAGCCAATAATAAATTCATTAATGACTCTTTTTTGAAAAGAGAGAGAGATCCACTAGATATCCAGAGAGTTGACATTTCTCATTGTTAAAATACTATGTCTCTTCTGAGTGGTGATGTGCTTCCTGACCTCCTTATTTAATTCTTCATTCTCTTCAGGTGGTCAAAGGCATACTGCCACTACAGTGTAGCATCTGTTTCTTTTTTCTTTATTGATCATTATCCAAATGCTCTACCATGTTTCAACCCTCTGGCTCCTATGCTGGAACTCCTCAGGAGAGAATCATTCAGCACAACCAATCATTTCTTCTTCCTCTAATCATTTCTAGATACTCTCTCTCTGTCTCTATTTTTCTCTGTCTCTCTCTTTCTTTGATTCTGTGTGGGTGTGTGTCTGTCTGTCTCTCTGTCCCTCTCTCTGCCTCTATCTCTCTCTCATCTTGTTTTTGTGGCTTCAGATTGAAGCACAAGAAACTACTTTTCCCTGAGATAATTCATTTCTTCCCAGAATACTCCAGCATCACCCACTTGGAAAAATCTAATATTTAGCACTTAGCACATGGTTCTTTCCTCCTTTACACAATCTCCTCCTAAGCTAGCAACCTTTTAAGAAGCAAAAGATTAACTTGTGTGTTCTAAAGGTTTGTCTCTATCTTAGAATTGGTTCAAAAACCACCCAAGATTCTTCATATTTAAGAGTAAATGTAATTGGGACCATAGTATCTAATAAAAACAAAAATCCTAGCTATTAGGAAAGCAACTCACTATGTGACAAAAATTTTAAGAAAAATGAATAGAAGTATAGAAGAAATTAGATTTAGAACAATACCTTATATGTTATAACAAAATAAGATACAAATGGATACATGACCTATATATCATAAACACTTAGAAAATCATGGAAAAGATTACCCATCCCAACTATAGTTAGAAGAAAAAGTTCATGATTAATGTAGGAGCAGAGAGAATCAGGGAAGATAAAATGTATAATTCTGATTACATAAAATTACAAAAGTTGTGTGTGATCAAATCAAATAAAGCTAAATTTTAAAGGAAACAACTGGCAAAAAATCACAGCAAATTTCTCCAACAGAGATCTCATTTCCAAGGTATAAAGAAAACTGATTCAAATTTTAGAAACAAGAGCCATTCCCCAATTGATAAATGATCTTGGGATAAGAACAGGCAGATCTTAAGAGAAGAACACACGGAGCTGTCAATAATCTTATGAAAATATGATTCAAATCATTGCTAATTAGAGGAATTCACATTAACATAATTCTGAAATTTCATCTCACACCCATCAGATAGACCAGAATAACAATAGGAAAATGATAAATATTTTAGAGGTTGTGGAAAACAGTAGCATCGATGCACTGTTGATGAACCTGTAAATGGATACAACCATTCTATAGAGCAATTTGTTTTTTTATACAATATATATGCCATTTTATACAATATATATGCCATTTATCATAGATGTACAACTCCTAGACCTTTACTGCTAGAACATCAAAGAAATAGGCAAAGGTCCTATAGGAACAAAAATATTTATGGCAGCTCTTTTTGTGTTGGCAAAAACCAGAAAGAGATGCACATCAATTGAGGAATAGCTGAAAAACTGAGTTTGGACATAGAAGAAGAGGATCTGAAATAGGTCCTATTTACTGTACTTTGGCACTTGAATGAGCACTTACTTTAAGAAAATATATAACCCACAGAAGGATGGGTTCAAACTTATGGTACAATGGTAATGAGGCACATGGTAGGATTCATGTTCAACAAAAGGTAACTCCTGGTACTCAAAAATCTTTCTCTCTTTGCAGTTACCACATTCAGAACTTTTAGTTCTGCTCTTCAAGATTAGGATGCTTGGCCTTGCCCCAAGAGCCTGTTTATTTCAAGAATCCATGGCCAGTTCCTTTTTCCAATACAAGGGCATATTCTCTCTGACACCATTTCCTAATGATTTCTAAATAAAAGTTTGCCCTTGGTTTGCTTCTCTGCTCTTAGATGGATAAATTATTTTCAGTAAAGATCATGAAATAACCAATAGGAGCAATGGGGAAGAGAAACTAAAATCTTCTCCCCTTCTTCTTACATCATCTTCCCCCATAAGAGTGATTCTTTGTCAGGGGTATGTTTTTTCCTTCATTTCTTTCTCCATCTCCTTAACTAAATACCTCATTGTGCAAGTGATGAACTTCTCACTTTTCTTGCTGCTTTTTGTGCTCAAGTGAAATGACTGATTCACCCAGCCAATCACAACATTATTTTTCTGTATCATTTTCATGTGTTCAATATACAGCATGTATAATCTCTTCAAGTTGATTCAGGACTTTATTCTTACATTTTTGTAGGGTTGCAGGAAAATTCCTTAAAACCTCCTTTATACTTTATGATTGCATTTTGAGCCTTGTGTGATTATATTACTCTTATTCTCCTGTTGCAGCACAGAATATAGTCACTAACTACCTGACACTACAGAAACCATCTTTGCTGTGACAAGTCTATCATAATGGATCTCCTTTTTCTATTAGGTAAATTCAGTAAAGTTGTAAAGAGACGATGGCAACAAAGATAAGATCCTAAGAAAACAAGAAACTTTTGCTTCATTTTGTAGTAAACTCATTAGAGGTTTAATATATCTACATTTTATAAGATAAAATTAATATTTCTATGGCTGCTTACTTAAAGTAACACTACAATTTCTCATTTTTATTTTCATTCCGCTATTTAGTATAGTAAAATAGTGTGGGACATCTTTTTTATTTGGTAGCACTTAGAATCCTAGTTGGCCATCTCTTCATAGCACATGGAAATTTGGAGGGCAATGGAAATTCTGACTCAATATTGGTTATCTCAAATTGGCCCCCATCTTCAGTACTATTACTGATGATAACATAAGGGTAATTAGGTCTGGTTTTACATAGTCCTTGTCCCGAGTAAACTAGCAATAAGTTGATTGACGACAGGCATTTGGTATATAGGAAGCCGCATAGTTTTTCCTCATTGTTAGGCTATGATGCTGTGTCCATGAGTAGCAGCCTCGAGATAGAAATGCAGTCTTATGATCAGAAATTACTTCCAGCCTCCGACAACTACTAGCTGTATAACTCTAAGCAAATCATTTAAGCTCTCAGTGCTCCCAGGCAAGATTCTGAAACTTTAATTTTCAGAAAAGTTGCTGACATCCATTGGTAGGAGTTTCTATACACCTGGAATTTCCTATACAATTTAAGTGAGAGGACAAAGCCTTTTTTCTTCAGTACCCACTCCCTCAATAAAAATAGTTTTTAAGGGGCAGCCAGGTAGCACAGCGAATAAGAGCACCAGCTCCAGTGTCAGGATTACCTGGGGATAGAATCCGGGATCAGACATTTAGCACCCACCCAGAAACACCTGGCCGTGTAACCTTGAGCAAGTTACTTAACCCCGATAGATTTAAAAAAAATAGTTTTTTAAAAGATTTAGTTCCCTAGGTGGTGGTTGGTTGGTTCAAGGGTACCTTGTTTGATTATTCAAGAGGCATGTACAGTTTAGTAACTTGATGGACAAAGCACAACTGTTTTCTAGAGTGATGTTAGAAGTTCATCGCTTCAACAAGAATGTATTAATGTGCCTATCCTTCCCAATCCCCTAGAGAACTGGTCATTTTCATATTTTTTACTTCTTTGATAATCTAATGGTTTTGAGATGAAACTAAAAGTTTTAATTTATATTTCTGTTACTCATAGTGATTTGAAGCTTTCTTTTATATGGTTATTGATAGTCTGATAGCTTATATTTTTTCTCTTCAATGATTCCTAACAAACTTACGCTTTCTAACTTTGAATATAGAAGTAAAACATCTACATAACCATTCATGGCACAAAGCAGGAGTTGGTATAATATAGCAGAACCAAGCTACAGATATTGTGAAACATTCATTTCCATTGTCCTCTTGAATCAATGAGGCTATACAAACAAGATGATGCTTCAATGTGTCATTTTTAGAAACAAAATTACAGAAATGAGGCAGAAGGGGAAACTTTATAAAATTTGTATTACTACCCTGACTAGGCTGTTGACTGCATTTGTGTAATTTACTTCCATGTAATAGTATAGGAGAAAGAATGCTTTCAGCAATTTCACAAATTCACCATGTCACTCAGATAACTCAGAGCAGCAATGGATATTACTATGTCATATATCTGGGCCCCCAAAACTGTCAGGAGCATAGAATTCTTCTATTTAATGCTGTGTGTGTCTACATGTATTAAAGATTTGTCTGCATAAAAACTTCTACTTCTGGATTTTGGAGATTGCCCCACAAACCATTGTGAGTTCTGGTCAAGTTCCATAGGAAGAAATATATATATATATATTTGTTCACCTATAGTACTTGCACTAAATGGTAGTGGTCTATCTTTAACAGAATTACAATTTTGTAAAACAGAAGATGGTCAAGGCATAAAAGAAATTCAATAGTATTGGTCCAGTTAAAAACTACTTGGGGTTTATTTAACGCATTATATCTGTAAAAGTTGGACTATAAGGAAAGGTGAGCAATGCAGAATTGATGCTTTCAAATTGTGGTGCTAGAGAAGACTTTGAAGAGTACCTTGAATAGGAGGGAGATCAAATCAGTCAATACTTAAAGAAATTAAATCAGGGCATTCACTGGAAGGAAAATATGGAAGAGGAAGTTCAAAACATTAGTCACATAACAAGAAGACAGGACTCATTAGTAAAGACCCACATTTATTATAAATAAAATATTTAAAAAATTTTTTAAATTATGATATTGAGAAAGATTTCAGGGAAAGGGAAAAGGGAAAGAAAGAATGAGATGGGTAAACAGCATCATAGAAACAATGAACACAAACTTGGACAGACTTTGAGAGATGGGGGGAGTGTGTGGAAGGGCCTGGAGTTTTATAGTCCATGGAGTAACAAAGACTCGGACATGACCAAATGACTGAAAAACAACAACAAAGATAACAATTATTACAAAATTATACAATTATAGGAACTTTACAGGAAGAAATTTCTTATAGGACTAGTATCACAGATTAAGAGTTGGAAGGGATCTTAGAAGCAGTCTAGTCTACCCCCTTCATTTCACACATCAGAAAACTGAAGATTAGAGTGGTTAAATTATTTTCTGATAGTCACATAGATACACATATATGTAAGCAATGAGAGGAAAAAGGGCTAAACAGAAGCACTCTGACACTAAATAACTTAAACAACATGATTTCTAGTAATTAGATGTTAGATTCTGACTCCAGGAAGTAGGCTCTTTTGACTAGGACACCTTGTGTCTTGAAGGTAGTTAGATTTGGGGTGGTTTGGGGGACACTGAGCTTCAGTGGTTTCTCTTCAGAGAGCATGGCTATATCATTGTATTGGTTAGTATAATTAATGCTGAATCATGACATCCCCCAAAGTCATGCAAATGTACTAGAGAAGGAAAACAAATTACAAGTGGGTTGATTGGGGGTGGGGGAACTATCCCATATGGGATAGCTTCATTTCATATTTTGATGGAATTCTATTTCCAACAAGTCAAACTTAAAATTAAATTTTAAAGGTTGCATTTACCACTCTGAAACTCATTTAAAAGAAAAGTGTCTCTGAAGTATATCCAAAAAATATTTCTTATTTAAATAAGCTGTGTTCTAAGCTGTGCTATGTACCTCAAAGAGTATACAAAATACAGCACTTGTAATCAAAAGATTAATTTTTTGAGGGAGATAAATGCATGAAACAATTTGTTTTCAGATAATTATAAAATACAACCGGTGTTGAAAATCAAGTGATAAGATGTTTGATGTGTATTTTGGAAGAGGAACAATCAAAGTTGACATTAAAATAGACATAAGGGTTCATGATATAATTAAGGCCTCAAGTATTGTTAGGACTTTGAAGTATTATTAGGATTTGAACAGGTAGAGAGAAATGGAGGGGGTATTACAGGCATAAATCATATGATCAAATACAAGAATTTCAAAATGATAATGCAAATAACAACTAGAAGTTAGAACTAACAAGAAATATAAAGGTTAGTGTTGTGAAGGTCATAAGTTCAGGCTGGTGAAGCTGAGTTATATTATGGAGGGCCTTGAATTATAGTATAAGAATTCTGGGTTTAATACTAAAGGCCATCTTTCTCCTCTGCTTCAACTTCCTCCTCCACTTAACCATCATCAACGTCATCATCATAACGATGATGATCATCATCATGAATAATTCTCATATATATATATATATATATATATATATATATACAACTTTTGCAAAGTACTTAGAATTTAATATCTCATTTGATCTCACATATTGGTCTTTTTTTTGTATGGCTAATATGTTTACTTTCCTATACTGACATAAGTGTGTATGTATGTACACACATACATATATATACATGTATATAAATATATATTAAATATGTGTAAAATGAAGAATGATGGGTTACAATACATATATATATATACATATAAACATACATTACATATTTCAAAAAATGAATCATGATAGGTAGCATACAATAAACACTTCTCAGCAGGAATCACTTTTCTAGTTCTTTGAAGAAATTTGCCGTGACAATTTTGCTAGTGTTAACTGTCACGTGAAAAAATATATCTTCCAAAAATGGACTTTCTCATTTTTTTAATATGAAAAGATATTATGGGTAACTCGTGTTTAATCACAAAATAGGCTCTTGTTTAGAGTGTATTTCATCTTATCTGTAGTCTAATTAAAAATAAAACAACCTTAAATAAAAAAGGCATTTCATTATCAATCTTTATATTATCCCAGTACTTTGTTATTTGGTAATTGGAGTGAGGGGAGGGGGAAAAAGAGGAAAAGGGGAGAAAAGTGATAATTAGATTTAAAACAAACCAATTAACCAAAAAGGAAAACTATTGGCTCTATCTTCTAATTGTTAGTGCCCTCCTCAATAGCCACCTTTTATTTAACTTTTTAAAATTTTGTTTTGCACTTATTTTGTTTATAATTACATATGTATGTTTGTGTATGTGTGGGTAAAGAGCCAGAATTACTTCCTTTTTTGTACTTGTATACCCAGTGTCTA
The DNA here is from genome assembly GCF_028583685.1 of Petaurus breviceps papuanus. Lineage (NCBI taxonomy): Eukaryota > Metazoa > Chordata > Mammalia > Diprotodontia > Petauridae > Petaurus > Petaurus breviceps. The sequence goes on along the minus strand of NW_027185764.1, from coordinate 46,328,839 downwards.
ACACAATTCCTGGAATGTAGTTGATATTTAATAAATAAGTCAATGTCTGTTATTGTACTCTTCAAACTCTTTCACTGTGTATATCCAATTAATTGTTCAATCTACCTCCACATCATCTGTCATAGTAATGGGAATTTTGAATGGAAGAGGGAGTAACCACACACTTTTAGAATTTGTGATAGGAATAAATGTAAGCATAGCTTATATACAACTTGGAAGTTTGGAAAAATTCCAAGCAGATTAAAAATTTTCTGAGATGGATAGGTAGGATACCACTTATCAAAATTCTAGATACATAACAGTCCAGGAGGCATTTAATATTCTCAAGACATAAAGAGCAATAATGCCAGTGAAGAGAAAAATATGTGTGATAGGGGGGAGAATTATCAGAAGAAGTCAAAGTGAATGAGCAGGTGAAGCACCTTTTGGTAAAGGGACTGATGGAAAGTGTGGGTAGGCCTTCATGACTTTGAAACTGAGTCATGAACCTATATTAAAAATAGCCTTTATTAGCCAATATATTGACCAGCTTATCTGAGCATCAAATTCATTATAATGTCAACTCTACCTATAGCCCAACAGGATTCTGAAGAAAAAAATCCACTCTCAATTATAATATAGAGCAAACCAGTGTTCCTGGTCCTGGGGAGGTACAAAACAGACATGCAAACACTGACACATCTATTTGCGATACTGGGATATGACAAGAAGTTATTCCACTAGATACTGCAATGAGTTTCCTGAGCAAGTGGGTCTGGAAAAATTTTTTAATGCCAAACCACAACAACAACAAAAATATTTTCACTCAGAGGTGGCTAACAACAAGATAACCAGTAAAGAATAATATATTTTCTAGTCTTTCTAGATATCACTGTCAACTGAGGATAAATTAGAGCTGTGATTTCATTGAAGTGGCCCTATAATCAGTGTGTTGGCAGTTTATTTGCAGTTACTCAGTACTAGACCGCAGTTTTGCTGCTTTGGCAAATTCAGAACCATGGAGAGCCCCTGTCTTTGGCAAATGTTTTCACAATTCCAAGAAGTACAAAAGTATAAAACATGACATGAACAAAAATGTACAATATGAATTTTAAAAATATTACATTTATATTTCCATTAAAAATATGAAGGAACCCGATGAACTAGAGTTTGGGTTTTAAGTGGAGAAGATGAGTTCAGATTCTAGCTTTTACACTTATAACTGTGTGACTCTCTGTAAGTCAATTCATCTCTTTAAGACTCAGTTCCCTCATCTGCAAAATAGAAATATAATAGCACCTACATCACAGGGTTGTTGTGCTCATTAAACCAGATATGAAAATAACTTTATAAACCATGGATAACAGTATACATGTTAGCTGTTATATGACTTTATGCCTATGTCTATATAGTTTAATTTCAAATGCCATGGATCAAGACACGAGTGAAACTGAGTAGGTTTGTGTTAATTCCCACATTCACACACAGACTTAAGCTATTGCTGGACAAGATAATGTGGAGCTGTCCTGAATAGTTTGAGTGAACTCTGCTCCCAAGCAGATTGATGTGGGACCCAGAATTGGGACTTTAAGGCAAGAAGCATATAAAGATCATTCTATATTCTGACATGGATATCCTCAGATCACAAAAAGCACATTTTCTAACTGTTCTTCATCTGTTTTCTGCTGGCTTTCACTTGCTTTTTAATTCCTAGATTGCTTTTTTATCTCCTTGGGATTGCTTTTACCTAATGCTTCTTGCATATATTTTTATTTAAGAAATTATTTATTCAAAACCCTGAGCTCTGAGTGATCCATTGCACCAGATGTGAAATGAAGACCAGGAAAAGATGGTAAATGATCTCACAACTGCTCCAAACATATCTTTTGTTCAAATCAGTCATCCATGGTGAATAGAAGTTATACCTCTCTCAATAATTCCATCAGGAGGAAGGACTATAGATGAACAGGTGAACAGAAAATGTTTTCCAAAACTAGAACTATATCTTTTGACTTATCTGTATTCTAAGTTAACTAATTTCTAATATTTAACTTTTCCTTTGCTTCAAAATGCTGTTTTTGTTTCCTTTCTTATATAGACAGCTTTAAAGACTTTATATGCTTCTATTAGAATTGATAAAATGCCATTTTAAAATTTTGCATAAACATTAGGAAAGTTAATACTTTGTGAAACATTACTAGTGCACTATCACTTACTACTCTTTTTTAAGAATAAAGAGTAGTACTTTAAAGTACTAAAGAAACAAGTAGTACTTTAATGACTTATCATGTAGCAGAGATTTCCCTTGGATCTGGAGGGATATGCTAGCATAACTCAAGATCTAGAACATTTTACTGTGCTGGAAAAGCTTAAAGTGTGACTTTTCAAAACAGAGCAAGTCTATGTCCTGAAAACCAAGCCTAGTTAACAATAGGATCAGTGTAGCACATTATGTCAGTTGGCCACCTGGTACTGAAATGTTTATGGTCATGGAAACCCATAAAATAGATAATTTTTAAAATTCCCTGAGCCCCATATGGTCCCCTTCTGCTTCTTCAGTGAAGGTGGGAAAATGGTCAGAAAAGGGATAAAGGGTGCTAAAAAACACATACTTTTCAAATCTCAACGAACTTGATTGTCAACAAATTTGACTGCTGTTACTCTAAAAGTGAGATCATTATCCAATGACCAGAAAGTCAACATATTGCTAGAGAAGTTGGATATAAATGACTCTAGACGAAACAAGGAAGTTGAAATTAAATGGGAGGATGGTTCACAAGAACTCCTTAAAGAGAAAAAGAAAGATGTCAGAGTATTTTCATATATTCCAAAGCTACAAGAACTGTTCATTCATAAGACATTTGGTCAACACATATTTCAATACTAATGCTAAGTATTTGCAGTAGGACTACCATGAAAATAATTGTATAATAATGGTATTTACATAGCACCTACAATGTGCCAGACCTTTTTAATAAACTTTATACATATTATCTCATTTGATTCACACAACAATTCTGGGAGGCAGGTACCATTTTATAGTTAAGAAAATTGAGGAAAATGGGTTAAATGACTTGTCCAAGATCTCACAGCTAAGAAATGTCTGAGGCTAGATTTGAACTCAGGTTTTCCTGACTCTAGGACCAGCACTCTAACATTGCTCTACCTAGATGCCTTACTTATCAACAGCAATTATTGGGTACAAAGTGTTAGATAAACTGCATAAAGAGTTTGATAAGGCTTTGCAAATTAATTTAGCATATATTCTGACACCTGGTAATTTGAATACAAAAATCAGGGGATTATATATGGGAAACTATGGTTCAAGAGAAAGAAGTGAGAAGTCAAAGACTTATAGATTATTGAGGAGCCTCCTCCTTTACCATCAGCACTTTCTTTTAAAAATTGTTAGGTGCTGCACAGCAGGACAACACCATAAACAATGAAACTGAATAAATCTTAACAATGAGATAAGGAGTGATGGACAAGGTGACTATCTCTGAGTCAATTTGCTATCTGCATAATAAGAACATCAATTAATCTTAGAGCAAATATCAGAATTTGAGATTTAAAAAATATAAAAAAATAGTAATGAGAAGTATTGTGTATCTTTAAGAAAATTTAACCTTGAATTACTTTAAGTAGCTATTGAAACAAAATGGGAACTGTACAACACAAAAGATATTAATGTTGACTATGATAATTTCATCTGGAAATTAAAGCAATGTAAATGAATTGCTAGAGCCAGGAGACCAAAATAGCCAAAAAGCATTCTATTTAGGAAAAAAATGAAATAAGAGTGATGACTTCCAAAGGTCATGTGAACTCATAAACTTATGAAGTATAGGTATGACCTTATTTATAAAGTCTAACAAAAAACGACAATGGGTGATTATGAGCAGCAGTATCTCACAAATCAGAGAGAAGCAGGGGATGGAAAAAAATGCCTGAAGAAAGCCCGGCAGGGGATATAATCAGGCAAAATCAACCCAAAAGCATTCCACACAAAAAGAGAAGGACTGCATGGAGAAGTAAAATGAAAAAAAATCTGTAATATACATTGACCTCTTCATTTCATTTTATTTTTTAACAGCAAGAAGAGTAAAACTATAAGAGTTGGATTAGAATATCATACTCAATGTGTTGCCTACAAAAAGGAGAAATGTCACTAAAGAGTATAAAGACAGGAAAAATACCTGGATAATGACCAAATATGTAGAGAGCAAATCGGTTCTAAGATTGACACAACTGTGAGAGCATCAAGGGGCTCATTCACATGGTATTTAAAGGAAGATTTATACACAAATTTTGGAGGAGTGTAATTTTTTACATTAAAAGTAAAGGCAAGGGGTGGCTAGGTGGTGCAGTGAATAGAACACTGGTCCTTGAGTCAGAAGTTCAAATCTGGCCTCAGACATTTAACACAAAAATTAGCTGTGTGACTTGGGCAAGTCACTTAAACCCAAATTGCCCTCCAAAAAGCCATAAAAAGGAAAGGTGACTGAGAAAACATCAAAATCTATTTACCAATTGTTTACTGTCTCATCTATATAAGGTTTTTATGTGTATTAGCTATAGACACATCAAAGGAATTCTTGATTACAAAATTAATAGGCAATGATAAAGTATTTGAAAAGGATATTCAACAGATTATATCTTTACCAACTCAAAATAAATGAGAGCTGTAAGGGACATGTTATTATTGGGTTTTATTTTCAATTACAATGAAACATTCAAGTTTGCAATGCCAAATATCATAGTGAACTTTCTATAGCTTATCTTCCAGTAAAAAACAAAAACAAAAAAAAAACTCAGAAAATTTCCAATACCTTCTTAAGAGTCAAATAATTTCATAATATGTGAATAACTAAATAGGTTTTATTTTTTAAAAAATAGTATCTCCCATCCCCATGTCAAAATCATACAAGAATCTCTGGAAAATGTAATGACAGAAATAAGACTGTTCAATGACCATCCAATAACAAACTCAGGTGAGGTATAACACAGGGAGGTGTATATTTGCTAAAAGTATCTCCATTATGAAGGAAGAGATTCAGTCCAAAGTCCAAGGCAAGGGGAGATTCCTTGAGAATTATGAGGTCCTCTGGATACACCTATTTAAGAGTGACATTTGGATGACTGTATTGATGTCCAAGACATTGCAGTCTCCTAGAAGAAATTTCATTTGCTTGAATAAATTTGGTTGTCTGTTCACATGAGAAAAATCAAATAGATGCCCAAAGATTTTTTGCACAGATTCCAAAATTCATATTAAGGCGAATTTATTATAGTTTGTCCAATAGAATGTATGTTTGAGAAGGGCAATATAGATGGATAATGAGCTGGGCCCAGCATTGGAAAATAGAAAGTAAGCAAGCTAGATTGTTTTTAGGAAATTGTAAGGAACATTTATTGAATCCCAATTTCCTTATAACTGTAAAGGGCCATTTTGCTGATGTTGTTGTACAGAAATGTGAGACTCTATTGTGTCCAAAAAACTAAAGATGAGTAAGTATTATATGGAGGGCAATGGAAAAGTACGTTATAAATGTGAACAAACTGCGATTGAACCAAAAAGAACTTACTTTTAAAAAGAAATTTGTATTGAGTCACATAGACAATGGGGAGTGATTAAAGTTGTTTTCTTTTTTAATATTTTCAGTTACATATTCTGTCTCTCCCTCCAGAACCTCCCCTACTCATTGAGAAAAGGTAAGCAATTCAATACTCATTATTCAAGTAAAATCATGCAAATATTTGCATATTAGTCATGTTGGAAAAAAGCAAGAAAAATAAGGTGGAAAATATGCTTCAGTTTGTATTCAGAGTTCAATAGTTTTATCTTGAGAGATAGATAGAATTTTTCATCATGAGTCCTTCAGATTATTGGGGAATATTGTATATTGATTGAATTTACTAAGTCTTTCGCAGTTGAATATTGCTGGAATACTGATATTACTGTTTGAAACCGTTTGTAACAGTGATTCTACTCACTTCCAGGGTGAGACTTTCCCATGTTCATACATCTGGTAAATATTAAAGGTAGAATTCAAAATAATGTCTTCCAATGTCAAGGGTAGTGGCCTTCCTAGCTGTCTCCACTGTACTGTCCAGGTATCTCTGTGCACTTCTGATAAATTAGACACAGACTGGACAAATGGATGAATAGATGGATGGATGGATGGTTAGATGAAAGGATAGACTGATGGATAAATTAATAAAAATATTTATTAAGCACTTACAATGTGTCAAGTACTTTACATTTCACACAGAAAACTTGGGCTATATTTAAGTATATAACTACTGCCATTTGCAGGGTAGGGAGCAGTTCCTGATTTTGACTTTATGGCTCATCAGTTACTCAATGACTTTGCTTGGAGTGGTTGTTCTATTTATAATGGTTACATACAAGATGATCTTTCTCTGGTTTACCTACATTCCACAGTGGTTTGTAATATTTATTTTGTCTATCCTTTCTGAGGTAACTCATAAAGTCATTGCTTATATCCTATATTGTTATCTACCCTCTGACATAATAGAATTTAGAGTAAAAAGAAATCTTAGATGACATCCAGTCCATGCCAATACAACCTGATTTGTTCAATACACAAATTAACCCAACTTGCAAGAATTATTTCCTAAAAAATAAGCAATCCCTTTTAATGCATTTTACTTATGATTATTGAAACAAAAGTATATATTTGAAGCAAAATAGAATATATTCAAATCTATTTGATAAATATTGAGTGATGATACAAATTGAATCATTCTGATATTTTGCAAACTTCTTTTGCAAATGAGGAAGATGAGATTTGGGGAGGGAAACTGACTTACTCAACATCATGCCGATTAGATGGAAAAGGAACAAGTTTCAAGTGCAAGTATTCTTGATCCATATCCAATGCTTTACCCACTACACTGTGCTATTTCCCAGAGTCTATGCTCTACATTGATCTTGTATTGCAACAGGGATTGAATTGGAGCAAAAGTTTCTTAACATTTTTTGGGGGGTGAGGGGTGTACAGGGGAGACCCTGTGTACTGGAAATATAAATAAGAAAAGGAAAGACAGTCCCTGCCCTCAAGGAGCTTAATTTCTCATGGAAGAAGACAATGCATACACAAAAAAAGTTGGAAAGCAAGAATTCCATGGAGTTGAAATCAAGTGAGCTACAAATGGAGAGCAGAGAGTGAGCACTGTTCTGTTCCCCAAAAAGGAAAGCTTTGGAATGAGTTTAGTATTCCACATTCCAGTATTCCTATGGACTCCTGATGATAATATTATTTTTATTTTACTTTTTCTTTTTTGTTTTGTTTTTTAATGATAATATTATTTTTAAATGCAAAAAATACATATACTTGTTAAGGTAAACAATTACAGTGAAATACAATCATAAAAAAAAAAAATTCATGTGCCCCAGATAAAGAACTGCTGCTTTAGACGTATATTATTCATACTGATCAAGGACTTAGTTGGTGTTGGCCTTGTCTGTTAGATAGTGTTAAATTTATCTCATATCACTTTTTTTGCCATAAGAACAAATTTGCCAGTAGCAACAGATCCCAACTTTTGTTGATTTTTTTCTTGTTCAAATTTTTTTGGTGAGTCTTATTTTTGCATTAAAAACTTTTCAGATCACACCACTTTGGGATAGGTCCCTTGTTAAAAGGTAAAATATTTGAGTATTATTAATTTAATAATAAAGTGAGGTCTGAAAAGTCATTTAACATTCCACATCTGCAGCACATTTCTCACCTCTCCATTTTTAAATAAAAAAAAACTCTTCTTCCCCCTCAACTCGGTTGAATGAGAAAAGAAAGAAAAAATGTCTAGCAACAAATATGAATTGCCAAGTAAAACAAATTCCCTCAATGGCTGCATAAAATTATGTATGTCTCATTCAGTACACTAAGTCAATCACCTCTCAGTAAGGGATAGCATATTTCATTATCAGTCATCTGGGATAATGAATGGACTTTGTATTGATCAGAGCTCTTACAGCTTTCAAAGTTCTTTGCTTTTGTAGTATTATTTAATTATGTGTGTATGTGCATATACAAACACAAATATGTACGTATGTATATAGTTCTCCTGCCTCTACTTATTTCATTCATTCATTTTAAGTTACTGTTATGATATTGATGTTATAGTTTAAATTATTCTGGTTCTATTTATTACACACTGCATCAGTTCATGGGTTTTTACATTTCTTTTTTTTGTCATTTATTTTATACAGCACATTATCACTTCATCATACTCCTTTATCATAATTTATTCATTTATGCTTCAATTAATAAGAATTTCTTTAGCTTTCAGTTTCTATCACTAAAAAATACCAGAGAGATAAATAGATATGAATATATGTACAGATGGATAGATCAAACATATCTGTATATGTACATATATAGATGTTTGTATACATATATACACACAGATAGATATGTGTATATATTTGCATATACACACATATATATATAATTTTTGGGTATAGGTCTAGAAGTTGTATATCTGGGTAACCAATTACTACAATAATAACTCACTATTTTGATAAAAATTGTCGAACAATAGATAGTAGTATAGAAGAAATTAAATTTAAAATAACACCTTATACTGTTTACCAGTATAAACTCCAAATGAATATGTGGCCAAGATATAGAAGATAACATCATAAACAAATGAGTGAAATGTGAGAAAATTACCTATTAATACATGGATGGTAGAAAAGAAATGGAGAGGATCACAGAAAAAATAGATTATTGTTTTACCTACAGTTAAAAAAAAGATTTTCTCAAACATGTAATAAAACTGTGATCAAAAGAGAAATGATTAACTGAGAAAAATCTTTACAGCAAATTTCTCTGATAAAGGTCATTTCCAAGATATATAAGGTACTGATTCAAGTTCATACTGAAAAGGAGTCATCTATCATTTGATAAAAGTTCTAAGAATATGAACTGGCAGTTTTCAAAGGAAGAAACAGCGGCTGTGTATAAACATATGAAAAATGCTTCCAATCACATGTAACTTATTCTAAAACTTAAGAGCTCTATTTTCCTCTCCTTCCTCCTCAACATTGTGATACGTTGCTGGAATGTTTTTTTTTCTGTCTCTTCATGCTTCTTCTGGTCAAGATGATGATAGCGATTTCTTTGAATTTTCAAAATTCTGTTATTTAGTTGCTGTGAGTACCCTTTGTCACTGAAGCACCTAGTTGATGCAATGGCAGGACCTTGAGTCAAGAAGACCTGAATTCAAATATTATCCCAGACATTTACTAGATGCTTGACCCTGGTCAAGTCAATTATGTTCTGTCTGTCTCAGTTTCTTCAACTGCAAAATGTAAATAATAAAAAGCAAGCATTACCTTCCTAGAGTTGTTGTGAGGATGGGGTGATACGATATTGGTAAAGTGATTAGTAAATTTCCTGGCACATAGAAGGCATTAGCAAATGCTTTTTTTCCTCCCTCCCTTCATGATTTCCTCCTTTCATTCCTTATGTCTTTTCTCCTGCTTTTCATTTCTCTCTACCTTCCTGCACCCCTCCATTCCTCCTTCCTTCATCCCTCCTTTCATTTTTTTTCTCCCTTTTTTATGGAGATCCAATTCCCTCAAACCATATTAGATGGTTTAATGAGTTGCCATAACTGCAAAAAATCACTTGATGCCAGTGTTCAGATAATGAGAATTTCTGATCTTGGATGGGTTGATCCTCAGAGCCAGACAGCCATTTGAATTCTGTAGTACCTGTGAGAGCTTATGCTATTCAGTTATATTTTCCTGACAGCCTGGAGAATTCAAGGCTAAACAATTAGTAATATTGCTATTTTCACAATCCTATGTAAGTAGTGGGCATATATGAGTACCTAGTTTTGTATAAATAGCTTGGCCTCCAAAAATGTCTTTCATTATCTCAGATTGCTTTAATATTTGTATTAAATTACACTTCTTACTTTTATTCACCTATCCCAAAAAATGTGTCAATAACGAAGGAAAAAGACATTAACAAGGCATCACTTCATTTTAGCAAATTCCATTTAGATGGTGGAGTCCTGTTTGTAAAAATAATCAGGTTGAGAGGGGTGGCTAGGTGGTGCAGCGAATAGAGCATCGGCCCTGGAGTCAGGAGGTCCTTAGTTCAAATCCTATCTCAGACACTTAACACAAAAAACTAGTCATGTGACCTTGGGCAAATCACTTAACCTCAACTGCCTTCCAAAAAGCAAAAGAAAAATAATAATCAGGTTGTTTTTTTCATGACAGTTGGAAGTGACTTTAGAAGTTACATAGTTCGTACTGAAGTTCATGATTGCCATGGCATTCTTACCAATGATATATTAGACATCCAATCCCATTTTCTGTTTAAATTTGTAATTGTACCTGTGGTTCAAAAATCTGGGAAGGCTGTCAAATATTCAGGACAATCTCATGAAGATATCTTAATTCATAGTGGATGTTAAGTTCCTTGAGAGCATGACTGTGTCAATTTTATATTTGTTTCCTAGAGTTTAGCACATACTTTACAGCATAAATATTTGTTGGTTGATTGATTGACTGTTTAATAAATACTTGTTGATTGAATGATTAATTGGCTGAACTTTTCACCCAGATTTTAAAATATCATCAATATACATTCCTGGAATTTCTATTGAGAATGATGATTTTAAAGCACCTTTTAAAAGTAATCTAAATATATTTCAGATCATCTGATGGAAGATAAATGTCAATTTTAAAACATTAGATACATCCAGAAAGTATATTTATTGCCGAGATGGAATAGAGCATTAACAATTGTGAGAAAATTGCTCAATATGATGATATCATTGCTTTGAGCATTTTCAATTTCATAAGATCCAGTGTTATTTTTCCATAAATGAGCCTTATTATAGACATCTGCTGAAATTCACCATGAACTTGTCAGAAGCTGATTCTTTTCTACTGAGTTTGTCCAGATGCCTAGACAAGTTCCCGTTCTGCTCATCACTCTATACCATGGTCTGGGCAGAAATTCTAATGATGGTGGCATAGTGTATTTGTTTGAAGTACAGTCCAAGTGTCACCAGTCATTAATGCCTTTCAGCATGTTTCAGGTTCCAAAACTTACACCTTCAGCTGTCACTCTGAAGTTTAAAACATCTCTGAGAGGAAAAAGACAAGTAGCCGTTCCTTTCTCCATCAGCTGTCCTTTCTCAAGAAGGTAGGTTTCTCAGTGAAGAAAAATTGATTCTATATCAGTAGACAGACATAGTTCACTTTATATAATAGGTATACTCCTGAATGACTCCTGGTCTAAAGGAACTATGCAGTGAATCCTTCCATGAAACTTTTCATCCTATAATTTATTTTTATATAAATCTTTTTCTAACATCCATATTTCAGGTAGGAGTACCACTACCCATCTGGTCACAAGTTTCATAACCTTAGAGTTATCCTTGAATCTTCTCTCTTTCTTAACTCCCACATTCAAGACAGTTGGCAAGACTTACTAATTTTCTCTTCCAATCTTTTTTATTTGTCTGGTCCACCCTCTTCATAACTTTGTTCAGTCACCTTTCACTTCATTTAGGTTATTTTAATAGTCTTCTCAGTGGTACCCATGCTTCTTGTCTCTCCCATCTCCAATCCATCTTCCACACAGCTACCAAATTGATATTCCTAGTACACAGATATTACCAAGCCATGGCTCTGCTCAAGATGCCTACAGGATAAAGTGTAATATCATCATAAAACATAATATATTAATTGTCATCAATTTTAAGTTGTTTTAGCCCATTCACAGTTTAACTCCTGTCTATATTTCGAGCATTATTTTACATTATTCCTCCTCACTCTGTTTCCAACCAAACTTGACTATTTACCATACATCCCTTTGCATCTCTTGCTTTCATGCCTTTTTACAGTCCATCCCCACATGCCTAGAATACTCTTCCTTACCTACTTCATAGAATTCCTTGCTTCTTCAAAACATAACTCAGACATCATTGGCTACAGAATGCCTTTTCTCATGCCCCCAGTTAGGACTTTCACACTCCACTCTTTATTCCATAAGTCAAAAACATTTTCTATTAAATCTATGTATATTTTATATGCATTCATGCAATGTTTTTCCTTAGTTGAATGTAAGCTCCTAACAGGTAGAGACAGTTTTGCTTTGTCTTTCTATCCCTAATACGCAGCATGGTGTCTGGAAAATAGTAATTGTTCAAATATCGTTGCTGAAATTTATTCTGACTGTAGGCAAGTAACTTGTACCCTAAATTTCCTCATCAACATAATGGGAGCAGAACATGGGTGTGGTAACCTCTACGTTCCCTTACAACTCTAAATCTAACTCTATATTTTCAAATATCAGGTTTCCTTAATGTGAACATAACAGTAGTTCACATAGTTACAAATTAGTAATTTTTTTAAATAATGATACTCATCAACATTCTGTAGTACTTTATTTTCTAAAGCCTTATACATGCACTATCTCCTTCAGTCAAATGAAAAAATGCCTCTACATGCACTTAAAAATAAAGTGTTTAAAGTTAGAAACCTTATGATGCAGGTAATAAATCATCATTTCCATTTTTTTGTGAATAAATTTAGGTTCAGAAAAGTTTGAGGGACTTCCTCCAAGGTCACCCAGCTAACATATAAGAGCTACAAATAAAATCTAGATATTTTGATTTCAGATCAGGAAGGAATCTTCCCAGTATATTGTAGTTTCTATTACCATTTCATAAAGAAGCATTATCATACCATGGTAGTCAGAATAACTGCTTTCTAGATCTACCATTACTTAATTGTATGAACTTAGAAAAGGGTGATTGCACGTCCTTGTCTTCCTGGAGTTCAGGAAACAAGTTGCATAGATTTTTAAGGAAGGTTAGACTGAAGTAAAGGAATATGTGAGAATTGTGAAAAAAAATTCTATCAGAAACTCTAAAGGTTAGAGGGAGCAAAAGTAATTCATGAGTACTAAGGACAGCAAAAATGTTGCATTTTTATTTTTGTTGTTATTTTAGCTCTTAGGGTCGAGAAGGGTCAAAAAGGGACAGGGCTACTGGTAGGGCAGGTGGGATCGTGATACTGACAAGAAGACTATACTTCTAGTTTTGCTTCTGTTTTCTCTTCCAATAAGAATGATGATTGGACTCAGATGGCTAACAGGACAACGGTCAGTACAACAATGGAACAATGGTTACTGGGACTGGAAACCCTATATAATTAAAGAAACATATCACTTCATTGAGTTGTCACCAGAACCAAACAATTTGTAGTGATCAATGGAGTTTGAAGAGAAGGTTTGATGTAAAGAAAAGCTCAGGAATTGTAGTTTTCTAAAAGCAGAATTGACCACCTTTGATGATTCCAGTTCTCTCCTCTTTCAACAGCTTCACATACAGATTGAATGACAATTTATGGAAGATATTGTAGTGTATAAGGAATTCTTGGACAGGTATTACTTTCACAAGATGGCCTGTGAGGTTCCTTCTAGTTCTTAAATTCTGTGATACTGTGAAACTTGGTTGCAGTAGAATGTCCAAGGATCATAAACATTGCCTAGGTCTCCTCCTTTACAGGTTCCTTGGAGGCAAAGGTCATTCAGTCTATGCAGTAATTATGAATGTTCCATTTAATGACCTACAGTACTAAATGAGGAATGAACAGCTGTTGTAAAAACTCTTTTTAATGCATCATTGACAAGCACTGCATTTCAAAAGAGGCAACAAGTTGATAAAGTGTGTGATTCATTACCTCAATTGAAGAAGAATTTCATATGCACTGTGAAATCATCCTATGCTGATATACATACTGTTAACTAACTGAATAGATAGCATTACCCCATGGCATCCTGAATTTGTATTCAGAGAACTTCCTTAATGATTATACCAGTCGCTTCAAAGAGCATAAAGACTAGAAACATATTGTCCATCTCACATTATAAAAGAAAATCAATGGTTAATTCCTTTCAATGGATTTTACCAGTATAATGTAATTATGAAAAGTTGACTAACATTTAATAATTGATACATCCTGAATTTTTGAGTTAGAAGGGTCATTAGATTCTATATAGTTCCAAGCCTTTATTTTATAAATGAGGAATTTGAGGCCCATTGAATTTCAGTCCCACCTGCCCTACTGGTAGGGAAGACAAGCACCTGCAATCACTCCCAAACACATGAATTTTGTCCCTACTCTAAACCTTCACACACACACACACACACTTATAGTTGCCCTTTCAGCTAAGGGAACCTCACTATTCTAATGACCTAAAGGTCTGCTTGCTTGAATGTCTGCCCAATGGCCATTAGCTGTATGATCCCAAAGCAGCTAGAAAGCCAAATTTCACTTACCAGAGTATTTTATCTTTATTGATATGCATTATGATTGCACCTCTGAAGAGGTAATGCTCCAGAAACATTAGGTATGTTCATATGAGATCCATGAGCCATTTCAGATGATAAAAAAAGTACTATTTTTATGGAATTCAAACCAGTCCATTAACTTTGCATTGCATAAAACTATCAGGTTAGGATTTTTAATTGAACAGGTTTGAACTTTCCTGGTGGCTACTTTTCCATTCGATAATAAAATGCTAACTTATCACCTAAGAATACACAGGCTCGCACACGTACAACCCTGCACAATTAGAAGCAGGGAGTCTATTCCCATAATAAGCTTATGTTAACACAGAACCCTTTGGTGAAGCCATTACCTTCTCTTAGCCACTTCAGGAAAGAAATTCTTCTCATGTCACCTGAGCCCATGTTTGGCTTTCCTTTGAATGCTGTAGCATGGAGTGCTGGATTATGCCAACGTTTGCAAACACAAATGACTTAATAAGGTTTTTCATGAATTGATCATACTATATTTTAAGAAATCTTTAATTGCCTCTGGTGGGGTAAAACTAGCACTTAGAAAAATAGTTAACTTTCTTTTTTTTAATATACCTATTGCCCGTAAAGGAAGCAGGAGATTATAGATTGCCTTTGAAGACTTATGTTTGACAATTTCTACCCCAAGTGAACGTGGGGAATGAATGATTTCTCAAAAGCAAACCCAATTCTATAACAAACATGTTATTATTAGACATGTTACACATTTTACAAGAAATATCTTGTTATACCCTCCCTATCCCAGTGCTTAAGTGTCCCAAACTCCCTTCCATATATGTTTTATACAGATTGTGTGCATATTTATGAAACCCTGTTGCCTCAGGGACATGGAGCAATGCATGACAGGAACTGAAGTTCTTTGTATCACAATGGAACCTCATGAATCGGGTTTAGGAAAGTAATGACTGAGTTGAGGACTCCATATGCTGCATTAAAAGAGAGTTTGAAAGAGGAAGAAGCAGCAGCTCTATGACAGGATGTGCACTGAATGGAAGATAAAGATGGGGTGGTAGGTGCTTATTTCTTCATATCTGCTGTTAAGTCTTATCAATTCTATGTCCACAACAACTCTTATTTATGTTTCCTTCTCTCCTCTGACAGTGCCATCACCCTGATGCAGACCCTTATCACCATATGCTCATATTATTGCAAAAGTCTTCTGGTTGGACTTCTGGTCTCAAGTCTTTCCTCACTGTCGTACATCTTACATTTAGCTAACAAATCGATCTTCTTAAAAACCGGATTGGACTATGGCATCTTCCCTATTCAATAAATTATAGTAGATTCTTATTATTACAAGAATCAAATATAAAATCCTGTGTATCTCTAAAATTTGAAACATTCTCTTAAGCTATTGTCCCCCACATTTACAGCTTCCTTACACATTACTCCTTTCCATATCCTCTGTGATCCGGTGATATTGGCCTCCTTGCTGGACCTTACAGAAGACATTCTGTGCAGTACCTGCACATTTTCACTGGCTATCTGCTGAGCCTGAAATGCTCTGCTCCTCCAATCCACACCTTAGTTTCCCTAAAATCATTCAAAGGCCTACTAAAACCACACCTTCATGAAACTTTTTTTTTTCTGAACCCCCTTAATGTTAGTATCTTCCTGCTGAGATTATCTCCAAGTTACCCTGTGCATATTGTGTATGTAAATTAGTTGTTAGCATGTCATCATCTGCATTAAAATATTAGTACTTTAATGGAAAGGATCTTTTTCTCCCCTTTTCTTTGAATCATCAGAGCTTCACACCTCACCTGTGCTATTAAGTAATCCATTACAATTACTCTGAATGATAATTAGGACTCTGGTGCTGATGTAGCTAGAGCTCTCTCCACTCAACATTTTACCTTGCCAAAACTTTTGTGGTTGTAACAGAAAAGAGATGAGCAAAGGGGCAATGAAGGTTCAATTCTCCTCTCCCTCCTCAGCCAGTAGCCAGAAAGTAATTTCTACATGATCACTAGATTTCTTCAAGCTGTTCATAATTTCTGAGTTTGTTTGTTTGTTTGTTTTTTTGGAGAGGGCAAGGCAAGGCAATTGGGGTTAAGTGGCTTCCCCAAGGTCACACAGCTAGTAAATGTGTCAAGTTCTGAGGCAGGATTTGAATTTAGGTCTTCCTGACTCCAGGACCAGTGCTCTCTTCCCTGTGCCACCTAGCTGCCCCCTGTTTTTTTCCTGAGTTTTATAATAACTTAAGGGTTATCTCTTTATATCAAATCATGGCTAATCATAACTGTTACATAATTTGTTTCTGTTATCAATTTGAGAACACAAGGATTTTTAGCAATAAGTGGTTGTAAATGGCTGTGATACAAACCAAGATGGAAGTTTGAAATATCACTATGGTACTGTCCCTGCCATGGGGGCTCTGAGCTATAGTTATGAGAATATCCTACGGTTCTGATTTTGTTGTAAATAACTCATAAATCCCTTAATAGTAGAAGACATTAAGATACCACACTTATTCATGTAAACAACCTTGGCAAAGACAAGTAGTCTCAGACAGAGCTCATTCTCCTCATTCTTTCTTTTCTTTTTAAACTCTTTGTTTCAGTGAACAATAGGTTAGAGGTGTCAATTAAAGTAGAGTCATATGCCTTAAAAAAACCTAATGAAGAAAATGAGAAAAATAATTACTATATCCAAATTCCAAAGTTGGGGGGTTCCAATTAGAGTGAACACTTCTTCCTTTATTTTGCTTTCCAACTTACATATGCAAACAGCCAGAGTACAGCACCTACTGGTTAAGCATACATGCATGGAGGCATGTCTGTCTGTGTGTAAGTGTATGTATGTATGTATGTATGTATATCTCTACAATCTCTCTATCTCTGTCTCCTATTTCTCTTGTCTTTTCACGTGTCATCTCTCCATGTAGAATACATAAGCTCCTTTAGGGCAGGCACTGTTTCGCTTTTGTCTTTGTATCTTCAGTCTTTCACACAATGTCTAACAAATAGAACATGATTAACAAGTGCAAATTGATCTATTAGTGATTGATCAAAATTAGGATCATGATGAAAACTTATCTAAAAACAATGGATTTCCTGCCAAGAATACCCTGCTTCCTGCATACTCTATCTTTGCAAAGCTATGCCTCTAGCTTCCTTCAGAGCCCTGCTTAAGACTGACTTCTTCCATTATTCTTTTCACAACTAGCCTTACCTGGATCTGGTTACCACAATCTTTTGAGTATATTCTCAACATTTCTATATATAAGATGACAACCCAATTAACTAGATGTCAATCTTTCAGTAACCTTCCAACATGTTACCAGGAAGCAAATGGGGGACAACATCCCCTAAACATCCAAAACACCAGCATCATAAAATACTTACCCTAAAGCCCTGTACTTAACTTCATACATTCTCTTCTAAGAATCTTTTTCACTCTTATCTAATGTATAAGTTCTAACAAACTTGGTAACTTCATTTCAAGGACCACAGAAGCAGAAAATTTTAGGTGAAATGTGGGACATAGGCAGATACAATATGGAAAGGAACATTTAGAAGCAGACACAGTGATAATAGAAATGACAGCTGAGTCTGATATTGAGGCAGAAAACTTAAAAGCAAACTACTGTACACAGATATAATTAATTAAACAAATATCTATTAAAGGTTTGTGTATAGACTCTGGAATTACAGAATCCTAGTTAGTAGAGACTTTAATAATCTTCTAGTCCAACCATTACCCAAAGAATTAATCTCATCCACAATATATCTGGCAACGGACATTCAACTTGTTTCAAAAATTTCAGTAATGAGTAAATAACTCCCTTCTTAAGCAATTAATCTTATTTGTATATTTCCTTAAAATTTGTATTTCCCTAAAACAAAGGGTCCAGGAGCATCTGAACACTCAGATGAAGGACCATTGGAGCAGAGGGTTCTCCTGTGGTTAGAAGATATACAGAAGAAATGCATGAAGTTTCATTATACCACTTTAAAGGCATTTTCTTGGGATTTTCCTTGGCCTGGAGTCTCTGCATCAAATAATTCTCCTCAGTATTGCTCTAATTGCTAAGAGTATTTTTCTCAGTAACAAGTAAAAATCTGCTTCCCTATAACATTCCCATTTTTAAAACTATTTTTGTCTTCTTGGAATTAAAATAGTCAAAATAATTATTATTTTCAGTTAAGTAGCAGGATATGAAATATGCATATAAAAATCAGCTACTTGGGGAGTGAAGGGAATCCTTTCCTGAGAGACAGAGACTTAAGAGACACCTCCCTGGTCTAAGGAAGGCAGGGAGGTAAATTCTCTCTTTATCAAATCTTGCAATAGTTATGCTATACATGCATACATAAATACATACATATAAACATACATATATGTGTGTATGAGTATGTGTATGAGTGTATCTTCATCTCTGAAAATTACTTTCTTGACTCCTTGAGGCAACTGAATTCGGGAATAGGAATTCCTCTGGCTTTAGAGAGAATAGGAACTTTTATGAGGTCACTCCTTTTGAGTAGTTAAAGAATCTCATAGATTGAAAAGATCATCTAAGCCAGCTCATTTCTGGACAAGAATTCCTTCTCCAAAATTATCAGAAATTTAGCATCTAGTATCAGCTGTCTGGACTTTGATACTCAAGGCAGATCACCTACCTTCTGCATATCTCCTCTAACAATACATGAAGTTATCTCTAATCTGAGATTCAAAAAGAAACTAAAAGTCAGTGATTTTCTCCACCTGAGAACTGAAAAAAAAGAAAATAGAAAAAAGAAAATATAGGCAATAGAAAACTGGGGCCTGGAAACAAAATTAGGATGTACATCTCCCAGTATAACCAAGGGGTTCATGTAGACTGTAGCCTTCAAAAGCACTTTTTCCTTTGTAAAATCCATGGGGTGGAAAACTTGGAATTTTAGAGGGCTGAGGTTTCAGCTCTAAACCTCAAAAATCCAAAGATGCCTAAACTCAGGATGAGGAAGTCAGTACAAGAGCCCAGGAAATTGAAGATAAGATCCTGCCTGGTTAGTCAAGTTACCCCAAAACTTAGCAGGGGATATAGCCTGGATCTACCACAGAGCCTCAATTCAGGAAACCTAATCTGGAGAGATAAATACATTAAAGATGAAATCATCAACCAGTATCAAATATAGAGATCCTCCAAAAGAAGAAAGAAATTGCATAATGACTCTAAACATAGATTCAAAGGGAAAAAAAGTATTTTCCATGAGGACTAAGTAAATTCCTAGAAGAAATGAAGGAAGAGATTAAAAAATGAAATAGGCTACAGAAACCACAAAACAACACAGAGAAGATAATCTCCCACTGAGGACAGCCCAGCAGGCCTGCAGGAATTGGTCAGCACAGTGCTCTGGGAGCTGAGCCCAGCCCCATACTGAGGTTTTAGCCACAGGGCAGGCCTGACCAGCCACCTGCTGGAGGGAATCCAGATCAGCAACAGCTGTGGCTGTTTCCAGAATTATCAACACATATATGCAAAGGACAAAGTGAGAGGTCAGAGCAGTGTGGACTTTGTGACCCAGTAGTTGGGAGTATGTAGGCTTTTGCTCCTGGGGTTAGAAGCTGCTGAGGGCTGCAGTGCAGCCACCACCTCGCGGCAGCTTCAGCTCTTGGACTGCAGACTGCAGGGGGACCAAGTGACCAATCTGAGGGGTTATTGCTCTTGCTTTAACCTGCTTGGATCTTGATTATTTTCGAGTGTGGAGGTCTTGGGGTGTGTGACCAGCTTGCCAGAGCATGTGGAGGCTTCAGAGAGGGCACCCAAATAATACCTCCAGCAGCTGAGAAAACCCAAGCATTTGAGATGAAACTCCCCTGTCTGGTGGCAGAGTCCTACTGTGGCAAAAAGCCCAGGGGTCAAGAGATTGAGTGGAGATGTGATCACGCAAAGGAAGCAAAGCAAACAGAAGATTACAACATTAGACTCTTATTTTGGGAACAAAAAGTATCAAAGCATGGAACAGGAGGAAGACAGTGAAGTCAGAATTCCTGTCCCAAAAGCTTCCAAGAAAAATACGAGCTTTTTACAAGCCATAGAGTACCTTAAGAAGCAGATAAGAGAATTGGAGGAAAAATTGGGAAGAGAAATGAGAACAATGCAAGAAAATTACAAAATGAGAGTCAACAGCCTGACTGAGGAAAATAATGCCTTAAAAAATAGACTAACTCAAATGGCAAAAGAGGCTCAAAAAGGCAATAAAGAGAAGAATGCCTTAAAAAGCCAAATTTGCCAGATGGAAAAAGCATCTCAAAAGCTCACTGAGGAGAATCCTTCCTTCAGAATTAGATTGGAGTACATAGAAGCTAATAACCTTATGAGAAATCAAGATGCTGTTAAACAGATCCAAACAAATGGAAGAATAGAAGGCAATGTGAAATATCTCATGGGAAAAACCACTGACCTGGAAGATAGATGCAGGAGAGATAATTTACAAATTTTTGGACTACCTGAAAGCCATGATCAAAGAAAAGACCTAGAAATAATCTTCCAAGAAATTCTCAAGGAAAAGTGCCCTGATGTTTTAGAACCAGGGGGCAAAATAGAGGTTGAAAGAATCCACTGATCACTGCCTGAAAAAAAGATCCAAAGAGAAAACTCCTAGGAATATTATAGCCAGGTTCCCAAATTCCCAGGTCAAGGAGAGAATATCACAAGCAGCCAGGAAGAAACAATTTGAATATTGTGGAAACACAATCAGGATAACTCAGGATCTGGCAGGTTCTACACTGAGGGACTAAAGGCCTTGGAATATGATATTCTGGAGGGCAAAGGAGCTGGGATTAAAACCCAAATCACCTGCACAACAAAACTGAGTATCATGTTTCAGGGGAAAATATGGTCATTCAGTGGAACAGAGCACTTTCAAGCATTCTTGATGAAAAAACCAGAGTTGAATAGAAAACTTGACATTCAGATACAAGAAACAAGAGAAGCATGAGAAGGTAAACAGGGAAAAGAAATCATGAGGAACTTATCAAAGTTGAACTATTAACATTCCTACATGGAAAAACAATAATTGTAACTGATGAAACTTTTCTCAGTATGAAAATAGTTGAAGGTAATATATATGTATATATATATATATACACACATATATATATATATATAATTGTAGAGTATATGGGCAGATGAATACTTATGTGAATGTGTATATATGTTTACAGGTATACATAGTTAGAGGGCACAGGACCAATTTAATAGGAAGGAATGATACTCGAAAGGTGAAATTAAGAAGTAATAGAGGAATATAATGAGAGGAGATGGGGAGAGACAGAATGGAGTAAACTATCTCATATAGAAGGGGCAAGCAAAAATGGTTACAATGGAAGGGAAGAATAGGGAAGCAAAAGGGAATGGGTCAAACTTATTTTCATTTAATTTGGCTCATGGAGGGAATGCAATATATACTAAATAGGGTATCTCACTCTATAGCAGAGTAGGAGGGAAGGGGATGAGAGAGGGAATGATGGAAGGGAGGGAAGGCTGGGGTGGGTGGGAGGGAAGTTGGAAGCACCCACTTTTGAAAAGGAATGGGATCAAAGTAGAGAATAGAACAAGTGGGAGGTGGGATAGGAGGGAGGGAAATATAGTCAGTCTTTTACAATATATCTACTATGTTAATGTTTTGCATTAGCTACGCATATACAACTTATACTGAACTGCTTATCTTCCCAGTAAGGGTGGGTGACAAGGGAGGAAGGGAATGAATCTGGAATTCAAGGTTTTAAAATCAAATTTTTAAACATATATATTTATGTACACTATTATTAATACTATTTTGCATGTAATTGGGAAATAAGATATACAGGCTCTGGGGCACAGAGATCTGCCATGCCTTACTGAAAAAGTTGAAGGGGGTATGGGACAAGATATGGGAGAGAGCAGATGGAAGAAGGGGATATCCTGTGGGACTGCTATTTTGGGGCAGGGTCCAGGAAAAATGAGGAAAAAATTTGCAACTCAAAATCTGGCAGAAATGAATGATGTAAATCAGAAGTTAATAAAACATTTGAAAAATTAAAAAAAATGAAATAAAAGACCTTGAGGAGAGAACTAGAAGTAGAATATATAACTTAGAAGAGAAAATAGTAGACCTTATGCAATAAGTGTAGTCCTTGAAAACGAGAATAGGTTAAACAGAAATCAAAGACTTCATAACACAGCAAGAAATATTAGAACAAAATGAAAAGATTGAAAAACTCAAAGAGGAAAATGCAAGACATCTGGTAACAAAAACAACTGACTGGGAAAACTGGTCAAGAAGAGATAATAAAAAAATTTGGGGGCTCCCTGAAAACATTGATATAATGAAAAGCTTGGCTACTATATTTTAAGAAATCATAACAGAATTTCCCAGATTTATTAGAAGCAGGAGGCAGAATAAATACAGTAAGAATCCATAGATCACCTCCTCTACTAAATCCCCAGAGAAAAATGCCCAAGAATATCTTAGTCACCTCCCATGTGAACTCCCATGTGAAAGAGAAAATATTACAAGAATCTAGAAAATATTGCAAGAATCAAGTACCAAAAATTACAGTCAGGAACACACAAGATCTGGCAGCCTCAACCTTATTTGAGAGGAAATCTTGGAAATCAATATTTAGAAAGACAAAAGAGATGGACTTTGAACCAAGAATAAACAACTCTTCAAAACTTAATGCAATCCTATTTGGGGAAAAATGATATTTAATGCAAAAAAGAATTTGAAAAATTTTTGATAGAAAGACCTGAGCTGAGAGGGAAGTTTGGAATACAAACACATAAATTCAGAGAAATCTATAAAGGAAATCAGAGGTGATTTCATGGAATCCTAGTAAATATTATCTGATGCAAAGTGAAATAAGCATAATCAGAAGAATATAGAGCTGTACAACAATGCAAAGAGAAACAACTTTTGAAAATCAGAACAAACAATTCTCCAGAAAGACCTGAAAATACTCTAAAGATGTTACCCTCCTTCAGATGAGGGATAGACACAAGATGGAAAAAGAAGTATGCATTTCTAGACATGGCCCCTTTGTGGATTTAATTGTTATAACCCTCCACCCTATTCCACTCCATCTAACCCCTTGGTTTTTTGTCCTTAATTGGGAGGAAGTAAAGGAAGTTAATGAAAGGTGGTGGGAGTTAGTAATAATGTGGTAATAGTAAAAATTATGTCTTAAACATCCATTATAATATTTTGTGTAAATTCACACAAGCAAAATTCAACTACTAACATGACAAGCAGAACTGTTTTGAAATGAAAATATAGAATTATATATTTAAAGCAGGTTGTATGAGGTAGAATTCATAGTTTCATATACAGTTCTCTTATTTTTGCATATTTTATGTATCAATATTTCTCATTATGGTGTCGAAACTTAGTAATAAATAAAACAGTTATAAATTTAAAAATCAGTTACTCTACATAGTACCAACAAAACCAAGCAAGAAGATGTACAAAAAAGAAACTACATTTAAAAAGCAATAGAATATATAAAATTTCTTTGAGATCAAGCAACTAAAGAATGTTTTCATTATGACAACTATAAAACACTTTACAGAAATAAAGAGGCTTTCAAATTTGAAAGACAGGAATTGTTTATAGTTAGGCCATGCTAATGTAATGAAAATTAAAATACCACATAAATTAATTTACAGATTATCTAACATAGCAATGAAATTCCAAGAGTTTATTTTTATAGAACAAAAAAATTATAATAAAATTCATCTTGAGGAATAAAATGTCAAAAATCTCAAGGCAAATTTTTTAAGTGAAAAGGAAAGGTACTCAAACTATGTCATAAAGCAATAAACATCAAAATGATTCAGTAATGGTTAAAAATAGATAAGTTTATTAGGGGAACAGATGGACTTCATTAGACCCAGAAGTAAATGAACATTGTATTACATACTTTTTATATACTACTTTAACTTTTTTTTTTTTTGCTTTTTTTGGAGGGGAGAAGTCAGGGAAATTGGGGTTAAGTGACTTGCCTAAGATCACATGGCTAGTAAGTATGTCAAGTGTCTGAACCTGAATTTGAACTCGGGTCCCTCTGACTCCAAGGCCAGTGCTCCACCTAGCTGCACTACACTAACATTTTTAAAGTACTTCACATGTAACATTTCCTTTGATCTTCATAACTCAATAATCTAGGTCAGGGGTGGGGAATCTGTGGCCTCAAGGTTCCATGTGGCCTTCCATGTCCTTGTGTGCTGCCTTTTGACAGAGTCCAAGTTTTACAGAACAAATCCTTTTATCAAGGGGATTTGTTCTGTAAAGTTTGGATTCTGTCAAAGGGCCTCACTTGAGGACACATGTGGCTTTAGACCTGCAGGTTCCCCACCCCTTATCTTGGTGCTATTATATATAATATATGTATTTTATATATATAATGGTCCTAATATATATAACTGGTGCTAATATATATGTATATATATATATATGTGTGTGTGTGTGTGTATATATATATTCCCTATGAACCTTTTCACTCTGGAAGGTGATTCTACCACAATCCCATATCTTCCTGGAAGGCTTCTCCACCCCTGTGGCTCTTTCCTCTAAACCATCCAGCCACATTTGTGTCTTCATTCCTATTTGAACTCTTGAATCTCTAGATTTCTTTCTCTCTGAAATACTTCTGTGCAGGTACCTTACCTCTCCCTCCTTTTTAGCTTTCTTGTAAGGGCTTTCTTATCTCCATTAGAAAATAAGCTCCATAATGGCAGGAATAATACAAACACACACACGTATGTGTGTATGCATGTATGTGTTTATGTTTGCATACATGCATTCATGTAAAATGTATGTGTATATATTCCTAGCACATCTGGCATATATCACATGTATACTGAATAGCACATAGCCTTTTTGGAAAGAATAAACATTAAGTAAAGGGGGAGTCATGTGAAATCAATCTAAAAAAATCAATTGAAATCAAATTGTCAAAGGCTTTGAATGCCAAAAAGATAACTTTGTATTTTGCCTTAGATGAAATATGGAACCAATGATGTTTCCTGAACAGATGAGGGGCATGTTCACAACTTTGTTTGAAATTATTATTTCAGTAGTTATATATATGTTTCACTGGAGTGCTAAGAGACTCAAGGCAGACAGATCAATTATTAGGTTATTTCAATAGTCCAGGTAAAAACTGATTACATGAACTAGGGTGGTGAGTGGAGAGAAGAGGATAGATGTGATTGATTTTTGGTAATAGAAATAACAAGACATATGATTCTGAGATTGTGCACCTCCAGTTATTGGAAAGGTGATGGTGTCTGCAAGAGAATTAGTAAAATCAGGAAGAAAGATGGATTTGGAGTAGGGGTGGGGAAAGATTACATATAAAAATATGGGGCAGTGGAAAATTGTTGAAGTCACAGTAGCCACAAGGGGCCAGTATTATAGTAGCCTATAGCTAGGACAAAGAGAGCTCATTACATGGACCATATTACATTCCTCTATAATTGGATGATTTATATTGGATAGAAATCTAGTCCTGTTATTGCCATAGACAGAGTTATAGTATGCTTTCAATCTTTGGAAACAGGCAAGCCATTTCATTACTTTATAACATATTATTAAAACATAGTCACATATTTAAATGTTTCAAATCAATTTAACTGCTAATGTGGAAATGCTATTAACATGCAACTGTGTTGCCCAAATGTGTAGGTACTTCAATAAAAAATGATATGGCAAATGGAAAAGAGGGGAAATACAAAAAGAAGGAAGTGAAAGTAGGAAAAAAAGAAGGGAAGGAGGAGATCAGTAATCTGATGGAAGGTAAAATGTGAAGAGTAAAAGAGGCCAGCACAGGATTGTTTTGGTCGAACTCTCTGGATATATTTCTCATTATTCCTGCCCACATAATCTTTATTCCAAACAAAATTGCCTTAATCTTCTCAAACTCCATCTCACATCTCCTGCCTTCTGTGCATAGGCCATCCTTTAGGCCTGGAATCCACCCCCCTGTCCTTATTTCTGCATCTATGGAGCCTTTGCTTCCTTCAAGGGTCAGCCCATGTTCTTTCTATGATAAGTGTTTCCTGATTACCCTTTGATGTTAATGTTCTCTCCTTCCTCAAAACACCTTTTACTTATTTTTCCTTGGAAATATTGTCTTCCTAAATCCAGCATATTTGAAATTTCTTTAGAGATAATTTTTTTTTGTTTTGTCTATTTCCAGAACCAAAAGATTGCTCTGTGTGTGTGTGAGTGTATGTGTGTGTAAAAGGAGTTTATCATTTCACCTCAGCTGATAAAAGTCACACCTGATAAGGTTTTAATGTATAAAGAAAATGTATATAAGTTGATCCCTTTCTTAAATATGAAAACTTCTCTGATTGAATTAAGAAGGGAACAACTTAGAAAGAAGACAAATTTGCCTATGTTTCTGCCGGCTTTAAGTCGGTAAGTCTTAAAGAAGAAGAATTACTGAGCCTGGAGGCTCACTTACCAAAAGAGGATTTGGGAGAGAGAGGAGAATGGCATCTGCCCCACATCAGCCATGCAGCTTTGAATGGGAACACTAAAAGATCCTACATCTACTGGCGAATAGAGACACACACTCTAAGTGGGCATGGGTAAAGATATACAGAAAATGAAGAGAGGAAACAGTTTCAAGAATTGTGACTCAGGTAAATAGGGAAGGCAGCTTGGTGGTGCATTAGAGAAAAAGCTGAAATATAGAATCAGAAAGACCAGAGTTCAAATTAGTTCTCAGATACTAAACAGCTGTATTACCCTGGGCAAGTCACTTAACATCTGTTTGCCTTAATCCACTGGAGAAGGAAATGGCAAATTACTCCAGTATCTTGAAATGAGTTAGGAAGAGTTTATGAAAAATGACCAAACAACAAATAGAGAAGAGAGAAGCTACGAATGCAAAAGAACAGAAGACCTTCGGAGCCCAGCTGAACAAGTTCCATAGCAGAGACTTGATACCTAAGAGGTGTCATTGAGAGGACTATACATTAGAGAAAGGACTGCTAGGCCCTAAGATACGATGACTTGTAAGGTCTCTTTTTATCCAACAAATGTGACTCACTCCCACTATGTAGTACTTTAGGTCTGTGGGTCCATTTGTCCCATAGACACATTTGTGTCTTGTGGAAGAGTACAACATAGATATATGGGAGGAAAGTTTTAAAGAATTGTTCTTCCTATAGCATTTTAGTAAGTACATTTGCTAAGAGGTAATCTTGTATCCTGGTTGATTATTAATAGTGAATGTACTTGTAGGGGCTCATGCACTAGGAATACAAATGTATTAAGAAATTTTATGTGTTAGGAATGCAAATGCACAGGATTATCTCAATAAAACCCCAAATAGCAGCAACCCCATGGAGATCCAGCTTGTGAATGTGAGTACTAGATAGGAAAGCCTAAGGACTTTTATTTCTGTGTACATATAGATCTACTGCAGTATTTTAGTACACAGATAGTGTAATGCCAAGCAAAGGCAACTTCCCAAGGTTCAAAATACCAGCATAGCTGCTCTCCATTTTATTCAGTGACAAATTAAGAACAGAGAAAATAAAAATATAGCATCATTCAAAATACAGCATTCACCAATTTCAATTCAACAATTCCCAAGTACTACTCAACACCTGGACATTATAATTCATATAGTCAATCCCAAAGACCCTCTCCTAAGTGCTACTTCACCCCTAGGCAGCACATTCATTTGTTCAGTCACAAAGCACAAAAAAGTCAAAAGTTCCCCACCCTTGGATCACAACTGAATAGGCCATCTACCCCAGAGTTACAACAAGCTTAAGCACAGTATTTAATACCCAAAGGAAGGTCTTTTCTTCATCTTGACCCAAGGCAAGTTCTCAGCAATCTTTGTTCCTGGGGAGACAAAGCTTAGCAAAGCCACAAGATACATTGACAGTGTCCTCATTAATTCATTCTCTGTCTGCACAACAGTCATAGGACCCCTGAAAACATTAGCAAAACTCTCTTCCAGGATTTCTGTAAATATACAACAAGAAAATCCTTCTTCAGGGCTTCTGAACCAACATCAAGGATCCAGAATCTCTGCAACAACAGCATTGGCCTTCACCAGGGGGCACAATTCACTCTCTGTCTGCAGAACAGTCTCAGGAACTCTGAACCAACAGCAAGGTTCCAGGACTTCTGCAAAAACAGCACTGGCCTTCACCAGTGGATGAATCTGGCAAAACAACATCAGAACAGACAGACAAAGTACCAGTATAACAGCCATATCTCCTCACTCCTTGGCAGCTCTGGGTGGCAGCTCTCAAAAGTCCTGGGCAGTTCAAACTGGCCCTCAGCAATCCTCTCCATTTCTGCCTCCAAGATGCTGCTTACAAAATTTTTTTTCCTCTCTCTCTACTTGTGTCTCTCTAAATTCACGTAACCAGTTCCTCCCAGTTCAGCCCTCTCTTTTCAGTCAACAAGCCATCCCACAAATGGGATTCACAAGCTCTGGGTTTTAATACAATCAATCTGAAAAGCAAGCCAATACAGGGGGATCTTTAAATTCCATTACTATTACAGATAGTAAGTACTTTATATATAGTAAATACCTACCAAGTGTGATGAATGGATATTGACTAGCCATAAGGAAAGGCAGAAAAGAACAGAGGAGAGAGAAAAGCAAAGAAGGATGGTCAAGAAAACTCCTCTCAATTGTTAATAACCTAATTCAGACCAAACAAAAAATGTGCCTAATATGGAATTACTTTGTTTCCATTTTTAATCACTTTAATTTTTACAAACATTGGTTAATCATTCATTTTATGTCAATTATTATACTAGGTGCTGGGAATACAAAGACAAAAATAATTGTCCTTATTACTAAAAAATTTACTTTCTACAGTGAGGGATAACACATATACACAAGTAAGAAGTGAAGAAATCTATACAGAGATAGTGGACAACACTGTCCCTTATTGGGTCCTGAGGTGGGGGCAGGAGGGCGGTAGTAATTTGGGAGGTCTAATTTGGGGGTATTGAGTAAAAATAAGGGGACAGTGGGGGGGGGAGGCTAGATGGCGCAGTCAATAGAGCACTGGCCCTGGAGTCAGGAGAACCTGAGTTCAAATCCGACCTCAGACACTTAACACAAAAACTAGTCATGTGACCTTGGGTAAGTCCCTTAACTCTAATTGCCCTACCCTCCTCCCCTCCAAAAAAAAGGAAAAAAATAAGGGGGCAGTGGAAAGAAGAGAAGAAATTTTGAAAAACCATTTGTGCCTGTTTCATCTGTTGTACAATAGAGTTAAAGTCAAAGTGATTACATTATTTTCGAAATAAATACACAAAATGCAAGTCATAACCAATCAGTGGTCAAGTCTGGCAACAGGTCTTAACAAGCAGGTATTGGCAGTTGAGTGTGTTGTGCATTGTCAGGAAGTCCAGCATACATCACAAGAATCTGTGCATGTACTGACCTGTTTATAATATGATACCATATAGTTATGTGACAAAATATTGTGTTATGAAAATTTCAATGCAGGACAAAAACACAAAACTACAATGTTATTAAATTTAAGATGCATCATTTTAAAAATAAAACTTTTTGAAACGACCACAAAAAAGAAAAACATTAAAAGGCCAAAGAAAGTAGATTTCCAGGGGAATGCTGAGAACTTTTTTTTTAAAGGGAGTGGCAGATCAAGTAAGTTTGAGAACTCTGGTCTATACTTCCTATATGAGAGCTGCCATGATGAAAGGAAAGGATTGAAATGCTACCTCAGCTGCATACTGGTTGTATGATTGTGGACCAACAACTTAACATTCTCAGTGCTCTTGGCAGCCATTTAAAAGATTATATTTCAGAGAAGTTACCCACTTACACAAGTAGGGGTACTTCCTTTGTCTAAGAATCCCCTATAAAAGATAAAACCCCCATTCTAGTGCCTACCCCTGACCATAATTTATAGAAAGTAATATTAGTAATTTAAATAGGGAATGTTATTAACTAGTGTAAGGTAAAGATCAAAAAGGGACTTATATAAGAGGTAACCCCTGAATTAGGTTTGAAGGGAGCCATGAATTCTGTGAGGGAAGGGAGGGATAATTAGTTGCCTGAATGAGAATAGAGACTATATGAAAATAGAGAATGGATTAGAGGACATTAAGACTTATTAATGGTTTTTTAAAGGAAGGTGTGGGAAAAGTGAAAATCAAGCATGGTTGCAAGGTTATAAATATGGGTGACTGTAAATGGGTAATAGAAATTGGGAAGTTTGGGAGAAAAAATAGTTTAGAGTGAAACACAATGAATTATGTTTTTGATGTACTGAGCTTGAAATGCCTGTGGAGAATCCAGGCAATTTATAATATAAGACTAGAGTTAAGGAGAGAAATTGGAACCTTATATAGAGGTGTTGAGTCATCTTCGCAGTTGGTAACTATTTAGGAGATAGTGATATCACTAAGGAAGCAAATATGGACATAAAAGATTGAACTACCCAAAAATTAGCTTAGCAGATGCCTTAACTTTCTTGGCAGGAGGAGGAGGAAGAAGAAGAAGGAGAGAAGGATGGTGAAGATGGTGACCTACTTTTATAGCAAAAGAGACCAAAGAATGTTCATATAGGAGAAGAACAAAGAGAAAGTAAGGTCACAAAATCCAAAGGAAGACGGACTATATAGGAAGAAGAGGTGTTGGATAGAGCAAAAGCTTCTGATCAAAAAAAGGAAGGACATTAAGTAAAGTCCAATGAATATTGATGTTAATAGATGATTTGCAACTTTGGAGAGAACAGTGTCAATTTGTTTCGTCATAAACCAGAATACAAAAGATTAAGTAATGAATAGGATATAAGGAAATAGAGAAAATGAACATAAATAATTCTTTATAGGTATTTAGCTATAAGAGAAAGGAACATAAGATAATGATTTGAGGAAATGTCAGAGTTAAGTGAAAGATATTGAGAATTGCAGACACATTGGCATGTTTGAGAATGTCAATAGATAAGGAGTGATCAAAGGAAGAGTTGAGTAGGAATGGGATAAGAATTATGTGATGGGTTAGTCTCCTTAGGAAGAAGGTTTATATCCCTTCTTTTTGCTTGTTTTTTGCAGGGGGGGAGGGCAGGGCAATTGGGGTTAAGTGACTTGCCCAAGGTCACATGGGTAGTAAGTGTTAAGTGTCTGAGTTCAAATTTGAACTCAGGTCATCCTGACTCCAGGGCCAGTGCTCTAGATTCTCTGTGATACCTAGCCTCTGCTTTATGTCTTCTTCAGTGCCTAGAGTAAAGGAGGAGAAAATCTGGATGATGAAGATGAATTTTGAATTGCAGAATAAGAAAGAAGGGAAAGTTCAAGTTGGATGGAATTTATTCTCTCAGTTGAAAAAAAAGGAGGCAAGACTGCCGAAATAGGAGATAGAGGTAGTGTAGGAGATCTGAGAAAAGAGAATATTTGGAATAGCTTCTATGTTATTGTTGAGGCATTTTTTAATTGTCTAATTCTTTGTAAGCCCCTTTGACATTTTCTTGACAAAGATACCAGAGTGGTTTGTCATTTCCTTTCTGCAGCTCATTTTAGAAATGGAGTAAACAAGGATACCCAGGATCACACAGCTACTAAGTGTTTGAGGCTAGATTTGAACTCATAAAGAGCAGTCTTCCTGACTCCAGGGCAGGTATGGTATCCAGCTGTGTCACCTAGCTGCCCTAATTTCTGTGTAGAGTATGAAAGAAAAGGAATAAAGGATGATTGTGATGACCCAATTGAAATTAGCCAACACAATAATAGAGATGAAAAGCCTATGTGGCTTTCTCCAAGAGTGTTCATTAGAACAGAAAAGCAGGAAATAAGAAAGCAAACAAAGGAAAAAGTACTGAAAAAAGAGCCCTGAATACTTTTATACTGCTGCTTTAATGTTGCCAGTGCAAAGATATGCAACAATTCTTCAGTCCTTCCTTAATTTTTATAATAAAAAAATCAAAAAGGAAAACTACTAATTTTTTCATAATGTAAACAGTAGGACACAACTGATTTGAATATTCTAGATATTTTTTTAAAAATTGAAAGCATAGGTAATGAGGTAAAAGATGCTAAAATGCAATTCTTTAATACCTTTTGGGCATGTAGACATGTAGGTGCATTTCATATCCACAATAATGAGTGAAAATTTCAATCAAGTAGGTGCCACTGAGGCATTTTAATTGCCCAAGTACAAAACTCTAGTACTTGGACATATCTTGATAATTGCCTAGATCACTTTATATTATTCAAATATGTGATATAATCTATGTACAGGGTTGTTCGGTTTTTTCACTTATTAACTTGGGAATAGCCTCAAAGTAACAAAGATACTAAGGATGATGTAAGATAAATCCCTAAATCTATAAATCACAATGTTATCTTTTCTATAAAATAACTACATTGTTCTACTTGGAAAATTTTTCCCTTTAATTTTTTAAAAAAGTAATTGGGGTTAAGTAACTTACCCGAGGTTACCTGCCCAGGTTTTTGTGTGGGTGTTAAGTATCTGAGCCTGGAATAGATCCTGGGTTCTCCCGACTCTGGGCCAGAACTCTTATTGTGCCACCTAGCTGTCCCTTTCCCTTTTATTTTTGCAAAACATGACAAACTCTAATGCAACCATGTCTACTCTTTCTTAAGTTTTACTCATGAATAACTAGTGCCTTCACAAAAGCTAAATATCTGTGTCAACACTGAAAAAAATTTAAGTGGTTGGTCTACATAAAGATGAAAATAAAATTCAGGCTAAAATCTTGATACTTCCAAATTTATGAATATTTGGCCTTTAGACAATTAAAAAAACCATCTGGATGCCTGGTATCCTGTAAAGCAAATTTTAATTTTTTTCTTCTCAATATTTGGCACTCTATATAAACATGATAAAGGTTACTAAGGAGATTTTTGCTTAACTGTGTCATGGTTGTTGTTTGTTTTTGCTTTCTGAACATTTAAGTAGCAGATCATACATCACCATGCATGTGTAATCAATTTTATTGCCTTTATTCCCTTTATACAATAGAAAGAAAAAGTCCCCCTGCATTACCTACTTGTTCCCAACACAATGTCAGCATTGGGTTTGAAGCAAGAAGTTGGCATTAAAAAAAAAATCCCTATGACTCTTCAAGAAAAGCCAAGACAGGGGCTGCTAGGTGGAACAGTGAGTAAGAGGGCTGGCCCCAGAGTTGGGGGGACCCAGGATAGGTTCTGGCCTCAGATACTTAACACCCCCCCCACACACACACACACACAAAAACTGGCCATGTAACCTTGAGCAAGTTACTTAACCCCAATTTCTTTAAAGAAAAAAAAAGAAAGCCTAAGACAAAAGTTAGAAGAATGAGTATTAAGACAAGTCTAGGTGAGAGAAGAGACATTAGAGATGCCTTCAGTTCTCTGTCTCTTTAGGTTTAAGAGAAATAGAGAGGAAGGAAAGACCATACCCAAGGAACTGTGGAACTGCTGCTAGGTAACAATGAAGGCAAAATGAACTCAGTAGTTAGTAGCATTGCTAATTTTTTTTATACCTTCAGGTATAGGACATAAAGTTGACTAGACTGCAAATCAACTATCTCATTAATTTCTCAGGGAAAATTCTTTAATTTATTTCCTGCTATAATTCAATTTCTAAGTATTATATAGCTTCTTATTTAAAGGCATCATGAGGACAGATCCTGGAAAAAAAATGTGAAGTAATTGATAGATCTTTAGTTCCTTTAGTCTTCCATTTCCTTGGCATTTTCTCTTCTCAGTAGCATTCTCTTACCTCCATCCCTTTGGGTGCCTGTGTTCCTCATGCTCTATGTAACCCTCCACTCCCAAAATATCTGGGCTCAAAAGAAAAATGAAATCATTTTCCAATAATATATAAATTGCTGGTCAGCTCTATGAGTCATTCCCCTCAAGGGTACTAAAGTTTTAACAGAGGACAAATTTTTATATAGAGAAAAAAAGGAAGGAAGGAAGAAAGGAAGGAAAGAAAATTTAAAAATAAAGAATAACTAACATTTATATATCATGCAAAGATTTATAAAGTATTTCAATATATTATCTCACAGACAAAATTATCTTGTATTTATATAACTATTTTTCACATGATTATATATGGACATATTTTTTTTCTCATTAGAATGTGAGCTCCTTAATGGTAGAAACTATGCTATTTTTTTCTTTGAATCGCCACTGCCTAGCAGGACATGGAACTTAGTAAATGTTTAATAAATGGTTATCGATTCATTGCATAAAAGAATGAAGAAAGAGGAAAAGAGAGGGATCATCAAAGAATTGGATAGTTTTAGTTAAGCATTGACTCTTCTTTCAAATTTGAGTTGAAAATATCTACAGTAAGAAAAGCACAGAACCATACAAGCACAACAAAGACGTAGCTAGAATGAAATCCCTGCCACTCAAGACCAAAATAATAAAAAGGGAAAGGGAAAAAATTCTTCCTACAGTAATACCAAGTAAACAATACATTATAGTGCAGTATTATTTTTGAATCTGTAAGCATATATTGTCTGCCACGGAATGGAGTCTTGAAGTGATCTGAATCTATATGCCTAGACTAGAGTATGAGATTGGAAAGCCAGAAAGCATATTACATTTTTTGGCTGGGAACTGATCTACTTCTCTACTTCATACAGTGCATGCTGTTTTATACTGGCACAAAGTTGGCATTTAAAAAACATTAAGTAATAAGAATAATATTTTACGTGTGGAATAGCTACTTTCATTGACTGCTCTGTCAATATGCACTGTATCAGCTGTCATCAAAGCTTTCAATTAATGGAAATGTTTCCTTTGTCCATTGAGATGCAGATTTTCAGATAGCATGTGGGGAGATGCACACATAAATCTAGCTAGGAAGCCATTATGTGAATTGAATGTACATGAGGAATCTCCTGGAGATGTAGTTAAGACAGAGGAAAGCTATTGAGGTGATGTGGTAATTTAAAAATAATTCAATTTCAGAATCACCTTTGAAAGGGAATCATTTATAAGAAGAAAGGTTGGGCTAATTACTATCTACTACCTTCCACCACATCACCACCAGGACCACCACTGACACCACTCCAACCATCACCATCACTGCTGCTGCCACCATCATCACCACCTGCTCTATTTCCCACCCCTGGCTTTTTTGTGCTCCAGTATTCTCCTCTGTTTTAGTTAAAATACTGACAAGGAAACTACCAGCCTTATGCTTCCACTAATGTTAGGAACTGCACATGGAATTTGTAATGTTAAGCCTAACAGCTGATCATATGATAGAGAAGTAGAAGAGGACAAAAAAACTATGCCATTAACCATGCAAATTTGTGCCACATCTGTACTAAATTGTCATTTGCATGAATACAGCTAAGCCAAGCAGGATTACTGTCATTAGAGCAATGCTGTTTGCACTGCTATATTGTACTTAAGGCTGTGTGGGTGTTTCCATTTATAATGCCCCCCCTCTTCTTTTTCAGGGGTTTATAATTTGGCAGTAATAATCTGCTTTTGGATGAAACATTACTACAAGTTCTCAGTGGGGGAGCAATTTTTAATTACAAAATTGGATTCAAATTGGTTCAGCCATATTTTAGAAGGAGGAAAGCATTTCTACTCTTTTAACAAAGAAATCATGGTGTGGATTCTTTTTTTCTTTTTTTTTCCTGGATGGACTTTTGAGGAATTTAACATTTGCCTTTTTTTTTTACAGTTCAAGATGCAAAACTAGGAAAACTGACTTTGGCAGAATAATTTTAATTTGTTAATTGTGATTTATCTGATACAAGAATCCCAATGCCATTTTAAAAAACAAATCCTAGTACTTGAAAAACTTTCCAAGAAAGTCATTTGAAGTAAATATTTTGCCAACAGCTTGCATCATAACAGCTTTTCATGAAACACACACACAGCTCTTCGCCACAGGTCTTAGCCTCAAAGATGTACTGTGTTAGGGATCAGCACTGAAGAATAGCTTTAATCAGGGTTACATAGTCAGGGAGGGTTGGCAAACAGCTGCAGCAGTCAGAACAGGCTGGCAAGACACTGCAGGGAGCAGGGCGGGCAAAAGCTTTGGGCTAAAGGTGAGATAAAGAGACAGAGTTGCAAATAACAGGATCTCCCAACCTGCAGCTGCATTTCAAAGGCAAAGAACACTATTTGCATTGTGCACTGTTAGTCATGCATTGGTCTTCTTAGCTACATACCAACACATAAGCATGACCTCCCTCAGGAACAATTTCTT
Source organism: Petaurus breviceps papuanus (assembly GCF_028583685.1). NCBI lineage: Eukaryota > Metazoa > Chordata > Mammalia > Diprotodontia > Petauridae > Petaurus > Petaurus breviceps. Next base: position 46,292,299 of record NW_027185764.1, on the reverse strand, counting down.
AAGAAATAATATCATCTGCATGTGCATTCCTTCACATGCCCGTGTATTTTAAATGGAACTTGGACTAATGCTGATCAACATCAATTGTGTTTGTAAGGGTTTTTTTTTCATTCTTCTGTAAAGGGATACTCATTAGTTAACGTTTTTAAAAGTTTTTATATGGTTTATTGAGAGCTCTAATGCTGTATGCATAAATGTACACAAAAATATACATGCAGAGTATGAGTCTTTTAAGCAAAAATAATCAGTACAGCATTCACCAGATTTATAAATAATAAATATTCTGATTTTAAATGTCTGGTGGCCCTTAGAATAAAAGGTATTAAAAGAAAAGGAATAATTTGTCATCATAAAATATTCTTTTAATACCAACTAATCACTCCTGTGCATTTCACTGAGTCCTTTACCTTTCAAAGGTTGAAGCTGAAAGAGGTATGCATTCTATCACAAGTTTTTAATTTCAGAAATGATTATCTGAAATCATGGCAGACTAGGAGTACTCATTGGACCAGGAAGCAGGAGTCTAGGATTATAGTTCCAGATTTCCCAGTAACTAGTTATGTGACAATTGGCCAGTAATATCACCTATCTGGCCCTCAGTCTTCTCACATTTAAAATGAAAATATTGGACCCATGTTCTGTGAGGAGATTTTAAAATGAAATTTTGTAGAAAGGAATTCTCGTGGGATATAGAATATTTCATGCCCAATCTAATCGTTTAGATCATTAAAGACTTTTTTGGTTGTATAATTCAAGTGAACTCCAAGGATGATTTATGATTGAGCCCAAATTCCTTGGTAATTGATTACTAATAATTTCTATTCATTCAAAAAGAAAAGATCACAAACACTTCTGACTGCTAATAAACACACTTCACTAAACCAGTTATTCCAGAAGTGATATTATATACATTCATTCACCAAATAGTCATGGAGTGCTAAGTATAAAGTATACATACATATATGTGTGTGTGTACACATATGTGTGAATGTATGAGTGTATGTATGTATATGTATATATGTGTGAATATACACATATACACATATGTATATACACATATGTGGAAGTGCATATATATGCATAAATACCTCTGATTCAAGACATTACAATCCACTATGTAAGATGATATAGAATATTGAAGGAGTAAGGTGAAATAATGCCATAACATGACTTGAATTAAGTGTTATGGGAATGCAGAGAAAGAAAGAAGAAATCAAGCATTTTATTTTGTTTTTGAAGGGGAAAGGGCAGGACAATTGGGGTTAAGTGACTTGCCCATGGTCACACAGCCAGTATGTGTTAGGTGGCTGGGGTCTCATTTGGACTCAGGTCCTCCTGACTCCAGGGCCAGGGCTCTATTCACTAGCTGACCCCTCAAGCATTTATTTAGTATTTATTAGGTGTAAGACATCATACTCAGCACTTCACATATATTATCTCATTTGATCTTTATGATGACCCAGGGACGTAAATGCTATTAATATCCCCATTTTGCATTTAAAAAACAGAGGCAAACTGAGGTTAAGTGACTAGCCCAGGGTCACACAGCAATTAGTAACTGCCTGAGGCTAGATTTGAACTGGGATGTTCCTGATTCCTGAACCAACACTCTAATGATTTTACCACACTCTCAGTTGGGGTTATTGGGCAAGGCATAATGGAAAAAAAAAACAACTTGCCCCTTTGAGTTATGCATTGAATGGTGGCTGGGATTGTCACCAAAGAAGATGGAAGACAAGGACATTTAAGATGGGAAAACAGCATGAAAATAGCATGGATACAGAGAAGTCAGACTGTGAAGTAACTGATAAGTAATGCAAAACAGTAGTAGTGATTTCATGTAGGAGACATAGGGGTGAAAACATTGGAAAGTAAGCTTGGTGCCAGATTGTCATAGGCTGTGAACATCTCAATAAGTAAGGTAAAATTCTTGGATTTTATTTGACATAAGTAAAGAGACAGAGTGTTTTAGAAGGATAATGTTACAATAACAACATTGCTTTAGCACAAGTATAAAATCCTGGAGTTCTGTCTTGGGGTTGGGGTATGGGGCAGGGGGAGAAGCCAGTGAGAGTATGATGGACACTGAACTAGGTTAGAGGCTATTTCTGAAGTCCAGGGATGAGGCAGTAAAGACCCAATATAGGGCAGAGTTAGTAAGAATACAAGGAAGACAGCGATCTGGAGACGCTTTGCTATGGGATCTCTGACTGTCTTTGTTATTGTCAGTATTTCAACAATTTATTTAAATGTGAAATAGCTGCCTCCTTGTAACATAAAAGAAAAAAAAGAAATACGTGGAGTGTTAGGTATATCACTGTTAGGTATCATGTTCTCCTGAATATGAGCTTCTCCCCAATATGCTTTTACAAAGCCAGAGGAGGTCTATAGCTTTCTCTTTTGCCTCCCTGCAGTTCCAACAAGTATCATTATCTCTAATCCCAGCCTTGCTTTTCCTGCTGGGCATCCAATAGGTATTAAAGATAGCTTTCTGCAGTATTAACTGAAGCCCTCAGTCCAGTGGAGGCCTGTTGATATTTTGCCACATTCGCAACCATCTTTTTTTCATTAGCTCGTTGGCATTTATCCAAATTCTTTAAATCCTGAAGAAACAGGTTCCCTTGACCTCTATTTGGAACACACTATTGCTGCATGTTGCTTTTAGTTTGAGAGTTGGTGTAGGGGAAACTGCCTATTAAATCTTTATTTCACCAGGTCTTGTTTCTGTATTTTATATGTTTTTAAATGCATCATAATGCCAACAGCAATAATAATCATGGAAATAATAATATTAAATGACATAAAATGATTACAACTTAGCATTTCAATGCCAAAGCCAGGATACATTCTAGAAAGAACATGGAATTAGACGTGGGTATCTGCTTAGAAGATTTATCTCAGCTCAGCAATAGGACCTTATAACATTTTATGGCTTATAAGATATTATTTTTTCTTTGAAATAATATCAAGAAGGTTATATTTACATATATACACTGATTATTTGGATGAGCCATCAAAACAAAGAAGCTTGTTGAATTAATAGGACTATGTTACTTGATGATAATGCTAGAGATAGGGGCAGCTAAGGGGCACAGTGAATAGAGTATCGGCCCTGGAGTCAGGAGAACCTGAGTTCAAATCCAGCCTCAGACACTTAACACTTACTAGCAGTGTGATCTTGGGCAAGTCCCTTAACTCCAATTGCCCCTCCAAAAATCCCACTCCACATATTTCTTTTTTTTTTCTTTTATGCTCCTCCAAAATTTGAATTAAATTAAATTTTTTAAAAATGCTATAGATGTTTCTATATTTTGATAAATATCCATATAAAAGTTTTTAAAAGTCATTTAATTAGCTTAGATGTTTCTAAATATCTGGATCAGAAGGTTTAAAAAACTAGTCTTTATTGAGGATTTTAGTGCCACTCCAATTTTATTTTTTCCTCAGAATTTGTATAATGAATAGATAAATAGATAAATGGATGACTAAAGCATTTATTAAGCACTTGCTATATGCAAAATGCTATGCTAAGTGCTGATGATAGAAAAACAAACGTAAGAAAATTTCTCCTCTGTAAGAACTCACATTCTAACATGAAAAGAAACAGATATGACAGCCTCAACCCAGGAAAGCTAAATGTGCCTACCTGGGTGAGTATATGTATAGTGTCAGCATCCTACAGTAGAATATTGTACCAAAAGACGGAAAAACTGTCTGTTTCAGATAACTATTAGTTTTGTGACACTTTGAGGAAGTCCTGACCTCTTAGTGTATTTGGAAACTCCCTAGGACTTCTATGTGAATGTTTGTTGGTGAAAGGAGTTCAAGTTCTGGGAGTTCCCCCTGCTGATGAAATCACAGATTATTCACATGTAATATAAAAGCTTATGTGTATATTTAAATATGTGGACATTATTGCTTAATGATAAAACACATGTAGCACGTATAATCATTCATGGTACTATCATTTCACTAAAATAATAAATACATAACAATTTAATAAATAATTATCAATAATGGAGAGATTTTTGCTTAACCTAATACATGCTAGAACTCAAAAGTGGCATTTATTAGTGAAAACATGTTATTATTAGAGATGATGATGAAGACAATGATGATTATATGTAGTGAGAAATGCCTGATTTCTAGTTTCAGAAGAACCAATCCAGGGTGTTCTATGGTCTGACAGAGGGGAAAACTTGCTTCATTTACCACTACTGTAGGGGGAATGGTCAAATTCTTCTGCTTCTAACTAAACTCATTAGAAGCTTTTCTTTTGGGGTTTATGGCCACCTGATGTCTTCTTTCTGAGGGAATCAGGATGAACAAGCTATACAAAGTTGTAAATCTATCATTTACGATGACAAAAAGTATATTTTGCACATATTTATTATGCTTCATATAAAAAATGTCTAGAATCTCATGCCTTAAGATATTTATGCATGTATGTTTATATGTGTATGTGTATGCACATTCTGATTGATGGAGCCTGACAAACATGTGCTATCCCTTTATTCCTTCTCATGGTTGACAAGTGACCAGGTGGGGAAAATCCTTGTAGAAAGCTGAAAGCTCAGCTTGAGTCTCAGAGGGGCTGGGTTTCCTTTCTTACCAGTTCAAGTAACAGTAAAAGAAATCATCTTTAATAATGCACAAGTTCATGTGGTAAAAATGTGTCCCAAATTGTTTAAAATAATAGAATTCTAAGAATCAAAGGGGTAGGAGGAGGCAGTTTAAAAAATTACTGGAATTTTCTTCTCCTGTATCACAGATTTGTAACTTGAACCATCAAGGCACACCAGGAACAGATGCACAATATAGTATTTTTCTCCAAGTAAGTTTTGTCAAAATTACCACACTTACCAGCAGCACACTTATTAATTTTCTCTGTATTTATTTCCATGGTGCCTTTCACCAAAAAGCAATGTCTTCTGACAGAAAGACAATTTCTAATCATAAGAGAGGAAGAAAGGTGCTTTGGAATGGGGCCAAGGGGAGGCCTGTGAGAATCTGGAGACTGACTTCTGGCTACTGAGTCCTGGCTACTCTCCTATCAAACAAGCCTTTCAAGATCCTCAACATTGAAATCAGCTTCTGCAGAAATAATTTACAAATTATGAAACAAGCCTAACGCTTTGCCTTAAATGAAAAAGAGACATAGAACAACATTGCATATCTAATATCATTTCCTAATTATGCTAATATCATTTCCAAGTCCTGCACATTTTACTAGGATACTTCTGAATTACATATTATTATAACTTGAATTGTGATGAGATAGCAAGCACATTTCATTTTCTAATATATGATGAAATTATTATGTATATTGCACACCTACCTAATCATGGGGAAAATAACCTTAATATGGATTTCAAGAAGTCCACTTTTGGAAAACTAACTCTTACCCTCTAAAGGTGTTAATTTAATTTGCGTAGTTTTATAAGTTATATCTGTACCCTGCACTGCCTTCATTGATAGTGTCAAAGGCAGCATATGAATGTGCATCAATTTATGTAGACAAAGCTATCTTTACTCATGCAAATTAACCAAATTAGTTGTACAGTAGCATAATATATGCCCTCCAATGCTCCTCTGCATGTGCAAATGTGGGTTTTGTACACAAATGGGCACATTTGCAATTTTGCAGGTGCAAATTTGGAAGCCACTTTCAAATACATGATGCATCATTTCTTTTTCAAAGAGAGATGGGTATGTTATCCTCAAAATTGAATTTTGTAGTGCAAATTATATTTCATTCTAAAGATCCTTTGAAGGGTGTGCATTTATATCAATTGTGATGACTTCCTTGGCCTAAAAATCCTGAAAGAACTAGATATATTTGGCGTTATTTTTCTTTGTAACTTCAGTGCACAGTATCTTTTCAGGATAAGTAAACAGTTGGCAAGGAACTCCCTCTTGTGGTCAAACATTCTTAATTAGGAAAAGAGAATTGCCCTCAACTCATGGTCTGGATTATTAAAACATGGGTCACTTGAAACCATTAAGATTAACAATATTGATATAAGTGGTTTTACTGAAGCAATTCATTGCAAATTAGAATTGAATTCTGAAACATATGCTCTTAATTTTCCCTGAAACATAGGAATTTGCACCACTGTTAGGCATAAATCGACTTGGAAATACAAATTCCAGTTTCTGGTGGGTATTGTTGCTATTTTTCTGAATTTTGCGTCAATTCTTTAACTACATCTCCTTCATACATGACTAGAGTCCAAGGACTTAATGAAATGAGTCAGTAAATAATTCCACTTGCTATCTTTTCTAATCTCTGCACTTTGGTTCTTAAAAAGGAAATTAGAAACATGTCTAAAACTGCAGGATTGCTGAATATACCTAAGAGGGGCTGGATTACCATTTCCCATATGATGTTAACTACTCCTCTGCCAGACTGCATCGAGGAACAAAGTCTTATCATCAAGGGCAATAAATGTCTGACCTCAAAGCAAGAATTTCCTAAATACCTAAATTATGGCTATGGCAAATTACCAGAAACATAATAAAGCTGACAAATTGCAATATTTTCTGATCCTGATCATTTGACTTGAATGCCGCCTCCAACCACTTCAGGAAATTGGTATTAAACAGACACTATCTGTCCCTCTACTCAGTATGTAATTTATTTCTATTGTAGCAAATTAAAACCTGATGTGATGAAGCATAGGATTTAACTCATCATGTGACAGGACATCAAAGGTCTGAAGCAAGGCCTGCTCTCAGATTCACAGATTGGATTTTTGCTTGCTGTTCAAATACTAACGATGCAATCTGTGTTTTGGAGGGGGGGGTAGCAAAATGGGGAGTGGGAGAAGGGAAGATACTCAGAAACCTCATCCCACCTCCTACATATATACATACATACACTCACACACACATCCCTCCCTTCTTTCATTAATGATTTTCAGAGTGAGGAAATGAGGGTAAAGGTGGTTCTGAAGTAAAATAAAACCATCATATATATAAGTGTATGTGTGTATATCCATTCTGGTCATGTAAGTTTCACTATTTTGTGCAAGAAATACAAATGTGAAGAGGGCTATTTCTGTACATGAATAGGTTCCAACATTTCTTTGCCTCTATACAAATAAACCCTCTATTAATCATGAGTCAAATGATGTGTTTGTGCTTCCTTTGTACAAAATACAACCTCATATACATGGGAAGACAATGTGATTTGTCTTTATATCTCTATTCCTATGTAAGGACTACTCTTCAAGTTAGAGGTCCATTAAGTGGGATTTTGAAGTAGACCCTACTTTGAACCCCATTTGGACTTGCTTAATCATTAAGTATTTGTTTTAGATTATATAATGTTTCTCATCCAATCATAGCCAAAATGCAGTTATTTTCCCAGTGACTGGATAAAATGTTAGGGCTACAAGGCCCAGATAGGGCGCAAACGCAAAATTTAGGAAGACACACACTCATACACACATGCATACACACACATCATCAGTCAAGGAAGCTAGGATTCCTCCCAAATCATATCAGATGATGTGTGTCTTCAAAAGTCTTACCAGGGAAACTTATGCACGTTACTTCTCAGGGATATTTTGATGAATCCATGATTTTATAGGTATGGTACTTTGTATGTCTCATGCTGGGAAATTCTTACCTATGATTTTCTATAAATTGCCCATAAAGGCAACAGACCTCTTTATCATTCTTTTTTTAATATTTTGAGAGTGCCAATGTATCACGTGGGTCATCCATGTATTGTGTCCTATATGACAAAATGAGATAAATCTCCCACAGCCTTTGCTGTGCCTTAAAGAACTACACGTCAGTGTCAGCTCTTACATGACCACCTGATTTTTCCATTTATACACACATTCTATGATGCTTTTTATGCTATTTCTCTCACACAAATCAATCTTGGTAAATGTTCTATGCCCTACATTATACCCATTATGCATCTTTCCCTTGCACTTTGGGTAACTCATCATTGTGATTCTGAGATTATAATATTCCATGATTTGTGGCTCACAGTGGCCACAGAACTTTTGTAATAGAAAGCATTTGTGATCACTGGAAACACTGCACAATTTGTCATCCAGACTCCTCCTCCCACTTATTTCTATGTCAAGACCATTGCCCATCTGTGGTTCATTACTAAGATATTTAATATATGTAGCTCCCATGGTCCCTCTCACAAGTAAACCCTAAGAGCTATGCCAGGTTGAAGGAACCCACTCTAAAATATAATTCACAAGCCCTCACTAATGTATTTAATTTTACCTAATCAAAAGTAGAACCTATTAAGTGACAAAAAGTTTCCTTTTCCCTTACAGATAAAGGTAGGCTCTTATATAGGTTACTAAATAATCAGTGGCAAGTGCATACATACTAAGAAAACAAGCCTGGCAAAGAAATATGCACTAATAATTCAATTAACAAACATTTATTAGGTTTCCACTATGTGCAAGGGACTGGGCTAGGTGCTGGGAATACAGCAACATAGACTGAAACAATACCTACTCTCAAGGAAGTTACATTCAAATAGAAAAGACAACAAATCTCTATATAAGATCACACAGAATAAATATAAAACAAATAAATGAAAAGAAAAAGAAAGAAGCTAAATATAAGCTATAGTTTGCAAAGCCAAGATCAAATAGTTGGGGTTGTGGGACAATCACCATAGGCTTCTTACAGAAGATCATGCTTGGCCTACATCTTTAAGGAAGAGAGTGATTCCATGAGGCAGAAGAAAGGAGTGCATCTAAGGCATGGATTCATATGTAAAAGTATGTATAGGGCAGATGAATTACTGTATGGAATAACAGAGAGAACCCTAGTTTGAGTGGATCACAAAGTACAGAAGGAGAAGAAATATCCAATGAGGCCAGAAATGTAGAATTGTGGCCACACTGAAAAAGGCTTTAAAATCTAAACAGAAGTTTATGTAATATTTTATAGGTGATAGGGCACCACAGGGATTAATTGCATAGATGAATGGCACAATAAGATCTATGTATAAGCAACATAACTTTGGTAGCATTGTATAGGATAGACAAGATGATGAGACTTCAGATGAGTTGGGTGGTCATTGACATAATTTAAGTAAGAGGTTACTGATTGGAGATGTGGGGTGAGAGATAATGCCAAGGTTACACACCTGGGAGACTGAAAGAATGGTGATGTTTTTAACAAAAATAAGGAAATTTGGGAGAGGTGAGAGGCTGGGGGAAATATAATAAGTTCAGTTTTGGACATTTTGGTTTTCACATGTCTGCAATATTGAGTTCAAAACAGCCAACAGCTAATTAGTGATTATAGGACTAAATCTCAAGGAAAAGATACCTGATAGAGGATAGATAGAGAGAGAGAGATAGAGAGAGAGAGATAGATAGATAGACAGACAGATAGATGATAGAGAGACAGATAGATGATAGATAGATAGACAGATGATAGATAGATAGATAGACAGACAGATAGATGATAGAAAGATAGATGATAGATAGATAGATGATAGATAGACAGATGATAGATAGATAGATAGATAGATAGATAGATAGATAGATAGATAGATAGATAGATAGATAGATGGATAGATAGATGGATAGATGGATGGATGGATGGATGGATGGATGGATGGATGGATGGATGGATGGATGGATGGATAGATGGATTGATGAAGAGATGGATATAGATGTAATACATGTATGTATGTTTATGAAATAAATGAGTCACGTACATAGAGATTATATTTTAAAGAGAGGTGGTGAGGTTACCAAATTTACAGAAGATGAAAAGACGCTAGAGTTGAGCAGATATGCCTTCTCTCTGTTTTCTATTATTTTTTCCCATATACCCTGAGTAGTAATTCTATTCCTCCTATGATGCTTTTCTTTTCATCAATGATGTTTCAAAAAAGTTTGCTTTATTTCCCTTAGATTTTTTTTCAATAGCTTCAGCTAAAAAAATAAGTACTACTGGCAATACTCTCATAGGTCTGTCACATCCAAATTTTATATTCTCCTCCATTACTAATCCTTGCTTTCATTCTCTTTAGTTGTATTTTAAAAATGCAGATTAGTCAATGAATTACCCACCAAACCCCCTTTTATAGAGTCAGGAAGCACACTTAATAGAGCTTCAAATGGTTTAGTCCAAGGTAATTGGTCTCAGGCTATCTTTGGCCTTCTACCCTTTGAGTGATTTACTCTTTAATAGCAAACACTTGGAATACAACAAAAATTAGGTCATCTTTATCTGAAGAAAATAATTCTTTATAAAAATACAAATAATAAATCAACAAAGCTTAAGTAAAGTAGGAAACTCCCGAGGGCAAATTGCCAATTGGTCAAGCAGAGATGAGGCAGCAGAGTGAGAGAGCAAAGGACTCAGAACCGCAAGCAGATATGGCAAATTCAGTCCTTGTAGATCATACTTTAAATGAGTCAGTAAGTCAGATAGTCTTTCAACTTCTTATAATCATATCTAGTTCAATGTTGCCCCACTTCTTCTTGCCATCAGTTCCCTGCTGGTACACATGATCACTGTGTCTATATCTTTACTGAGAGCACAAGTTCTCTGGCTTATCCTATTCCCAGATTTCTAACCACCAAGATCCTTCAGTCTCTCCTTTAAGCTGGGAAAACCATTTCCCATCAGCTCCCTTAAAGACATAGAGGTATACTTTCCCATGTACAACCACCTCTTCTTATAATCCTGCAGCAGAAAGAGTTTTTTCATACTTTTTGGAATTGTTTGGGGGTTTTTCTGCATCTTTAGAATTTCAATCTTGATCATGCCCCATTTATCCTGGGTTTCATTCCCTGAAGAATAATTTTGGATGGTACCCTATCAATACTGTGCCTGAACTCTTTAAAATATCCTTTCCAATGATCTAGTGTGTGCTGGGCTATGTGTTCCTCATTCTCTATCAGGAATTCCAAGTTCTAGTGATCACTGCCCCAGCCTCAAACCTCCCCTCATTTCTATTTAAACAAATTGTTCCTCCTAATTGGAAAGAATCAGATCCAGATGAGTTCATCTCTGAGAAGAGAAAAATCATCGGATAATAGCTGTCTCAACATTTTCTATCACATAAAAATTGACTATGCTATCACCAACAAATGTAATGGTAATGTAATTTTGAATTTGAAGATCCCTTTTGTGTTGGCAAATGTAGCAGGTACTTAGCACTTAGTAACTGATCAAGCCTCTGATTGGGGGAACAGAAGGTATGAACTCCTGTCTCCTGTTAACTGATTTAACAGGAAGGGGTTGGCTGACAGAAGTAGGTAATACTATGTATATAAGAAAAACCCCAGAGAGGCAGTCAGAATTTCCTTGAGATGGAGATCTGGTGGCAGAGCAGTTACAGAAGAGAGAATGGAGAATTGAGTCCTGAGAACTTGTGGTAGTGGTGGAGCTTCTTCTGAACAGGATCCCAGGAGCCCGGAGCCCGGAGCCCGGAGCCAGGAGCCCTGGAGCCCAGGAGCCCAGGTGCCCAGGTGACTGAAGCATGACTGGGATGCTGAGACTTTGTTTGTAACTTGGTTGAACCTTGAATTCCTTGGAGGAGAAATGGTGAAGGAGCTGACATGGACCAGACCCTGTGGATGCCAGTGTGGAGCAGTACCTGCCCAGAAAGCTGGTCAAGGAACTGGGAGCTGTCTGCCAAAAAAACCCAGGTGACAGTCTGGTGAATCCAGGTAGAATCTGGGACCATGGAAGGGGATTCAGGGAATCTGAGAACAAGCCCCAAGTCAAGATGAAAAAACCTCCCCTTGGGTACTGAGTAATTATGGAATTATAGTTTACTAGTGATCTAAGGTATGGAGGGTTTTGTGTATGATACTTAGTAATTGATTGCTGAATAAGTGACTGATTGTACTTTGAAGACTTTGAGACTACTGATAAGTGAATAATTGAGTTAATCAAGACTTTGCCCCAAGAGTGGAAGACTTTTTATACTTTAAGACTACTGATAAGTGACTGATTGAGTTAACTTAAGAGTGACTGTTTTAATTTGAGATTATGTTGTGAATATTATATTGTGATTGTCTGTGATAAGTTGTAATATTGTGAATGCTGTACCTTGATTTCCTGTGGATGTTTTGCTTTGATTTGTTAGGGAATAAATAGAGTGATCACTATACTGAGTAATAAGAATCTTAAAAGCTGCTCATAGTAGCAGTTCTTCTGGAAAGCTTCTGTGCATGGCATTACACCAAACATATTCTTTAGGACTATCTCAAAGAAAGAAGTGTCCTTCCTCTTTTTCTAAATTAATCTCTCCACCTATGCTCAAGTTCCAACCTTGTAATACCTCCACCAGAAAGTTGTTCCATAAATCATTACATTTTTATTACATTTTCAATTTCCTCCTCTCCGTTGCCTCCTTGCTTCCCTGTAGATGTGGTCAAGTCTCCTCTATCTTTAAATAAACATTCCTCAGCCCTGCTCCACCTTTAAGTTACTATCCTCTTTTGAAAATCAAAGAGAATAGAGGGAAAGCAATCATATAAGGGAAAGCACTATATTCTAATGGGACCAGTAAGGCCAACTTTGGAAGCTGAGATTTCAGCTAAGTCTCAAAGAAAAGTAAGGTAGCATTCCACTCTCTATATGAAATTTTTACCCACCTTCTCCCCTCAGTTCCTAGTCATTTCCCTTCTGAGATGTCCTTCAAATGACTCTGTATAGATCTTGTATGTACTTAGTTATTTAGAAGTTTGACTCCCCCATTAGAATGTAAGCTCCCTGAGAGGGGGAATGGATTTTTGCCTTTGCAGCTCCAGCATTTCGCACAGCTGCTGGCACATATTAAGGACTTAAAAAAAGAGATAGATTGACTGACTTGTTGATGGTCACTGCGTCTACAATCTCACTTCTAACTCTTTCCTGAACCCCTAGTAGTCTGGTTTCTACTCAACAATCAACAACTAATTGCCCAATCTGATGACTTTCTACAACTGTTTTTATCCTTTCCTTCTTTGTAGCATTTGTTCTCAATGCATGGTCCTTTCTTGAAGTTCTCTCTTACCTTTGATTCTGTAACAACCCATACTCTTGCCTCCCTGGCAATTACTACCCAGTCTCTGTCATTCATCCCTTCCTCTTATCTCTTAAAGGCAGGTACATAGGGATATTCCTTTTACTTTTATTCTCTTTCTATGCATACTCATCCATACCTGTTCATAAATTTCCCCAAGTTTCTTAATACACATCATTTTATACTACAGTAATGTTCTGTTCCATTCATGTACTATAACTTGTTTAACCATTCCTCAATACATGGGCATCTGTTTTGTTTCCAAGTCATTTTTATAAAAAAGTGCTACTGGGGCAGCCAAGTGGTACAATGGGTATAGTACTGGCCTTGGAGTCAGGAGGACCTGAATTCAAATCCAGCCTTAGACATTTGACACTTACTAGCTGTGTGACCCTGGGCAAGTCACAATCATGATAGCCTTGGCGCCCCCCCCCCCAAAAAAAAAAGTGCCACTGCAAATACTTGGTGGTATATCAGTCCTTCCTATTTGGCACTGAATTTCTTGAGCATTTCTAGATCAAAAACTATGGCCATTTTAGCTATATTCTTGATATAATTAAAATTGTTTTCTAGAATGGTTTGGTCAATTCAGAGTTCTACTTCTGATGAGTAGTATGCTTATCATTCCATAACTCTTCCCAAATTCACTATTCCCATATTTTGTTATTTTTTACAAATCTCTTTTTTATTTTATTCTTATTATTTTCTGAAATAACACAAACATTTCTATAACATAGTTGAATAAAAATGATTGCACATTAAATTGCTAAATTATCATGTACAACTTGCTATTCCTTTTAAATATATGATAAAGTTTTCTTGTAATTTTTTTTTCTTCTCCCCTCACTCTAGAGATGGCCACCATCAGACACAAATATGTGTGTAGGTATAATGAATGTATACACATGTAAATACATATATATGTGTATGTACGTAAAATCATTCTGTATTTCTATTTATCAATTATTTCTCTGAATTCAGATAGCACCTTCTTTCATATGTGCTTTGTGATTAATTTGGATGTTTATAATAGTCATAATGACTTACTCAAATTTATTTTTAAAAGAATATTGTTTCTGTGTAAAACATACTTTTGATTCTGTTCATTTCACTCTCCATTACTTTATGCAAGTTTTTCTATAGTCAATGAGCTCGTTAAACCCCATACTTCTTTGGATTTTCATTTTTTGTTATTACTAGAGATTTGGATAATTCTTTCATGTAACTATTGATAGTTTGAATTTTTTCTTTAGAGAAATATTTGTCCATACATTTTGACCAAAATCCTGTTAGGACATTATATTGCCAGTTAAATAGCTTTCCCTTAAACATGCCATTGGAATTAATCATTCATTCCTCTATGTTCCCATATTTTAATTGTACTGCTTCTTTCAGCCTCCATCTTCCTGTCTTGCTGATATTTGCAAATTTGTCTTATCTTCCATAGTATATATGAAGTAAGCTCCTTGAGGTAGAGACCAGGTTTTATTCATTATTTTCCTCTCCACAGTGCTTAGCAAAGTGTTTCTTACATGTTCAAATACTCCTTTGAAACTAACTACTAGTATTAAGTAAAAAAGGAGACAAACTTGAAAATACAGATGTTTTAATGATGAAAATTCTCAAGTACTTTTAATTCCAAGATCTTTCAGAGTAGGAAGGAAAGCAGATCAGATAGTAGCATTACTCTGGAAGAAGCTTCCTGGTGGCAAAAGACAAACCGAGGTCACAGGGTATTGTGTTCTACTGAACACATTGCTTCATTTTAAGGGTTTTCTCTGGGAAGAAGTTCCTCCTTATAGTGCTTGAAACTATTGTGCAATCTTAGTGTTTTGTGCTTTTTTGGTGGAAACCATGACTCTCCTGGGTCTCTTCCTCTGGTTTAAAGTGGTCCCTCAGTTATAAATGATAAAATTGCTTGCTGCATGGGCCACTTATATGGAGGCATTTTGTCTAGAAACAGGAATGAAATCAAGTGTTTTGTTCCACACTGGGGACCAAATGTGCGCCAATAGATAAGTCACTGGCCCGAGGATGTAAAATTTCCTGTACTTTCATTTTGCTCCTATGCTTTACTATATGGAAGTGTATAGTTGAACCTCATTAATTTCAAATTTAGGGGACCTTAAAAGTCCACAGAAATGGATTCAAATAATTATATATCTCATTTTAACTGAAATTGAGCAAGTCCTTAACTATTCTACTTCTCTTGTTAAAGAAGCTGTGAATGACATTGGTTATTTGTCAATGGAAAGAGGCTAAAATGAAAATAAAAAGTAATAGAAATATAACCACTTAAAACCTTACCCTCCCCCTCTCTATTTATTGATCAATTGAGGTTATTCACCGATTACTGTTATAATGTAAAATGAATATATGAATAAACCCTAATATCTTTGGCTTTGTGATTCATGGAAGTAAATATGTCACCTTATAAAGGGGACTGTTTTTTTAAAAAAAATCCATATTAAAAATATATTAAGCATGGATCTTGAATTCAGAGGAGAGATGTTGATATATACTAATCTCTATTCCATAGAGAAATGGGGAACTATGTGCTTGAAATATTGAAAAGACTATCAGACATGGTGGCCAAGTCTACTGGTTTTGCTTAACAGTTTTTCTTTGTTACAAAGAAGAGTTCTAGAGGGTCTAACTGTTACTTGGAAGAAGTATCAATAAAATACACACATTAAAGAATTGTGAATCAGTGTTTAAAATGGTTGTATTTCTTGTCTCTCAAGTCTAAGGAAAGGATAATATATAAACTGATGGAAGATGAGAGATATTCTTTGCTTTCTTAAGGCCTCTTCAGTGTCCTAAAACCCCATATAGATTTATTGGTCCTAAAAATTTAGGCAAAAAAGTGTTTACTACAAGTAAATATAGAGTTTTAAGAAATATTTTTCTTCTTTTTTTTTTTCCCCTAGACCTGTGATTTTATCAGCAGAACATCTGCTGAGAAACTTCCTCTACAAGTGAGGATCAGCAATTTGAAAGTCGCCTGGGGGCACAGAGAGGTTATGTGACTTGACTAGTCATAAAGCCAGTGTGTATCATAGGCAGAATTTAAAACTTAATCTTGTTTACTCTCAAGCCAGCTGTCTACTCACATACCATGCAGCCTCTCTGGAAATTTAGGTAGACTCTAATAGTTATTAGAATCATTGGGTGTGGGAGTCCAGTTGAGCAATGAAAAATAGAAAGGAAATAAGTATTTATTAAGTGATTTATTAAAGGAAGACAATATAAGAACTTTACAAATATTGTCTTATTTGATCCTTACAAGTAACTGAAGAGGTAGATTCTATATAGCTGCGAAAACCAAGGCAGACAAATGATAAATGACTTATTCAGAGTCACACAGCTAATAAATGTCTGTGATTGGATTTTAACTCATGTCTTCCTCACTCAAGGCCCATTGTTCTATTTACTATGTCATCTAGTTGCTTATAGCTATTAGCTTTCAATAATTGTTGAATAAGTAGAACTATTAGGTATAGTGTTCTAGAGTCCCTGCTTTGGTTACTGTGTTTCTTAGTCTTTTGCAGATAATAAACTTTCCTTGGGTCTTTTACTGGTCTAGGAGCATTCAGGAACATTGGTGCTGCTCTTAAAACTTCATTAAACATTGCACTGATAGAGAATTGCACAGCATGAAGAGAAATGGAAAGACAGGAACAAAATAAAGAGGTGAATGGGAAAGAGAAAGAGAGAGAGAAGGAGAGAGACAGAGACAGAGAGACACAGAGAGAATGGAAGACAGGATGATGGTCTTGGAATTTAGAAACAGTGTTTGATGAGAGGTTCAGAAAACCTGGGTTTAAATTCCACCTCACACATTAGCTTTTTCACTCCAAGTCATTGAATTAATTTCTATGACTGTAACAACCCCCGAAGACTTGATTGTCACATCTTAGACCAACTAAGACCTGCTGTTGGAAAGGCTTCCCATGTCTGGAGTTCTGTATATATGTGTATAAATATATATATATATATATATATATATATACTTCAGGTATTAGAAAGAGAGAGACAGAGAGAGGGAGAGGGAGAGGGAGAGAGGGAGAGGGAGAGGGAGAGGGAGAGAGGGAGAGAGAGAGAGAGAGAGAGAGAGAGAGAGAGAGAGAGAGAGAGAGAGAGAGAGAGAGAGAGAGAGAGAGAGAGAGAGGAGATATCATTTACAACACCCTTAAGGTAAGAGACCAGGCAAACCACATAGAGATTTGTAATTCTTGTCAAGTTGTCTATAGAGCTTACTTTCTTGATACACACTTTCCCCATTGTTGCTTGATATAATTTTGTGAAGGCTAGCAATTGTAATTGGACATGAGAAACAAATCAGTGGCATAAACATAGGTAAAAAAGAGACAAAACTATTTCAATTTGCTAATGTCATATTTAGAAAACTCCAGAGAATCAACAACAACCATAAGAAAATTAATTGAGGCAATTAATAATACCAGTAAAGCAGCAGGATGCAAAATAAACACACAAAACCATCAGCATTTCTATATAGGAATACTGAAATACTGGAGAGAATAATCAAAAGGGAAGTCTCTTTCAAAATATAGCAAAATCCACAAAACAACTTGGAGCTTATCTGGCAAAGTAAAATCAAGATATATGTAATAAATAAGAAATACATTTACAAATATAATTATAAAACCTTCCTCAAAGAAATAAGGAACAATTTAAATACTCAGAAGAACATTCATGATTCCTTGCCTGGTTATATAAGAAAAATGATGCTACTAGGGAGATGATGAAAACAGTAGGAATGATGGGAGAATACCATTATGAAATGTCAAGTTGCAAAACTTTTTTAAACTAGATTTTTAAAAAACTGAGAAGTAGATCCTTGGAAAAGACCAGATGAAGAATCAGAAACATCTGAACTCAGTGTTTGAAAAGCAAAGGAACAAAATTATTTAAGGAAGTCCTTTTTATTTGAAAACAAGTGTTTGGAAAACTGGAAAGTATTCTTTCAGAAATTAGGCATAGACCAACATCTTACACCATGTGCTATAATAAGTTCAAAATATATACATTAACTGAGTTTTAAAGGCCATACCTTAAAAGAGTATCACATCAAGGAACTGTGACTAAGAGGAAAATTCAAACAAAACAAAGGATAGATGCAATTATAGAATGCAAAATAGCAAAATATGATTAGATGAAATTTAAAAACTTTTTTTAGTAACAAAATCAATTTAACAGGATAAGAAGGAAACCATCAGAAAAAATATCAATATTTTTGATGATATTATATCCAAGATAAGTAAGGAAAAATTAAAATATTTATGATGAACAATTTAGATACAAGAAAAAGTTCTTTAATGGATAATTGGTCAAAATAAATGATTTTCAAAAGAAGAATTTCAAACTATTAGCAGCCATTTGAAGATTTCTCCATATCAGTAATATAAGAGAACTACTAGCCAAAACAACCAAAAATCTGTTTTCATCCAGGAAATTGAAAAGAATGACAAAATATGGTAATAGTTTTTAAGGGGAAGTGGAACTACAGACACATCAGTGAACTATTGGTTGAGATGTAAAGTCATTGAACCATTCTGGAGAGCAATTAGGAATTATGCTAAGAAAATGGTTGAAATATCTATGGAGTATGACACAAGGTCCCAATTACAGCCATATGACCCAATAATGTCAAAGACAGTAGAGGCCATGTATAAGTTAACATATTCATAGTAATACTTATTGTAGTAGCAAAGAAGTGGAAACATGTCGCTATTGAATAGGGTTTTGATGCATGAATATAATGGAATATTATTCTTATATAAGAAATTATATCTCTAAAGAACACAAATAAGAATGGGAAGACTTTCTTACTCTTTGTTACCTTTCTGAGTAGGGGAGAAAAGAAATTACTTTTATGCAAAGAAGAAATATATAATTTTTTTTTTGGTAAGGAAAGGAAAATAACTGATTCATTTCTTCATTGTCTTCTACCTCCAAACACATGTGCAATTACCTTCAAAATCTTTAATTTGCGTCTTCTTTAGCTCTACAAGGAGAAATAACTAGATGGTGACAAAATATCCCAGCAGAGACAGACAGACACAGAGCAGCAGAGAGACAAAGAGAGAGATGGACAGACAGAGACGAGGGGGGAGGGGAGAAGAGACAGAGAGAGACAGAGACAGAGCAGAGAAAGCAGTTCTGTGTTCCCTTATGCATTCCTCTAGAGACAACCTAAGAGTAAGCCTTTCATTTTGGGTACAACTTCATTTTAGATACAACTTATTTCTATCTTCTAGCTCCATTTATAGTAAGAATGCTAGATATAGATATGCTTTTTGTTTTTTTCCAGTTGCATACCAACTTAACAGGCCACTTATATGAGGCTTGAACATTAAAAGTACCAACAATTAGACAAATGTCTATAGATGATATAAAAACTATGTGGGTCTGAAAATCCTTTTCAATCCATTTAACTATTCTGCAACCATCTCTGTAAGCAAAGAAGTGGACCACACAGGAATGAGGCTATTTTATATTTTTATCACTGAGGTCAAACAAGTAATCACTTACTGTCTAAACCTCTATATACTTAGCAATGCTACTCCTTAGAAAATGACACATTCTGTCTCTGAGCCAATACTTGAAGGTTTTCCAGCTTGTCAGACATTGCCAGAATTTTCACTCGGCTATATTCATCAGGGCTCTTGAACTCAGGGTCACCTTCACAGCAAGATAATACTTTTACTTTCTTTATGAGCAATAAAAGCAATTTAAAGCTTTCTAAGAAGAATAAGTCCAATAAACCTATTAGAAAAATTTTGAAATAATTAGAAAATTTTAAATGTACTGATGATAACAGATGACATTATTGAATTTATTGAATTAAATTCCCCCTCCTCTCCTCTCTTTGGAAGATCCCATATAAATGAAATTCCTTTGAATTTAAATAGCTTAGTATAATGAGAAAAAAATATGAACTAAATTCTAGTCTTCTAAACTTTAGCCTGAAATGGTTTAGGTAAAAGTCTCAATTAGGGATAACAAGAGGGCTCTGGCCTAAAATAACTGAACCCTTATGGCATATATTATCAAGACAATTCCATTGAGTTCTTAATCATATATTGGTTTGAGGTCATATGTGACTGCTTACTTTATGTGTGGTTCGTACAATTCTTGGAGACTTGGGCAGGGGAGATGAGCAATAGAGGTTATGATAAAAAATACATAAATAAAATTCTTTTAAAAATGGAAGGAAAGAAGGGAGGGAAGGAGGAAAAGAGGAAGAAAGGGCAAGGGAATGGAAGAAGGAAAGGAAATGAAGGGAAGGAAAAGAAAAAGGAATTAGGAAAGGGATAGAGCTGATTTACTTCTTCATTGTATTCATGTCTTATGCTTGTCATATATCCCCAAGTTTTCTGCATTGCATTATATATAATGTAAAAATAATAGTTTAGGGGCAGCCAGGTAGCACAGCGAGTAAGAGCACCGGCTCCAGTGTTGGAATGACTTGGAGATCGAATCCCGGGCTCAGACACTTAGCACCCATCCAGAAACACCTGGCCATGTAACCTTGAGCAAGTTACTTAACCCCAATTACTTAGGGGTGGCCAGGTGGCTCAGACATTAAGCACCCACCCAGAAACACCTGGCTGTGTAAACTTGAGCAAGTTACTTAACCCTGATTGCTTATAAAAAGTTTTTTTTAAAAAAATAATAATAGTTTAAATATTAAAATAAATGTGGAAAAAATCATTCAAGTAGGAGTCAGGATACCTGAGTTCTAGTTCTGGCTTGTCACTACCTGTGTGGTCAAGGCAGCTAGGTGGTACAATGGACAGAGTGCTGAGCCTGGATTCAAGAAGATCTGAATTCAACCCTGGCCTCAAACTCTTACTGGCTGTGTGACCCTGGGCAAATGACTTAATCTTGTTTGTCTCAGTTTTTTCATCTGTAAAATGAGTTGGAAAAAGAAATGTCAAGGCACTCTAGTAACTTTGCCATGACAACCCTAAATGGGGTCAGATAGTGTTGGACACAAGTAAAATAACTGAACAACAACAACACCGATGTGGTGACAATATTTCTGATCCTCATTTTCTCACATTTACAATAATATGATTTAACTAGGTAATTTTTATTGAACAGTAAGATATGATATTCTATTGATTTTTGCCTCTTGTGATCTGAATATATTTCACTAAGCAACTTTTCCTTTTTTAATCTAGTATTAATTTATTCAGTGAGAAATACATTTCAGCATAGTATAATATCTCAAACAATTAGCCCCCTCTTCTTTTCCACATTAAAAAAATTTCTCTTAAGATTCTTAATCTTTCCCTACAAAAATATTGAATTTTGTTTTCTGGTTCTCTAAAATTTTGGTAGTTTGATTGGATGACACTGAATTTATAAAACAATTTATTAAGCAAATTATATATAAATTTGTAAAATCAAATAATTTTGTCACTTGTATTATTTTGGCACACCTCTACCGTGAACAATTATCAAATCATTTATCTATAATTATTTGTCTTTCTTTTTTTCTGTAAAGAAAGTTCATTAGCTGAAGTCAAGTATTTCTAATATGCATCTTGTTAAGCGAATTCCCAGATATTTTATACAATATCTCATAATTTTTAAAGGAATTTCATTTATCCAGTAAAATTTCAAATGAATATCTAGTGTCCTCTAAGTAAACCATCATACGTTTATAAAAAGTTCCTTTTCCAGATTATCACCAACTATCTCTTTAATGATCTATTCTAGAATTTTCTCAGGAGTCAGAATCAATATCACTGGGCTATAGTTTGTGGAATCTCTTCCTCTGTTTGCTGTTTCCTCCCCACTACCACTGGTTTGGGGTTTTAGTTGTTGTTGTTTTAGTTTAGTTTTGTTTTTAATAAAATCGGTACAAAGTTTGTTCTCCAATCTAATACTACTTTGTTTTTCCATAGTCTTTCAGATATTGTCAATAGTGATCAAATCTGCAAGGTTTTTTGTTTGTTATTTTTCTATACATAAAAATTACAGCTCATCCTAGCCAGTTGACTTGATTTAATCGATGGAATCTAAATTCTTTGTTCTTTCTTCTTACTTATATTGCATATAAAGTCCACTTTAGCTATTTTGATCAGTCATTCACAGCTGAGAGGTCATTTTCCATAACAAGAAAAAAAGCAATATAAAAACTGAGCATCTTTGCTTTCTCTCTGTTGTAAATTATTATTGTCACATACTGTCCCAAATAAAGGTCTTATTTCTCCTTTGAACCTCTTTTTATCCTAGTAGAGCTAAAAAACAAAAACAAACTTTTTTGTCATCCTTAGTTTCTCTTACCAGCCTTTGCTTCTTCTGACCTTTAACATTCCTGAAACTACATAGGAATCTGTCATCCCTTGTCATAACCATCCTCTGCGGACTGATCTTTCTTCCATCTTCCTTGCATTCCTTTTAAAAATCTAGTTGCTTTGATTGAGAGTTTCTGGTGCATCACCATCAGTCTCTTTAAACATTTTCTTTCCTCATTGGAGTTGTTTCCTTTCTGTCTTTAGGATATCATTGCTAAGCGTTTCTTATTTCTCCTAGACTGATTTCCCAATAAAATATTAATGCGTGGGGTCCTATCATTCTCCCAAAATTTTGGAAATCTGTTTTCCAAAAAATTCTAAGGTGCATGACACATTATTTTTTAATTCCTCTCCTTTTTTTATCATCAACTCTAAAAGAGAGTGTCATTTTGTTCTAAGGTCCCCATCATTTTTACACAACCAGGTCCCTTTAACTGTTCATGGGATTAAGTTTAATAAAGTATTGTTTTCTATTTATTCTTTCAACTTTTGTTGGATGAAATTTTCATTAAAACAAGAAAAAAAAGTTATTTGCTGTTCTGCTCTACGGAGTTCTTGTAGATATCTAGATGACTGAAATTTCCTACCACAATTATATCATGTCTCTGTGCCAGGACTGTAATGTTTCTCAAACTCCTATTTTGTGTTCAGGTAATCATATGCTTATAACCCTTCCACTCCAAAAAAGAGACTAACTTCTATTTTACTATCCATTGACTTTTACCTTGAGACAGTTAGGTGTTGTGGTGAATAGAGTGATAAATTTAGAATTAGAAGAGACCTGAGATTGAATTCTGCTTCAGAAACTTGTTAATATAACCCTGGGAAGGTTATTTAACTTCTCACCGACAGTTTCCTCATCCATAAAATGGGTGCAAAATAGCACTTATAAGAATAGATAATGTTTACATAGTGCTTATTATGTGCCAAGTCCTGGGTTAGCATTTTATGATTATTACTTCATTTGATCCTCAAAATAATACTGGGAGGTAAGTATTATTATCATCCCCATTTTACAAATAAGGAAACTGGGACAAATAGAAGTAACATTGCAAAGGTCATACAGCTAAAGTAAGTGTCTGAGGTCATATTTGAACTTAGATCTTCCTGACTCCAGGCCCAGCTCTCTATCCACTGAACCACCTAGTTGCTTTATCTGACCCGCTTGAGAGGAACAGATGAAATATGTGTGTGTATGTGTGTAAAAACACACACCTCAAATCCTATATTAATGCTAAAGAAGAAAAAGAAGGAGGAGGAGAAGGACTGTCAACTGTATTTCATCCTCTAATTCCTAGATTTAACCACAGGAATACATTTCCTAATATAAAATGATGCCTCCAATGATTGTCTATAATCTATACAGCCATTCTTGAATAAGGTATACTTCTGTAAAGCTATAGTTATGTTAGGGCTTTCATTGCACCAAGGTTCAGTGATGCCTATAGCACTAAAAAATCTTTGTGTCAGGACTTCTAGTTCCTCTTCTTCGTTATCTCTACTTTGTACTTTGGGCATCTCTGTGTGTATGTATATATTTATGTGTGTTTGAATTTATATGTATATATGCACATTTGCATATACCTAAATATATATGTGTATATTATCTCTTCATATATGTATATATGCATATGTGCACATGTATATGTGTGTATGTTTGTATAGTTTTATTTCTGCTGCTTTCCTAAGTCTTTTGAATTTCTGCGCCTCTACTGCTTATTATCCCCTTATTATAGCCAACCTCTATGGTAGTTACCTTTAGGAGATATAGACAGTCTATATCTCCCATCCCCAATCCTTCTTTTATGTTAAAACCATCTTTACTAGGTTTCTACAACTTCAGGAAAATATATTCTTACTAGACTTTGGTATGCATACTCCGTCACTGGCCAGATATCTGTCAGTCCTATATTAGAAGTCATCATCCAGGAAACCAAATTTCATTCTCAGACACTACAACTATAATAAAATGTTCACTTTTCAAATATTTTTCTCCCCTATAGCCCTTGACTTTAATGAAAAACAGTGATGAAAACATAATCTGTGGCTTTGTTCTCTTCATTTTCTTGAGTGAGACTTCATAATTTTTGGCAACACTTTTTATCTTAGGGACAAACATCAATTGGTGGTGGTGGTGGGGAAATCATAACTACTTCTATTACCAAACATTTGAGCATTCGGGGGACAGTATGAAAATATCAATTATCATTTTATAAAGAGAGCATGGAATATGATTTTATCTTGAGCAATGTATAGCCAATTAAATTTTGTTTTTTACATCTTACATTTTGGGTAAGTTAAGAGTATAAACCTTCACAATATTTTAGGAACACAAACTTGTGAAAGGCACTAGATTGTGGAAATAATTTAAAAGATAATAGTAATGGGACAATATTTATTAGCATTTTGCTGTTTAGTTTCTCGCTAATACTAACACATAGCAAAGCATTTGTCCCTTCAGAATTATTAAACAACTATAATTTGCTATATTCAGATAAAATATTGTCCTTGGTTTTGAGGAAATTATATTCCAGTAGAAGAATATTATGTCATTACAAATATAGGCTTAGAGAACTTTAGAGTTTAACAAGAGACCTTGAAATTCAGCCAATCAAATATCTTCATATTCTAGAACAGGAAACTGAGATGCACAGAGAGGGAAAAAGATTTGCTCTAGTTTAGAAAATTAGTGACTGAACTAGACTTTGAATATGATTTTATTTTAAATTAAGTGTTCTTTTAATAATCAGAGATACATGTATTGATTCTCTACAAATATATTCAAACCTATTTACATTATTATAATTCAGGAACTCCCAGGAAAACTATATGGATACCTTTATCAAAATTTCTTCTGCATAACAGATTTTATCTGCTAGTCAATAATGATGGATATTCTTTTCAACAAAAGAGTGTTTTCCCTTAGTGTTTTTATCTTATGCATTTAAAGAACCCTCAATGATTCATCTACTTTTTATTGTAAAGCACTCTAGAGAAGACTGGATATGTTTTTCTCTTTCCAACTAGTTTCTTGCTACTGAGTCCTTCTACTTTGACAAATCATTACATTTAAAAATATATTTCCAACCATTCTAAAATTAACCTTGACTCATTTTATTAATCAGGCCTTCCGATTGCATTATACAAACATTTTCTCGTTGAAAAAACATAAGCACCTGCTTCTATTTACATGATAAAAAGAGCTTAAAATTTCAATTATAAATCCTTATAAGTTCATTTCTTTCTTTAAATATTATATAAATAATATTACTACCAGACTCTTGGAAATTTATTAGGGTTTTTCTCTCATCCTAGATTCACCAAAATCCCTATATCAGTTAACATTTTAACAAATTTTCTTAAGGTGTCCTAAAGTTCTACTCTAATTTCTTTTAATAATGTCAAGGTTCAAAAATACTATTGCAGTGTCTTGTTCAATTTTACTCTTTTAAACTGAGTAATTTAAAATATTTCTTTTTTATTTGTGTATTTTAATAATTAATCATTTATTGCCTTTAAGTTTTGGTTTTGCAAATTCCTTGCATTCCCCTTCTGTTCACTCTGAATGTACTTTCTTCATGTTTTTTTTTAATTCAAGAATGTAATGTCCCTCTCTTTGTCTCTCTCTTTCACACACACACACACACATACATACACACACACACATGTAGAAAGGGTGTGGTAATTACAAAGAATCAGCATGGTTTCAACAAAGACAACTCATACCAGAATTTTATTTTCTAACAAGCTTACAAAACTAGGAAATTCTGTAGAAATAATTTACCTCAATATTAACAAATTCATACTAATATTTTCAAAGGTTAAGAGATGTGACATGCATGTTAATAAAATAATGTGGATTTAGAACTGGTTGAAAAATTGGATTCCAAGAGTACTTGTTAATTTTTCAAAGTCAACTTGAAAGGTCCATATAGAATATCTCAGGGAACTGTGCTTGACCTTATTTTTATTTTTATTTAAGATTTCTAACCATAACTTGGTGTAATGGGAATGTAAATTTTTAAGATCTTCCCTGCCCCTAGGCTAAAGTGCACCTGGATCCTGGGGTGGGAGGCTTGTTTTTCAGTAGATACTTCTTGATTGGCCAGGGAGTCAATAAGGTTGTTACATTCTCTGAGCCGCTATATAAGCCCTGATGTGTAGCTTTGTTTGGTGCTCACTTTGAGAAGTGTTCTGTGATTTGATCTGGACTCTGGGAAGCCGTTGTTGAGAGCCCCCTGGCTTTGAAAAACCCAGACGTTGAAACCCAGATGTTGATTTGGTATGGATGTAATGGTTGGACAGTTTGGAAACTGTCTACTTGATCTGTTTCTCTGTCTTGATAATTCTGTCTGTATATTCTGAAGTTTGGGGTGCTGACCTTTTTCCCCTGAACTAGGTAAACAATACATATTTGACTGATTAAAGTAAGCTTGTTAACCCATTTTGAGTTGCTTTCCTTTATCAAAGCAGATCCAAGAACCTGTGTTGGCAGACACCCTGGGGATGCTGGGGTGCTTGATGCTACACTTGGACAAAGACATAAATGGCATGCTCATAAAATCTGCAGATGAGAGAAACTTAAGAAGAATTAACACACAAATGGCAAGGTCCAAGAAAGATGATGATAGACTAGACATTGGACTGGCCCTAACAAATGCAAATGCTTACACTTGGGTTCAAAAATCAATTTCTTGCGTACAAGATGGAAGAGGTATAGTTAGATTGAAGATTTTCTGTACAAGATCAGAGGGTTGGATAAACTATAAGCTTATGAATGTGCCAGGTGATGTGATAGTCAAAGAAAGGTAGTGCTATTATAGATTGCCTAGCTTCCAAGAAGTGAAGCATAACTTCCAGAAATAATGAGGTTGTAGTTCCTTATCAGACCACAGGTAGAGTGTTAAATTCTCTTCTGTGTACCACTCTTCTTAAAGAAGACCATAAAATAATTGCAGAGCATCCAGAAAAGAAGAACAAGGCCTACTGCTACTGGGACTACCACCACTCCTTCTCTCTCCAAGGTGTATCTTCTCAGCTATACCATACTCTTTTACATACCCCTGAACAAGTTAAGTAAAACAAACAAACAAACAAATAGCAACCACAAAAAAGCAAAAAAAAAAACAAACAACCAAATTTTAAAAAAAATCCTCATCTCTTCAGAAGTGTGATTCCAATTACTCAGTTATCTCTTACCTCCTCTGTCCTTGCACAACTTCCCCCTTCCACCTCCCAATATCCAATCCCAAAATATTCAGTCAGCTGTGAGAGATTCAAACTAGAAAAATATTAATTTGATTCTTTTTCCGGCGTCTTTATCCGCTCAGATTTTTTTTTACATAAAACTAGTATCTTTTTCATTCTAGTTCTTGAATAATATAAGAATTTTGCTTTTATTTTGTTATTTCCCTGAAGACTTCTCCAAGCAATACTCGTCTTGCTTTAGAAGCACGAAAACATTGTTATCATTGCTCTTTTGCCACTCATTAACTGCCCTTTTGTCCTTGTATGTATGTATGTGTATTTCTCTTGCTTCACATGTAGAATATCCTGCTGACTTCTCATTTCTTTTGAGGAAATGAATCAAATGTCATCCTCATGTTGAAAATCCATATGTTTTTTAATGATGAAGAGACTTCACATGGGAATATATACTATACTAGGGGGCATCTCACTTCCTCTTTTCCCTTTGAGAATCACACAGACATACACAAATATGTATGTGTACATGCACACAAACTATGTATCTATAGCTACTGTGTTTCCCCGATAATAAGACACTGTCTTATTATTTTTTTTGGAAAGAAAAACACCAGAGGGCTTATTTTCAGGGGGGGGCTTATGTTGTCCTGCCTCAGCTCTCCTTCGCGGCACTGCTCTCAATGGCGCCAGCAAGCAAATCACTGGGGAAGAACAGGATGACGCGCTCACTGCTGCAGCTCTGATTGGATGTAGCTCAGAGCGCGGCATGTGTTTCACTGGGGGGGGGATGGGACGTACCGTAATGTAGCATGTAGCGCAGGGGATCACCTTCACTACAGTAGCAATCTCAATAGGGCTTATTTTTGGGGGAGGGCTTATTTTAGAGGAATCTTACACAGTAAGGGGAGGGCTTATTTTCAGGATAGGTCTTATTATCGGGAAAACACGGTATCTATTGGTGTGTATATATACATATATACACAAACATACACATATATACATATACACACATATATGTGTGTGTGTGTGTATGTGTGTATATATATATATATATATATATTTATATATATATATATGAATACACACATTTCCTGGGCTATTTTAATTGGTTTGCTTAATAGCTTCATGTCTTTTTCTTTAAATGATTGTTATTTATCATTGAAACATAAGGCATTGGGGAGGGGGTTTCCATCAGCAATCTTTGGATTATACTAATTAGCACTTTCCTCTACATTTCATAAACTTAAAGGCAATTTTTGTCTGTTATCTCCTGCAGAATATTATTCTAACTTTTAAACTTCATCATCCCCCCAACTCCCCATATCTAAGATCCTTAAATTATCTTTGCTTATCCTAGCTCTAAAATTAATTGATTTGGCTTGTGGAAACCTCACATTTTTATTCAATGTTATTTTCTTTATATTCTGTTCTCCCATACTTTCATTTTTGTGTTTTTGATGTCTGAACTTGCCATATATTTTTTCTGAATCTCTAGTATTTTGAAGAGACTCAGTCAAATTGTAAGTTCAAAAACTACATCTATCTTTTATGCCCTATATTACCTTTGGCAAATCACATCACATCATCTGTAATATGAGGGTTGGATGGGGAAATGGTGGCCTCTGAAGTCTTGTCTACTTTCAAAACTAAGATCATCTGATTCTCAGTGTCCACTTACATCCCTCATAGCTCTAAATGCATGATGCTATGCATTTTGCTTTCTAAATTTCCTATAATCTTATTTGTCTTATTGGTTCTTTCAGAGTTCTGATTTCCACTTAATTTTTGCACTCCTATCCATATGTCTTCTTTTAGATTCCAAACAATCCTGAACTGTGAGGACTTCTGGCTCTTCTTTCAGACCATACAATATTACAACTTGTAGGAATGTGAGATCACAGACTTCATTGCCCAAGCATTCATAAAAAATCTCTTAAAATATTATTATTGATGACTCAAAAATGAATAAATACCAAAAATATGAAATAGAGACAGAAAATAAGAGATATTAAATTTCATCTAGCAAGAATTAAAATTCAACAATTAAAATTCATCAAGAATTCATTAAAAATCTATTTTTTTAAATCTCCAACTCCTCCAGAGGGAGCACAGAACATCAATTCTGTAGGCCAAACAAAAACTTTATTCCTATATGAAGTCTACCTAAAAGGGAAGTAGATGTCTTTGATAATGTTCATGAGAATATTTGGGAAATAAAGTACAGAAGACACAATTAAATTATATTTCAATGGGGCAGGTACCTTGAAAATGCTCTCTAACTTGAAAGTTTGTAAAATGGGGTATGTAAATTTTTTAATAATATATGTCAATATGATTAGTTTCCTTTGTATTACAATGTTTTTATGCATATAGTATTCTGGCTTCATGGATCTGTCAAAGGGGCCACAACCATGACACAAACAAAGGTAAAGATTTCACCTGAGTGTAAGTAATCTAAATTATGAAAAAAGTGCAGAAGACACAATTCAATCATACTCTAATTAGGCAGATAAGTGTCAATATCTTGAAAGTGTTCTTCCTCTAAACTAAATTTGCATTTTTAAAACAAGAAAAGCCTTGCCTAAATGTCTGAAAAAATGACAAGTGTCATGCAGAGTGTGAATAAGCAAATGCATCCATAATCTTTTCTTCCGATTTAATTTTCTACATATAAAAATGAAAGATCAAAATATATGCTATAATTAGCAACATTCTTCATTCTCATATATATGAACTTATTTTGAATTCACCTTCAAAATTACAAACTAATTTCTTTCATCAATTTATGAAAACATGGTCTGCTATTGCAATGCCCTATGGAACTTTCTAATTTATAGCAAGTATACGTCGCAAATGAACACCACAAGAGTCGAGAGCTTCGGCTGCAACGGCTGGGCTGCTGGTGGTTCAGTAGATAGAGCTGTGGACCTGGAGTCAGGAAGAGCTGAATTTAAATCCATCCTTAGACACTTACAAGCTGTATGACTCAAGCGACATCTGTCTCAGTTTCCTCATCTTTATTTATTTATTTATTCATTCATTTATTTATTTATTTTATTTTATTTTATTTTTTGAAAGGGAAAGGTAGGGCAATTGGGGTTAAGTGACTTGGCCAAGGTCACATGGATAGTTTTATGTTAAGTGTCTGAAATCAGAATTCAGGTCCTCCTGACTCCAGGGCCAGTCCTCTATTCACCACACCACCTAGCCGCCCCTTCTCATCTTTATCATGGGGATAATAACAAAACCTACCTCTCAGGATTGTCATGAGGATCAAAGGAGTCTTCTGAAGTGTTGGTCTCTGTTTTTGCTCATTCACACCCGACTCTTCATGACCCTGTGAACCATAGTTCATGGGGTTTTCTTGACAAAGATACTAGAATGTTTCACCATTTTCTTCCCCAGTGTGATAAGTCAATCAGTTTAAGTGACTCACCCATGGTCATACAGCTAGTAACTATCTCAGGTCAGATTTGATGTCAGGTCTTCCTGACTCCCGGCCCAGTGTTCTATCCACTGAGCCACCTAGCTGCTTCTTGTCCGGCACATAGTAAGATCTATATAAATGTTACTCATTACCATTATCTCTGGTCTCTCATGCCATAACTGGCAATCCTAATACTATGACAATGAACAAGGTGGTTCAGGGCCTGTGGGTGGAGCTATGGTTCATGCACATAAAGCTTTCTAAAGCTGGCAAAGAGGGGAAACAGTTTTGCCTACAGAATGTACATTGTCTCCATTGATTCAAGTTTCCTCAAAAACAAATCCTTTTAGACCTTTTAAAGTTGTTTCTTTAAGTAAGATTTTACTTGGAAAGATCTCCTAACTCAATTTTCTTATGTGGATTATGTGATGTTATGAGTTGTGATTATTCGAAGGAGGAAAAAAATTTGAAGTCTGACTCAAAGCTTAACTCAATAATAATTTGCCAAATCTATTATATCGATTTCTATTTTGTCAGACTTTCGCATCTACTCCTTTCATTGAGGTTTTGTACACTAGGAAAAAGACAATAATATTCTGCTTATTTATTTTTATTTTTATTTTTTTGCTTTTTTTGGCTGGGGGCAGGGCAGTTGGGGTTAAGTGACTTGCCTAATGTCACACAGCTAGTAAGTGTTATGTGTCTGAGGCCGGATTTGAACTCAGGTCCTCCTGACTCCAGGGCCTTTGCTCTATTCACTGCACCACCTAGCCACTCCTGATTATGTTTTTTTTAATGGATACAAGTACTGCCTTCCCCAAAAACTTTTGACCTCTCAAAGTACTCCCTCTTTTTCCCATTATATTCCTTCCCATTTCTTACAGCTCTTTGCTTGAGCCTCTACTGTGTGCTTATTTTTTTCCCTTGTATTGTGGTTCTGTATATTCATGTCTTCTCTTACCATTACATTATATGCTTTATCTGGGCATAGGTTATCATTTAACTCTCTCTGCATTTGCTAGACCCTTGCACATAGTAGAAGTCTAATAAAAATTGTTTAGGTTATTATATTAACACCAAACTTCATGCATTTCTTATCTATACTTTGAGTCAATCATCCTATACTCCTTTGAATATATATTGTTTACATAGGGAGAAAATGTTAAAAATTGTGTAAAGGATATTTTTTGCTATATCCTCTTTGTCAGTTTTTAATGTGGGTTTGGTACAATCAAGATTTAAATATGTTTCTCATAATATTTTCTACAGCAATGTGGATTTTACATGGGCTGTATTTTGTAAAAATTGCTGCCTATTCATTCCTCTTAAGAGTGTATGACTTTGGACTCATTATTTCACCTGTTTGAACTTCAGTTCCTCTTTCAAAAAATGATAGGGTTGGATGGATTTCTCTTTTTTTTTCCTTTTTGGATGGAGGAATGCAAGGCAACTGGTGTTAAGTGACTTGTCGAAGGCCATATGGCTAGTTTTATGTTAAGTGTATGAGGCCAGATTTGAACTCAGGTCCTTCTGAATCCAGGACCGGTTCTCTATTCACTGCACCACTTAGCCACTCCTAAGTATTTGTATTTTTATTTTTTCCTAGGGTTGGATGGATTTCTAATGTCCCTTCAGGCTCTATGCATTCCCCTCATGCTATCCACTCTAAAGAAAATAAAAAATGATTAGTCTAATGGTTTTAGAAAAACATGGAAATACTTACACAAAATAATGATGAGAGAAATGAGCAGAAACAATAAAACATTGTACACAGTAACAACATAGTTTTTAAAATGATTGAGTAAGTAAGCTATTTTGTTTGTTGTAAATACTCAAATTAACTATAAAGGACATATAAAGAAAGACACTGTTGGCATCCAGAAAAAAACTGATATATAGAATAATTTTACATATATACCTGTTTGTGTCTAATGGTAGCCATCCGATAGGGAGAAGGGGAGGGAAAAAAGAAACAAAAAGAAATTTGCATAATAATTTTGCTGTATAATTGAAAGGAATAGCAAGTTGTGCATAATAGATTTACAATTTCATGTGCAATAATCTTTTTTTTGTACTATGTTATGGAAATGCTTGTTTTATTCCATAAATTAAAAATAAAATAAAGGAAAAAAAGGTATATTTCAAATTCTATTCACATGTGTAAAGGAGAGATAGACTTTTAATAAATCATTATTAGCCATAGTTATATAATTTCTGTTTAATCAATCAAAGGTAAGATCAGTTTATTGGGATTAAACCTACCTCTGGAAAAATTGGGTCATCTAAGTCGATGGACAGATGGGTAGATGGATGATTGTTCAAATTGTGTTCTAAAAAAGGACATTCTAGATCATTCTAAGAAATTAAGCTGAGATAATCAAGACCCATGGTCTTGTGTCTTACACATGGTCAATGTGTCTTACACAATACAGGACTAGGAACTACTACCCATAGTCAGGTGCTGGCAGTTATTCCAAATATTGTTCTTTTGAAGAATCAAGTTGGAATGCTCCAGAAAAAAAAGTCCATTTATTGCATTGTTTCCAAACTGTGTGTTGAACAATCCTGGAGGATTTTACCACTTCTGAAGGAAAAGTAAACTACCCAATTCCTCAAAGCCGTGAAAAATAAATACAAGTTCCATAGAATGATAAACATAGATGCATATATCTCTATTTATCCATATTCCAAGCATACACACATACATATGTATGTATATATGTGGGGGTATATATATATATATATATATACAGTGAACAAAATATGAAATTATTAAAAGTGTTAGTGAATTTATAGGAGTACTTTGTAATGTATTTTTTCAAATAACATATAGGGATAATTTTGTTGGATGGTTTCTGCTCTTTGAAATTTTTGGAGGTCAAAAAGTGGTCTTCATACTAAAAAAAAGCTTGGGAACTACTGAATAAAGAATACCAAGCACATATTTCCTTTACATATTTTGTTATTATTTAAATGCTTATATTTTCAAAGCTGGATGCACTTATTTTTCTGAGACATGCATAGGTAGATATTTCCACATTTTTAGGAAGATGTCTCAACTGTGGATTTAACTAATACAGTAATTTCCATAAGGCAATCATCTAGTTTAGTATTGAAATTCTGCGAGTACAAAATGAAATCATTGGGACCGAACTCATGATCGATAAAATATTGCTTAGGATATATGAATATTAAGATCATTCCAGCATAGACAACAGAAACCAAGAAAAATATATCAGGGGCTTCTACTTTGTTTTGAATAAGTTATTATCTCTCATTTCTTTCTTTCTTTGTTACATTTCTTTTTATATTTTTCCTCTTCTTCCCTTTCTCATTCACTTTCAGCATTTTCAAATGAAAACCTGAGAATGCAATGGGTTCTAAAAAAGGATGACACCAAGTAGAAATGATGATTACATAATTACAGCTGAGTTTACATTTCTTCAATACTTTATTGGGCCTATGGTTTCCTTAGTTTGATGATTTCCTCAGATGTGGACCACATCCATTAACTTGGAAGACAATTTTCTTAATCCACGGGGTCAAAACAAAGCAAAACAAAACATGGACTACTTGGTATCCAGTGTTCTGGTCACAATCCTCTCCATCCATAACTAGGTTTGTCCTTGAATAATGTGC
>NW_027185764.1:46128365-46257662 GCF_028583685.1 Petaurus breviceps papuanus | reverse complement strand
CTAAACTTGAAAAATGTATAGTTTGATCTAAGAAACGGAAGTGAAAAAACTGACAGAATGTTGACATTCTCCACAGATCAGCAAGAACAATGGGAAACAACCAACATATACCAAGAGGAAAATTAAAAACAAAAATAATAGGAAGAAAAAATGAGCAAAATAATGTCATTATATATTTTTGAAATTCTGTAAACCAATTCAATCAGATATGACTAGAAGCAAAAAAGGTGGAAAATGAAACCACTAAAATTATTCCTTGAAAGAAATTTAAATTGATAAATAATACCCAAAGAAATGAAGCAAAAATTAAAAACACTAGGAAAAACACAATATCAAATAAGAGTTGGAAAGAAGTTTTTAAAAATCACATAAGAAAAATCAATGACTAAAATAACTTTAAAAAACAAGCAAAAAGATAAAGATTATTACTCATATGGAAAATACAAGAGAAAAGTTTTTTTAAATCCACAGGCTAATTTCTTTCCCTAGAAAACAAAACTTCATGGAATACAGAGCAGCCAGAAACACAACATCAAAAAGAAAAAAATGGCTGAAATTTCTGAATTATTGGCACATTGTTGTTTGTTCTACATTTTTGAAGAGGACCAATGACATCATGGGATGATGACTTGTGCATGAATTGGATTTAAGTGAGACAGGGTTGTACAGAATTGTCAGCTTCACTCTCTCTTCCTGAAGTTATTGAAGTCCAGTGGCAAGACAAAAGTCAGGATGACTAGAAATGGCTTGGGATGCAGAGAATGACCTTGGTGTCTCTAATGTCTTACCAAGCTCTAAGCACTCCACAGTGCCTGCTTCAGCTGCCTTCATGGTCATTGCAACAAATTCTTCTCATTTGCCCCTTCTGCCAGGGAGAAATTTTCACATGCTTGGGGTAGGCATATCTCTAATTGACTTAGTTTGGTGAAAGTAGACACCAAATGTGGATGAGTAGCCCTGAAAAGGGCTCATCAAGCCTTCACACCAGAGGGGCTAGTCCTTTCACAACACCCCATAAACATAGCGAATAAATGTTCTGCCTATATGTCATCTATCTATCTATCTATCTATCTATCTATCTATCTATCTATCTATCTATCATCTATCTATCCATCCATCCATCTAACTATCCATCCATCCATCTAACTATCCCTCTATCTATCTATCTATCTGTCTGTCTGTCTGTCTGTCTGTCTATCTATCTTTCTTTCTTTCTTTCTATCTATCTTTCTATCTATCTATCTATCTAATAGTAGGGAAGGGGGAAAAAAGGTACAAAGAATCAGAGTTTTCTAAACTATTTACAAACATTAAATTAACTGTTGGTACTCTAAGTATGAGAACTTCATCCAGTGATCAACAACTAGACATATTATTATAGAAGCTGAATCACATTGTTCTTGAAATTATCTCTATAAACAAAATTAGAAGATAAACAGAATTTTTAATTAGCCGAAAAAATATCTTCCTGGTTTACCTCTAAAGGAGTATAAAGGGGCTGTATTTATTGTGACACAAAAGAAACCAAAAATATCACCTCATGTTATATTTAATAATCTCATATTACTGTTCTCATGTTAATATTTTCAAAAAGACCACCATGAAATTAATTGTATCTTATGTACCAATATTCATTGAAGAAGACAAGGGAAAGAAATTCTATTAATATCTTCTAGACAAGATCCTACATATGGTGTGTGTGTATACACACACATATAATTATTCCGTAATTTCAGTAATTCATAATCAATATTAAAAAAACTATTTACTAAGCATCTATTATATGTCAGGTCCTACACTAAGAACTAGGGATTAAAAGAAAAACAAATGAAGGCCCTTGCTCTCAAGGAATTCACAAACTAATGGGGAAATATAATAACTATGTCCAAACAAGTTATCTATAGGTTTAAATGGAGAAAATCAACAGAGAATAATTACTAGCATTAAATGAGATTTGGAAAAGTTTCCTGTAGAAGGTGGTATTTTAGCTGGGAATAGAAGGAAGCTGGGAGTTGGGAGATGAGGAGGGAGCATATTCCCAGGGAACGCAAAGGGAGAATGAAATAAGAATTTTCTAAGTGCCTACTATGTGCCAGGCTCTCTAAGTGCTTTAAAAATACTATGTCATTTGATTCCAGGAATCGGGGATAGCAAGTAAAAATGCCCAGAGTGAGAAGAGAGAGTTTACCGCGTGAATAACAGCAAGGAGATAAGGGGGCATATGTGGAACATACTTTGAAGGAAAAACCAAAAGGCTTTGTCAGATTAGATATGAGAGGTAAGAGAAAGTGAGGGGTCAAGGACGACCATTAGTTTTCAAGCCTGGGTGATTTGGAAGAGAGACGTATACTTGAGAGTAATCCGAAAGTTAAGAGCAGTGGAAGTTCTCAGGCAAAGGTAATGAGTCCAGTTTTGGTCTTGTCAAGATTAAAGTGCCTATGAGACATGCCGTTATAGATATCTAATAGACAATCGAAGATGGAAAATTGGAGTTCAGCTGTAAGGTTAGGGTTGAATAAATAGATTTCAACAGTCATAAGCATTCAGATGAAAATAGAATCCACTGAAAGTTCATGAGATCATCAAGCGAAATAACATAGAAGGAGAAGAGAAGTGGACACAGTACATGGACATAACGGACACCCAGAGTTAGAGGGCATAATATGAGTGAAGAATCAGCAAAGGAAAATGAGAAGGGGCCAAGTAGTTAGAAGAAACAGAAGAGAGTAGTTTCACAAAAATCTAGACAGAAGAGAGTATTGGAGAAAAGAAGTCAACATTGTTAACAGGGTCAAAAGATGTAGAGAGACCAAGATAGATGAGGATGAGGCCATTTGATTTGGCAATTTAAGAGACTGTTGGTGCCTTTGGAAAGAAAAGATTAATCAAATGCTGAGGTCAGAAGTAAGACTGCAGAGAGTTTAAGAAAAGAGTGAAAGAGAAAGCACCGATTTTTTACAGCCATCTCAAGATTAGCCATGAATAGGAGAGATATGAAACAATAGAGTACATGGAAGGATCAAGTGAGGATTTTTTCAGGATGGGGAAATATAAGCATTCTATAGGTAGTGGCAAAAACAGCCAGAGTACAGAAAGAAATTGAAGATTAGTGAGAAGCTGGGGTGAGAGGGGAAGCAATCTTCTGGATAAGATGGGATGGCCTAGGGTCACTTGTAGATGTAGAAAGTCTCAGGGCCAAAAAAGAATGGTGACCAATGTTTAAAAACAAATGAGAGAAACTAAACAATAGACTACATAGAAATTTCATTCATATAAATTACAAATATATTCCTTGAGCAAAGAATTGGAAAGTATTGGGTATAGAAAGCACAAAATAATATCATAAAAGAAAATTAATAATATCTTAACACCCAGGAAATTACTTATTACCATTGTGAGATTCACTCCTAAACTAGTTAACTGTGTATTGTCAGATCGTTGACATATTAGAGCAAAGATCAAAATTTATACAAAGCTAGAGGAAAGAATAAAATAGATACAGAAAGTAATTCTTTGAGCTGATCTATTTAAACAAGTTATTGATGCTGCAAAATGAGAACTGGATTAAGGAAAGGCCAATTGCAACTTATAATAATAATTTCATACAGAAACTCAAACAGCACAAACTAGCTACCACAGTATAGTGACAAAAAAATCTACCTATCCAAAATTTAATATCCTTAGTAAACAGAGAGATAGGACAGTCAGAAACAATACTACTTTCTGTTTCTTTCTAAATATTTTACATAGAAGGGGAGAAGCTAGATGGCATGGTGGATGGAAAACTGACTCAAGGGTCAGGAGGATCTGAGTTCTAATCTGGTCTAGACACTTACTGGCTGTGTGACCCTTGTGACCCCTGTGTGACTGGCAAGTCACTTAACCTCAATTTCCTCCCAAAAAGATAATTTTTAAAAAATGTATTTTATGGGGAAGCATGGTAGAAGATTTTCAGAATCAGCAAATACACACACACACATCAAGTTACAGAAAGTGTGACACATTGAAACTATTCACTTTGGATCTATGATATATCTAATGATATGCCCTAACCTCCTCACCCCCTTGCCCATTCTCATATATACAATCTGGAATAGCACCTTTTTCCACATCATGAACCAGCTTTCCTCTGTGCATGAGTTAACAGACTGAATTTTGGATATTTACCCTCTAGCTGAGCTTGATCAACAAGTGATTGAGTATAAACTCACTTATCCAACTACATATCCAGCTTGCCTCATATCATGTTTCACATCCATATACCCTAAATATTGTGGGACATTGGGACACTTTGCCCTATACCCTTCACTGGACATTTTCCTCTCCATACATATAGCATTTTTCATCTGCTGCTTTGGGAATAGTAATCAAATCAATATTTCCACTGCTTACAGAAAAAGCTGATAATAATTAACTGTCCTGTGTTTAGACTCACCAATCCAGTGACTGTGCAGACAAACCTTTTTATCCCTGGCACCAATATCCCACCTTCCTCTAGTAAGATATCCATTTATTAAAGGTAGAAAATATCTCACTTTTCTATTTGTATGACTACTTAATAAATTATTTTTCATTCATTCATCCAATCATGCATTTATTCACCTAGGCAACTAGCTTAACAAAAGGAATTTTATTTCTTCAATTACTTGCCCCCTATAATCTCATCTCTTGACCCAATAGTTCTTGCCATGCTGCTTATAAATACAGTCAGGTTTCCACCATTGCTTATTTTTTTAACCTTCACCTGACCCTATCTTGTTGTCATGCTATCGTTCTATATCATTCCTTCCTTTCACAGTAAAACTCTTAGAAAAAGATATATAGTCTCATTTCTTCTACTTCCTCACACTCAATTCCTTACATCTTAGCTTCCAATGCCA
The DNA here is from genome assembly GCF_028583685.1 of Petaurus breviceps papuanus. Classification (NCBI taxonomy): domain Eukaryota; kingdom Metazoa; phylum Chordata; class Mammalia; order Diprotodontia; family Petauridae; genus Petaurus; species Petaurus breviceps. The sequence goes on along the minus strand of NW_027185764.1, from coordinate 46,252,782 downwards.
CTTCTTGATTGGATTAGCTCTTTCCAAGTTTATCAATATCTCTTTATTGTTAAATATAATAAATTAACAAAAACCAGTTTGACACTGTCAACCTGTCCCTCCTAACATACTCTTCCCTCCATATCCTCCATGGAATTTTGTTGTCATTGTCCGGTTTTGTTTTGTGTTTGTTATTATTTTTACCTTCATCCTTCCATGTTCTCCTAATTTTTTGACTTGTTTCTCAGTATTCTTTACTGAATCATCAACAAAGTCCTATCCTCTAGTATGGGAGAGAGGAAGTATTAGACTGACTCCCAAACTAAAGGTCTAAAGAGTCATTATGCTGACCTCATTGTTGCATCCCTTTAAAACATGGACAGTATACCTTCACCATATCAGGAAACTGAATCGCTTCCATTTGAATTGTATTAGGAAAATTCTGAAGATCATCTGGCAGTCTAAGATACCAGACACTGAGGTCCTTACTTGAAATAAACTCCCAAATGTTCAAACTCTGCTTCAGAGAGCACAACTCAAATGGGCTGGACGTGTTTCAATGAAAAATGTACACTTGCCAAAAAGACTGTGTTATGGAGAACTGACACAGAGCAATCATTCACATGGTGGTCAGAAGAAGTGATACAAAGACACTCTCAAGGTCTCTCTCAAGAACTTTGGAATTGATTGTGTGACATAGGAGACACTGGCACAAAAACACTCAGCTTGGTGTGCCCACATCAGAGAAGGTGCTGTACTCTATGAGCAAAGCAGAATTGAAACCGTTCAAAGAAAACACAGCATGTGCAAATTTAGAGTATGTACCCCAAATATTCACACAGACTGTGCCCGACATGTGATTGAGCATCCCAAGCTCATATTGGTCTGATTAGCTACAGACATACACATTGAAACTTGACTCTAGCATAGCAATGTCATTTGGTCCTCTTTGAGAATAAAGGACAACAACGAACCAACCCTCTAAACACAGGTGTGCTCCAGGGCTCTGCACTTGATACCCTTCTCTTTTCTCAGCACATATTTTTGTTGGTAACATTACTTACTTAATTATCGTCTATCTGAAGACAACTCCCAAGCCTTTCGATCCAGCCTTCACCCTCTCTTTGGCTCTGAGTAAACATCATCTGCCTGCTGAACATCCAGAAGTCTTTAGGACAAGTCCAAAACAGAAATAATTACCTTTCTCCAAAACCTATCCCTTTTCCTCACTTGCCTATGTCTTTTTGGAGCATAAATACTTATCAGGTTATTCAGGCGCACTGCTTCAAATTTATCTATTGCTAAACCTTAATGGTTCTACTTCTACAACATCTCTCGGATCTCTGGCCATTTCTCTCCTCTCCTAAGCCCACTACACTCATTTGGGCATGTATCTATCACCTCTCTCTTGTATTGTTATAATAGCATTATAATTGGTTTCCCTTGCTTCCACTCTCTCCCCTCTCTAACCAACTCTTCACATAGCTAATAAATTCATATGATCAAATCAAAGGGCTGACTATATTGTTCTCTTGCTTAAGAAATTTCATGGACTCCTTATCACCTCTGGGATAATAAAAAAAAAAACTTAAACTCTTCTGTCATTTAATGCCATACACATTCTGGTTCCAATCAGTCTTTATAGACTTATTTCACATTATTTCTCCTCACGTTCTCTCTGCTCCAACATGCCAGGTCATTTGCTATTCCCTATGCATGGCCCTCTGGCCCCACATCCTCAGAGTTCTTATTCATAAGAATTCCCAACTTCCTCCAAAATTCAGTTGAGATTCCAACTTTGGGATGAAGCTCTTCATAATCCTCCCAAGTTGTTAGTTCTCTCTCCCTTTAGAATTCCTTTAGATTTATTTTGCCTATTTTCCATATGTATTTATATCTACTTATATAAAAGTTTGTGTGTGTGTGTGTGTGTGTGTGTATACCCAGGAATAGAATGTGATCTCCTCACAGGCAATGATTTTATTTTGGAGTTTTTATACTTTATGCCTAACATGGCACCTAGCACATTATAGGCACTTAAAAGCTTGATGAAACAAATTAAACTGGGGGAAAAAGGTCTGTCTATATTCATGGATAAATTTGGAAGGAGTACCACAAGCAGATGAAAGACAGAAAATATCAACACAGATTTTTGTTTTTCTTAATAAACTATTTTTACCATGAAAGACAATAGAGATACTACCTTAAGAATCTGACATGATTGATTGATTAATTGATTGAAGTTCTAGAGGTGATTTTGTGAGGAACTAAAAATGGTCCTATAAAAAAATCAATGTGGGGAAAGCAGCCAAAGAAGGTTACTTATACAAGAGAAGGCTTGTACTGGAAGCAATAACATTCTGCAAATGAGAAGCAATCATTTTGAAAGGTATCAGAGAGAGGAAGATACTATAGGCATGGGAAAAAATATTGGGTGTTATTACTGTTCTTCCAAAAAGGGGGAAAAATGTCAATAAGTATCAACCCATCTGCCTACTTTCTCACCTATTTGAGTACAATTACTTTGTAATCAATCTACACATGCATCAATAACATCTTGGATGAGGATTTTAGAAGGCCTTCAAAGGCTTTTACCAAGGATACTCCACAGCAGAGCACATCTTTTTGACAACAGAATAGACTGAAAGGTATAGAGACATAATTTTCTTTCTTATTTGTTGACTATAAAAACATTTCATTTGTTAGAGAAAAACACCACCTTAAAATGCTTTTCTAACAATATGCCTCCTGTGTTTGTCAAAAGCATATGAGATTCTTTCAGATATTCATAAAAGGAATATATTCACATAAAATATATATCTAACTGAGATTTCCTGTAAATGATAAGATTTTTCAGTTAATTTTGTCTTTTAGTTCCTACCACAATAGGAGGCATTAATGGATAATTGATGAAAGAATGATTTATGAAAGCAAATAAGAAAGATTGATAGAAGCAAAAGCATAAGAAACAGAATTATATAGACATAGACTACTATTATGTTTTTAAGTAAAAAATAAAGCAAGAGGTAGTAGACCTTTAAACTTGAAAAGAAACAGAGAACAAAAACATTTTCTTTGCTTGTAATTTGTTAAATCATTTTGCTCTGCTTTATTGGAGGCTAAGAATTTTTTGTTAGGGACCCCTTTAACTAGCACAAATTGAGTTTGGAGTTGGGGTGGCAGTGACTACAGAAAACTGACAGAGAGGTGAATCAGACTGTTGGTGTAGCAATAATGGAAGAGAAAGAGACCCATCCATTGAAAGCCTGGTCCTTCCGCGATGGTGAAAAGGTAGAGCCAGGGAGAGGGTCAGAATGGAGACAAGAAAAAAATTCCACTTACTAGCCATGTGACCTTGGGCAAGTCACTTAACCCCAACTGCCCTGCCTTTTCCCCTACAAAAAGCAAAAAAAAAAAGAAGAAGAAGAAGAATGGGACCATAGAGAACCACAGGGTATAAGAATAGTTTCTGATGGAATAAAGGGCTCCATCACTCTTTTCTCTCACTCTGAATATCAGCATTGTGGGGTAATAGTTCTCATTTGTTTGAATCTCAAGAACCCTTTATACTACTAAAAATTGTTGAGGACCCCAAAGAATTTTCATTTAAGCTGTGTCTTTCAATATTTACAATATTCGGCATTAAAATGGATAATTTTAAAAATATTTATTCATTTATAAGCAATAATAAATTTCTTGCATGTTAGTATAAATAATATTTTTTAATGAAAAATAGTTATTTTCCAAAACAATTGGTGAAGATAGTGGCATTGATTTAGATTTTTTGCAATTCTCTTTAATGTCTGGCTTCTTCACCACTGTATGCTCCTATCTGCTTCTGCATTCATTCTGTTGTGATGTTTTGGTTTAAGTATATGAAGAAAATTCAGTCTCACACAGATTTGTAGATGCAAAAAGGACTAATACTCTAATAGCCTTTTCATTCTTCTTTGACATTAAGCCAAAACTTGACAAGTGGTAGTTTCTTAAAGGTTAGTTTCAATGTGGAAAATGAAACCATATCATTGAACTTTTAGTGCACTGTTACATTAAAAGCCATTGTTCTAGCTTGAACTTTGAATGGGTCTTTTTACCAACGCATGATTTTATAACTTCATGCATTGGTCATTTGAAAATATTGATTCACTTAGTTATATAGACCTTCCAAGCATTGACCTATTCCATTACAAAATAAAACAAAATTTCATTTATTAATATCCCCACTGCTCTCAGAAGAAAAATCACTGAGTATTGGGAAGCTGTCAAGTTTATGGTTGGCAAATACAAGTTTTCCAAAATTCTACTTTTATCTTGAAAATTCAAATTTTATCATTTGCAACAAATGCTGTTCAGTTGTTTTCCTTGAAGTGACAGACTTGTTTCATTCATTTTTGAAATAATGTCTGCCAAATACTCAAGTGTGAATGACCATAGCTTTTCTGTCTGTCATTCTTTCAAGTAAAAAATGGTACTCCATGAAAAAAGTGGATAGTTCAGGTTGCAATGCATTGCCCCATAGGTTTTTCATTGAGATAGCCATCAGACTTTGGTGTTTAGTAGAAGTGCATTATATATGCTTCTCATTTCAGCATGCAGAATATTGAAAAGATGTGTATTCAAAGGTCAAGATTTAATAAAATTAATCATTTTTACTGTTTCATCAGATAAAACTATTGGGGTTTTATTTATTTGCTTTTTTAAAACTGTAAGTAGGTGATGATGAAGAATATAATGGGTATTAGCATAATTTAGTGTCACTGCCCTTATTCCTTCTAAGGTGCCCATAGTTTTGCCCAGTATTGCTTGGACATTATCAGTGCAAATGTCAGCACATTTCTTTCAGAATAAATCACGAGAATCAAAAAAATTATCCAAGATTTTGAATATTTTAGTACCACCTGTGTTTGTTGCCAAGAATTGACATAAAAGACTTCTTTTGATGATTTGCTGGGGCTGATATTGGATCAGCCAGTCCCAGGCAGGGCCCTAGATTCAGCCATTTGTAAGACAAGAGTACAATTCTGCAGAAGATATATTAACTCAATCTTCATATCTGGAGCTAAATCTTTAATTCAAACATCAGGTAACTTCTGGAAAACTTTACTGAATACTTGTTAGAGAATGAGATTGGAAAGAATAAATAATATCAAATTCTAATAATCTTTTAACTTCATGGAACTCCTGAAAGAGTCTTGGGGATGCTGAAGGGGCCAAGTACACAAGGTACCCAAGGGCAAAGGCTTTATTGTTCTGTGCTAGTTCAACTTTATGTATGTAATGACTGTGGAATGTCTTTGCTGCTTATTAGGAATCCTATTGAAGAAAGAAGACTCCATTTGTTTTAAGTTTCATAGGGGTTTTACATTATAGGTTCAATTCAGAATTTTAACTTTATTTTATCTTTATTTGCAGTTCCATATTCTCTCATTCCTTCCACCCTTTCCCCTACTCATTGAGAAAATAAGAAATATACCCATTATGCATATACTGACATGAAAAACATATTTCCTTATTAGATATCTTCAAATAAATAAAATAAGAAAAATAAATGGAGAAAATACTTCAATCTGCAATTTGAATCCATCTGTTTTCTATAAGGAGATATCCAATTGATGGGTATCTCCTCAGTTTCCCATTCTTTGCCACCAGAGAAAGTGCTACTATAAATATTTTTGGACATATAGATCCTTTCCCTTTTTCTTTGATCTCCTTGAGATTGAGACATATTGGCGGTATTAGTAAGTCAAAGGCTATGCAGTTTTATACCTTTTTGGATATAGTTCCAAATTGTTCTCCAGAATGGTTGGCTTAGTTCACCCACAGTACATAAGTGTACCTATTTTCCCACATCATTTCTAGCATTTGGCATTTTCCTTTTCTGTAATTTTATCCAATTTAATGGGCATGAGGTTGAACTTCACAATTAAGAATGATTTTAAAAAGATTTAGGAGCTTTAAAGTAATGATATTAAAAGAGGCAAGTTAAGGGAACACAGGCTGAAATTATGCTAAAACTGAGATACTGTAAGTGGAAAAACTGTAGAATGTCCATTTTTATTGAACTTTTATTAAGAGTCATCTATTATAATTTCTTTCCTCTAGCTTCTACTACCTTTCCTCCAAAAATAATTACTCTGTATTTTTAATGTATATGTTCTATATACTTGTACATGTATATGTTGTCTCCTGGAATAGAATGTAAACTTTTTGAGGTCAGGGACAGGTTCATTTCTTTCTTTGTTTTCCCAGCATTTAGCGCAATGCTAGGAAGTGCTTACTAAGTTCTTGTTAATGGATTAATAGAGACCCCCTTCTTGCCTCTAAAGTTTGAAATCAACGGAGAATTTGGTGTGAAGTAAATTTAGAAAGAGTGATTTACTAAACTCATTGTCTCTGTCAAATCTAAAGCTATTTTTCTGGTCTTTTTATATACAAGTGAATATCAGAAAGTCTGAAAATGGTATAATCTTGACAAGGTTCAAATGCGCCAAACAGAGTCTTAAAGGGGCAAAACCTTTTATACTATTTTGTATTGCCCAACCACTGCACCTGTGATTTCATTAAGTGGATTGGGAGTGACTCAATTGATTGGGGGTCCTTTAATCAATATAATCCTACTCTATATAGTCCAGAAAATGGTTATAAAATGTATAGTTGGCATATATGTGTGTAGATAGATAGTATATATATATATGTATATATATATATATTAATAAGAAAGCATCTATATAGAGAACAGGTTATTTGTTAGTGCTTTCAGAGACCTAGTACAAACATGTTTATGATAACAAAGTGGCACAATGGATAGAATGCTGGGTCTGGGATCAGGAAAAATCTGAGTTCATATATGACTTTAGGCACATATTAGCTGTGTTACCTCTCTTTGCTTCAGTTTCATCCACTGTAAGATGGGAATCAAAATAGCACCTATTTCCTATGTCTGTTGTAAAGATAAGAAGAGATACATGTAAAATACTTCCGAATCTTAAAGTCTATATGAATCCTAATGTTGATGACGATGATGATGATGATGATGATGATGATGATGATGATGATGATGATGATGATGATGAAGACGACAGGGGTGATAGTGATGTTGTTTGATTCAAACTAAAAAAGAATTAGTGGTGAAACTCTTGACTAGCAGGTGAAATACAAAATTAGAGGTCTAAAACATAAGACCATAGCAACAAAACTTGAGATCTTAGAAGTCATCAAGTCCAATATCCGCATTTTATAGATAAGTAAATTAAGGCACAATGAGGCTAAATAAGTAGTTCAGGATCATGCAGCTAATAAGCATCTAGGGTAGGACTCAAATTTGGATCTTCCTGATGGTAATGCAGTACTTTATCCGCGATGCAATGATTTTAGAATGTGCCTCAATGTTTTATCTTAAACAAGTGACAAAACATCATTTCAGTCAACATTTTATCTGAGTCTATTATGATGCTCAGTTTGTGGAAAGGAAACTAAACAAGATTAAATTTTTTGTGCATATCAAACTGTGATTAGGCTGCCTGATGTCATTCTCTCTGGTAATTGGGTGCATTCTAAAATATAAAGGCACAGTTGAGTTTCAGTGAAAAAAAAGCTCCGCATAAAAATTGCAAGATTTTAGTTACTAAGAACAACAGAAATCTCAGTATAATAATTGTTTCTCACTAACTTGTTTAGACTACTATTTGGATAAGTGGGAGTTTTAAAAGAGTTAGATGATAGGAAGGTTTGTGAAGAAGGGAGGTTAAGTAAGAGGATTGGAAGGAGAGGTGGGGGGAAGCAGTAGTTAATTTAAATTGAGAATATGGTTAGATGACCTAAAGAGAGTCAAAATGGTATGTGGTGTTGTTGTTCAGTCTTTTCAGTAGTGCCTGACCCCTCATGACCCCATTTGAGGTTTTCTAGGCAAAAATGCCAGAATGGTTTGCCAGTTCTTTTTCCAACTCATTTAGTAGATGAGGAAACTGAGGCAAACAGGGTTAAGTGATTTTCTCAGGGTTACAAAGCTAGTAAGTATCTGGGGCAAGAACTGAACTAAAATCTTCCTGATTCCATGTCCAGTGTTCTGTCTACTGGGCCAATAAACTGCCCACAGAATGATATCTAGTGGCATAGAAATACCTAATTTGGTAAATAAGAGAAATCATGGAAACGTTACCCCATCCAGTGGTTTGGAGAAAGAACAAAAGTAATAAATAAAAATGATTAGGCAGAACATTATATATATACACACATACACACACATATGTATATATATATATATATATATATATATCAGATGAAAACAAAGGTGGAAGAAAAAGAGTCTATAAAGCCTTTTGCTAGAGTTTCCATTGAAATGAAAGGAAGTATTGAGTGATCAGTACTCCTAAAGGATTTCTTGTTCTCCTGAGAGTCTTTTCAAGATCTTTGAATTCTGTATACAAACAAAACTGATCAACTTAAACCAGGATTCTTCCCTCCTGAGTACTCCTCCAAATTTTCTCCATGCATGAAGTCTTTTGGCATCAACAAGGAAGTGCTGAGTAGAACAATATGATGGATGGTTAGTGATAGTTTTGTTGATTAAAAAACAATGATTGGACATCACCAGTACAGTACACAGGACAGAGCAAAGTATAATAACATTTTATGAATTCTCAACGAAACTTAATAGATGTTCATTTTAAGTACCTTGTTTCCACAGTCATGATGAGGCTTAGCAATGGCTTACTTGGAAGATAAGAGAATATGAAGAAATTTACTCATAAACCCAAGTTCATGAAGAGCTGATGATACTCAGTGATGTTAGCTTTTTATGTTAAATAACAAATAAAAGTATTAATTTAGCTACTTTTCCATTATTTTAGAACACAGTTGAGGTAAAAACACATATTGATATGGAATTTCTCGGGAACCATAAACAGTTTTAAACTGATTAAAAATTATTTGCTCACAAGGTATTTACTACATTCACAAACTAATTGGTATTTGATTATAAAGAACAATTTTTCCTTTAAACTTAGTATTAATCTTTAATTAGAACACTCACCTATTTAAAGTAAATTATCATGCTATAAAATGATTTGAAATAAAGTATGAAAAAGATTTAAATTCTTTAAAGGGAGAAAAGAAAGCTGCCTAACATATTTACTATAATACAAACATCAGATAATAACAGGCATGATGAAAGTATATTAGTGGAGAAAAACACTAATTCACAGGAGACAATATCTAAGAAAAAGGCCAATAATAACATTAATCTCTATACAAATGTGTAGAACATGTGCAATAATCAATCAGTAAGCAAGCAGGGATTAAGTACTTACACTTTGGATAGAGTACAGGACCCGAAATGAGGAAGACCTGGTTCAAATACAACCTCAGACATCTACTGGTTTTGTGACCCTGAGCAAGTCATGTAACCTCTGTTTGCATTGGTTTCCTCAACTATAAAATTGAGATAATTATAGCACCTAGTTCCCAGGGTTGTTGTAAAGATCCAATGAGATGAAAATTCCAAAGTGCATAGTGCCTGCCACATGGTAGGTGGTATGTACATGTTAGCTATTACTATATGCTGGGATATTTCTAATCACTGCAATACAGAACCAAAAATGAATCAGGCTCTATCCTAAAAAGGAGATTGCATTTTATCAAGGAAGACAACATGCACACAATTAAGTATAGTCAGAATTCATACTCAATAATTATAAGGTGTTTGGCGGGGTGGGAGGGTCTAATGATGGAGTACTAAGAGCTACATGATCGGGAAAAGCTAATAATAGATGTGGCAGATGAGATTTGAAGAAATCTAAGAATTCAAAAGCAGTTAAGTGGTATAGTAGGCAGCACTGGGAGTCAGGAAAACCTGAGTTCAAATCTGGCCTCACACGTACTGACTGAGTGACCCCAGGCAAATCACTTCACCCTGTTTTCCTCAGTTTCCTCATCTGTAAAATGAGCTAGAAAGGGGAATGACAAACCACTCCAGTATCTTTGCCAAGAAAAGCCCAGATGGGGTCACAAAGAGTAAGTTACAACCAAAATGACTAAACAACAACAGGAATTCCAAAGTGAAGGTGAGAGTAAGTATATTCTAGAGACTAAGTATATTCTAGGTATGATTCAATCTGTGTGAAGGAAGGGAGATTGCAGATAGAGTGTTGTGTGAGGAACAATCAATCTGTTTATCTGAACTGTCGAATGCATGAACAAAATGTTGCACAGTAATACTGGAAAAGCATATTGAAGTCAGATTGTAAAAGGTTTAAAATGCTAGAGGAGTTTTTCTTGCACTCATGTCTCCCCCATTAAATTGTAAGCTTGTTGAGGGCGAGTCTTTTGCCTCTTTTTGTATCCTTAGTGCTTACCATAGTGCCTTGCACAGAGTAGGCATTTAGTAAATTATTGAATTGAAAATTGAAAAATTATTGAATTGAATTTTGCATTGGATCTCATTTCAAACTGCTAGAGTAGAGGTTCTTAACCAAAACCTTTAAACGTGTTCTTTAAAAAATATATATATATTTTGGTAACTTTATTTCAATATAATTAGCTTTCTTTGTAATCCCATGTATGTTATTTTATGCATTTAAAAGCATTGTTTTGTGAATAGCTCTATAAACCATCAGATTGCAAAAAAGGACTACAGTACAAAAAAGAGTAAGACAGACTGCTTTAGATTTTGTGACAGGATCTCAGTACTAGTGAATTACCCATTGGTTATCCCACGCTCTTCATATAATTTATCCACTTTTTTTCCTCTCATATGTTTCTCTGATGACATTTTTTTATATCTTTTTATTTATGACCTTTTTTCTTAAGGACAAGGACCGGGTTTGTTTTCAGCTTTCTAGTCTCCAAAATTAGCACAGTGCCTTGTGTTTGGTGCTTAATATATATATATATATATATATATATATATATGTTGAATGACTGAAAAAAATTAGCTCCATAGTAGATGTTAAGCTTTGAGACTTTATCTCATATAAACTTTGTATTTCCTCAAGTGCCTAATAATAGACATTTTATTTTTTTTTTTTGGTTTTGAAGGAATTGAACTGCAAATAAGTGAATAAAAACTTAGGAGTAAGGAGAAAGCAAACTATACATTTCTATTTTGAAATATAGCCTTTACATTTCAGTGTACAAAATAAGAACCTATACATGATAAAGGTACCCATCCAAAATGAGTTTAATATTACTATTAATAAGCATGCAATAAGCCATGTGAAAATAGCACTAACAACCACAGAATTGAGGAAATTTAGATTAAAGATATCTATCAAGGGAGCCTGAGAATAAAGAATGATCTAAACATCTTCCCAGCTCACCCCACTGTGCTAGAGAATTCTGGCAGCTTCATTGGAGCCATTTAAATTTCTTGAGGAAATAAATATTTAAGAACTCCATGATCTGTTTTTAGCAGCATCTAAATATAATATTAAGGTCTTTAAAAACAAACATTGCTTACCACATTTAAAAGCAGTCATTTCATGATGTGTATTCCTTACCTAGAAGACTTAAATGATCTCTTTCAAAAAGACTATGACATTTCAGGTGAGTGATTATTTGATATGCATACTAATTCTGAGACCATGTATTATTTATTATTGCCTCATCAGAACCTAGTGCTTACATTTTGTGGTTGACAGTACTGTAAGTAAGTAAATAAATAATAATAAAAATTTGCTTTCTTGTGCCCTCCCCTCCTGAGACCTTATCTGCCAACTTTCAGCCCAGATTGAATCTTTACAGCTGAGTTACAACCCATGAAAAACATCAGTTGGTAATGGAAATGCAGATACAGGCTTTAATTACAGTGGTGTTAACAGCACCATTATAATTAGAGATGTACTGACCCTCTAAACTGGGTTTGCTTTCAGAACATCAGGAGACAGCCTTCTTTTGCCAGCCACTCATCAGTTTCCTTTAATTCAGTAACAAATTAGTTACTTAAAATACTTCCTGTGACTTTTAAGAAGTTCAATGCTATTTCATATCATTGACTGACAGAATCCTGGAGTTGGAAGATGAATTGAGGGGGATCATTTAATACATTTTACTAGTCCCCAGTCAGGATTATACCTAAGGCATTGCATCTCCTTAATTTTCTTTCCTATATTTAAAGATATTCAGGGGAGTAAAGCCCTCCTTGACCTCCTAACACTTATTTCAGTTAACATCCTGAATCCATTTCCTCCTATTCTCCCTCCAATGGAAATGGAAAACAGCTGGTCAACATCCTGAAAATCACTCTTTAAGTTTCTGATTCGACCAACCCTCTGCTCTCTCATGTCAAGACCAAAGGAGCCTAAATTTTTAAATATCTTTTTCTAACCCTTTCATTATTTGTTTTCTTTTTCCTTGTGAACTTCTCCAAACCTCTGATGTTCCTTTAAAAATATTAAGGCCCTGTGGGTGAGCAGAGACCTAAAGGAATGGGACCTGAAACTCTAGCAGGATACGGTAGGGGGAGAGAAGAGTATGCAGTCCCAAACAAAAAGCCCCAATTGTAGATGTGACATTGAGGCTTTCATTCCATTTTTTTAATCTTTTCTTCTTTAGACACTGATTGTTTTAATTCTTGCATTTTAGTAAGAAAATTACATTTTTATGGATGTTAGAAATTAATTGACCTAATATTTGTAAATGGTTTGGGTGAGTAAAATTATGTAATGCAGTGCTTCAGAAAGGGATAAAATCTAGCTTTTTTAATATAAAATGTCCCTAAAGTTATGGCATCGTACCTTGTGCCACTGAATTCTCAAAGTGTGCCATTTGTTTTAATTGTGCTTCAAATAAATAGAAAAAAACCTAGCTATAAATTTGATCTTTAATTTTGCTATACGTGCTTCCATCATATCAGTTTGGGGAATACATCTTACAAGTTTCAGACTCTTGGCCTTTGAAAGGTATTTTTCATTTGTGGGAAGATATATTTAAAGGCAAGTTTTCTTTCAACAAATGGTTCTAGTTTTAAAGAAGTTACAGCTTATTTCTTAATTAACAAAATTAATTAATTTTGTTAATTAACAAAAACAAATAATTATTTGTCTTGCATTACACATTCTAGAGCAATGATGATAGGCTTTCTTGAGTATTTTAGAGACGATATTTTAGAGATATAAGTAGAAACAGAACTATGAATCTTTTCCAGGAATATGTATCAATATTATGGAATGGGTTTTAGAAATGTTAAAGAGAAAAGGAGGGCAAGCAGGCTGAGATTTTTTATTAAATAGCCCTATCTTTAACTTTTACCTTGTGCTTGGTAGTTTTTAAAGTTGAAAAAAAAAATAGGTCATTTCACCCCTCCTTTTATCCCAAGACCAATCCCTGAAGAATGGCTTGTATTGACTTCTCTTCCAAATTAAATATTGTTAAATGTGAAAAAAAAATTAATTAATTAAAAATATCAAACCCCAAACAATGAAAAATATGACCCCAAAGCCTGATCCATATATAATGCACTGGGGAAATTGCTTTATGTTTCCTCTCCTTTGCTTCTTCAATATTCTGAAAGAGCTGCTATTTCATTATATAACCTCTACTCATGCAATATTGAAACTCCTCTACTGAGTAGTAAACTTTTCTTTGCTTTGCAAAAAGTCTTCCTGAATTATTTTTTGACTTCCTGGCCAAAGAAAGAAAAAACATCAGTTAGTGGACTTCAGTCTCATTATTGGGCCCATACTTGGAGCCTTTTTAGCTTTCTAGGAACATGCTTGTGATTTGGTGATTAGTTTTTTTGAGAACCCAGGATCCTACGCCACAGTAGAATCAGAATAGGATTTAAGTAAAGGACATGTATATAGTAATAAGTTCAAAATCAATCTAGTTGTTTTGTTTTTTAATAGCAGACTTGATCATTCTTTTTAAACTTGCTCTCCACTAATTTTTTTCTTTAAGATGTGGCAATATAACCATACTATGCACCCATGCTCTTTAAACAAAATAATTGTATACAATGAATACATGTGACCAGTTTAATGTTGAAACAAAATAAAATTATAACACAAGTAATCTGATATTTAATTATATGTCTGTCTAATCACCATTGTATTAATTTAAGTAGAAATTGCTTTATTATTATTTTGTACTTAACTTTTTTACAATTTTACATTTATGCTTCACTACTTCTATATTATATCATTATTATAGAAGGTAAATCTTTTTTCCTGACATCAAATGCAGTTTAATTTGCAACACAGGTACACATATATGCATACAAGCACATATCCACACTTTAAAAGACAAAGGGGCTGGATGGAATCACCAACAACCAAGATTTCCTTTGCCTATGGCAGACCACATTTAAGCCTTAAAGGTCAGAAATGGACATTTAATGATGTATCTGTCAAGCTTCTACTATGTGCTAGATAATGGGGAAGGTGCTGCATTTTTCTGATGTTTTTAATGTATTAATCAACCTTTGTTTCAGAGAGGTTAAAACTGATTTAGCTGCTGCTAGAATCAGACAGAGATCCTAAATATCTATTAGCTGGCTATGAGCCAGCTACTCCCTGATCTGGTGCTCTCAAGGCAACCACAAAGTCAAAGCCAAGAGACCTGGATCACAGTCTCCAAGGGAGCAGTAATATGATCGTCAGATGAGAGGTGGATGCAATTTAAAAGGGGAAAAGGGAGAGTGAAAATGGATTTCCAGGGTCCTAGTTGACCACAAATTAACATATATCAGTAACATGTTAGTTTACAACAAACATGAACAGAAGTACACTACCTAGGAACTAAATAATCCTGATCCCCTGATTCAGAACTAATCAGCTCTTCACACTTGATTAGCAGACTATGTCTACTTTGAGGCCATGTATTAGAAGTTTCATATAGGGAGCATAGAGGAGTCAGTAAAAGGCAAGAAGCTGGTTTTTAAAAAAACTTGATGAATGAATCCAAATGAAAGGTCAAGCGACCTGAAGAAAGATTCCGTAATGTTCTTCAGGTATAAGAGAAAAGATAAGGAGGTAGCCCTAAGATGCTATATGAATGATGTAGCTTAGACATTTGGAAGAACTTTAAAACTGTAAGGATTGTGAAAACCTGGGATAAATGTACTAAGAAAGGAAATAAAATTACATTGAGATCTCTCATTTAAATAATTGGAACTTTTTTTTCTGATAATGCAGAATATTCCTTTTAAGCTTTTCTAACAATTGCACTAAGACTTTGGTGACACATTGAATATACAATTTTGAGCCTTCACAGAGTCCCACTCTGGCATTTTATTATGACATCTAGATTATCAGGACTTTGGGTTATCAAAGGGCATGCCCCAGAACATAAGCTCTGGCAACTTCTCCAGTCAATAGCTGATGGCTTCTTTCTGAGGACCAGTTTGGCTACAAATGGAAATGATAAACACCATTCTTCTGGTCACTGGGGATATGTAGACCTTCACAGATTATTTTCTCTAGCAGATCTTATTTTTACAGAGATACAATTGATTGAAAAGTTTGGAGAACATTCTGAGGGGTTTATTTTTTGTCAACTACCATCTAATAAAAATAGCAACTGCTTCAGGAGGTAAAATTATTCTTTCAAGGCTGGCCTCCAACAAGGTATCTCCCATGCTTATGTTAAAATCATATATGATTCCTTGAAAGATTTATGAGCAGATATAACTTTGTGTGATAATCATCTGATTTTTAATGTCAGATGAAACATAAAATGGGGTACTGTAATAAAATGTATTGCCTCTGTAATGATATGTAATGGAACAATGTTAAGCCCTGGATCTGGAGTCAGGAGACCTGTGTTTGAAGTCTGGCTCTGTGTGATAGTGGTTGTATACCTTCAGCTAGGTAGTACAATGGATAGAGTACTAGTCTGTAGTAAGGAAAGACCTGAGTTCTAATCTGACTCCAGACACTTACTATCTGTGTGACTTTTCAAACTCAGTATGCATCCTACAGGGGATTCATGAAGCCCCATTTTCTTTCTCAGTTGGACACCGCTGGGGTAGGAGACTCCCAAGAATGAACTTCTACCAATGCATATAATTGGCTACTCAGAGATTTGTTTTATTCTTATTTCAAAAATGCTTAAGTCACTTAATCTCTATCTGCCTCAGTTTCCTTAAGTTTAAAATAGAGATAACGAAAGCACTTAGTTCTCAGGGTTGTTGTGAGGATCAAATGAGATAATATTTGTAAAGTGATGGAGGAAGGGAATAAGCAGTCACTCATCCAAAACCTAGTATATGCCAGGAGCTCTGCTAAGTTCTTTATAAAGTAAATGCTTGATTTCTTGAACTCATTGCACGAAGCCCCAGAATGCTGTAGTTTCATTTAACAAATCTATGATCAATTCAAAGTTAAATCTTGCCACTTATACAAGAAAAAATCTAAGAGTAATATCTGATGCCAAGACTATCCTAGGAAGTTAGATGGACAATGTATAAAGCTAATCCATGAGTACACATATTTTATGCTGACACTTTACATGCATGATGAATTGGGCCTATAATTAAAAAGGGTGTCGTTGGATTGCCTTGAGAAACTTTGCAGTGCTTTTAATGAAGCCAGATGTCTCCTTGAAACAAAATCCCATCTTTTTAACATCAATATTCTTCTAGTGGTATTGTAAGGTTACAAATCATGGAATACTATTATCTCTGAACAGGGAAAGACATTGAGTCACTTATGTGACAAGAGCAAAGGTAATTGTTGGGTAGTCTGTGTGCATCGATGGTACCATACAGTGTCAAAAGAACTTAGTCTGTGTGCATCGATGGTACCATACAGTGTCAAAAGAACTAGAAAAAGGTTCTTATTTTAAGGGAGGACCCTCTTTCAAGGATTTGTGGGAATTCATGGACAAGGGTCACACAGAATGAAAGGGTATTGATGTATTGCAAATTATAGTACTGGAAGAAGCAACCACCTTAGTGAAATTACAGATCCACTGATGTATCATAATATATAAGACTTTTCTCAGTCAGTAACATTCTTATTAGTCAAGAAAAATTGAAATGAATCCTGAGCACCTGATAGTCTTGGGAAAGAGCAAAAATATTAGGGTTAGGGAAATGGACAGAAGGGTACACAACTTTAGTTTATGTAGAGAAGGAAGAGGAAAGGGTCAAAGCAGGCCCTTTCGGCACATATCTGGAAGGTAAACAACTCGGTTCTATATGTAGATAGAAGACAGTGATGCCCTGACATCCACTTCTCTAATCTTAGGAGCCTGGGGCGACTACCTGGTGCAGTGGATAGAGAACTAGGACTGAAATCAGGAAGACACATCTTTCTGAGTTCAAATCCGTCCTCAGACACTTAAGAGTTGTGTGGCCTGGGGCAAGTGCTTAAACCTATTTGCCTCAGTTCCTCATCTATAAAATAAGCTGGAGAAGGAAATAATTAAACACACCAGTAGTTGGAGTTAAAAACCCCAAACCCAAACGGGGTGATGAAGACTTTGATGGGACTGAAATAACTGAATAAAAATAACAATTCCAGGAGATCCCAGTAGTAGCCATCGCTGTGAGCCAGGCTATACTCACCAGAACAGGAGGAAACATGGAGGAAGTCACCCTCTTCTGATCTTCAACTTGTTTGCCAGGCCTCTCATACATATAGCTTGGGAATGCTACAATTACATCAGCAGGTTGACCTTCAGGGCCAGTCATAGGAATAATGGCATTCCCAATGCAATGGGAAGCCACATAACTGACAATCCCCCACCCCTTTGTCACACACACACACACAAAAAATCCCCCTCTACCTGCTTGCTCAAGCCTGAAATTCTTTTAAAAGGAGACAAAGCCTTTCATTCCACAATTAGAGATAAAAGGCTTAAAATAGGCCTGAGAGAGCTAACAGTGAATGAATTTCAGTTAAAGGGTAAATGATTGATACAAGATTCATTCCTGTTTTGATAGCGAGTGCTCAAGGCCATTGGGCAACTGAAGGGTGGGAGAGGATGCCAATTGAAGAGAAAGGCCAGAGACAAATCATACCCACTTCTAAAGCATTTCTGAAATTTTGAGGTATTTCATAACACACATACACTGCTTAGCACAACCGTGGTATCAATGATTCCCAGGTATATCTCATCAGGCACAAAATAATTTTTTTAATCTAAATTTTGATCCCCTTCTCTTTCCTTTTAATCATAAGATGTTCTTTTGTCCAACTCTATATTCTCTTTATAATGTAATTCACTTACTGATTTCACAATTACAATTTATGAAAAATGTGATTTTCCACATTTGTTTTGCTATGGATAAAGGAACAATATTGAGTATTTGTTATAGTAAACTGACATAACTTTCAGAACACTGGTTAAGAGTCATGACTTACTTAGCATTCACTTATCAAGTTCCCACTTTGTGTGGAGCCCTGAGAAACAAAATCAAAACTCAAATTTTATAGTATATTTGATTTTTTAACATAGTTCTTTAAGGTTTGTTAAGCCATTGCTTCACAGCTATATTGCTACATAGTGAGATGCATAGTAGTGTAGAATTTTTAGTTTACCCACTTCACATTTGGAGAAACTGAGATTGCCCATAATCACATAGTTAAGGTTTGAGGTAGTATTAGAACACAGGACAGAACAGGTACTTCACTATGACATTCTACTTACCTATAGCATCTGCTATAAAAAATCTTACACACACATACACACACACACACACACACACACACACACACCAACAAAGAAATTAAAGGATTTGCTCTGTGCAGGTCAAAGTGGTAGGACATGGCCATGCCACAGATAGCACCTGTGCCTATTTTTTTTAGCGACACTTGTATGCCATACTTAATGTGAAATAGCAATTCAGTATCACCGACAATAAGGCCTTAGCATGCAACTATTTAATTGCATTTAAATAATTTTGCTGTATTTTCAACTCTATTAGGTGATATAAAAGCAACAGAGAGAAAACTGTCGAAGGTCTAAAGAGCTGGATGGCTAAGTAAAATGAAAATAGGAACACATAAACACACACATATGTATATATCCATATATACATGTATACATACATATTTATATGTGTGTATGCAGGTATGTGTGTGCGTGCATACCTAGGTGGGTAAAATACAGAAATGTGTGTGCATGTGTATACCTGGGTAGGAGAAAATATTGAAATACAACTTCAAGCATGACTACTAAGTACAAGGAAATAGAAGGCTCTCAATTATTCTAGTAGGGCAGGTAGGTGGCACAGTTGATAGAGTGCTAGGCCTAGAGTCAGGAAGACTCATCTTCCTAAATTCAAATCTGGCCTCAGACACTTTCTAGATGTATGACCCTTGGCAAATCACTTAATCCCATTTGCCTCAGTTTCCTCATCTGTAGAAGGAAATGACAAACCTCTCTAGTATCTTTGCCAAGAAAACCCCAAATGGGCTCACAAAGAGTCAGATACTACTGAAATGATTGAACAACAATTATTCTATAATGTAAAATGAGATTTCAAAAAATTTAGAATAATCTGATCCACCTAGGAATTAACATGAAATGGGAGAAATAATGATGATGATAGCACCTTAAGTTTTTCAAAACAATTTCATTCATTTCTTATGATGTTCATAACAGAATTACTTAAGACCTAATATAGGTCTTATTGTCCCCATTTTACAGATGTGATAATTGAAGCTTAGAGAGGCTAAGTGACTTTCTCAGCTTACACAACTAGTGTCAGAAGAGAAATTCAAACCCAACTCTCCACTGAATTCTAAGAAAACTACTGGGTCCATAATGCCTTAACATCATGAAGAAAGGAGAGGCAAAGTGCAAAATACCTACTGTATCATGTAGATAAAAGCAAATTACTGTATTCCCTAAAATTTTGGCCTTTTGCTGGCAGAATGAGGTGCAGAATATCTATGTGTCTAGACTGCCAATTCAGTGCTCTAACTACTAGACAAAGCCAGCTGGTTCTCCTGACAGCCTGACTCTGTCTGTACTCCATTTGAATTTATTACTCATCATTTATTATACTGCTAATAAAAAACGGTATAAAATACTATCTTGTCACATTAAATCGGCAATGGAAACCTGGTTATATTTCAAGAAATGATTTAATATTTCATTATGTAAAATAGTAGTGAAGAATGGAGTTTACCATCATCTCTGTAAGCCGTTAACTAAATATTGATTGGGTGGAAGGTTGCAACACTAACGGCATGGGAAAATCCATTCAACTTTTTATAGTACAAAATGGCACGTGTTAAGGTGTTTTGTGATTAAATCAATATAGCATAGCTGAGGCACACAGTGGCCCATATAATATTTTGGTGAGTAAAATAGTGATGCTTCCAATTATTCAAAGTGTTCTAATCTGAAAAAAAATATTAGGTCAATAAGCATTTCTAACAGACTCAGAAAAAAAATACTACAGCAAAAAATGAAAAATTTCCCAAGACAACTTATGATAAAAGTTTTTATGAAAATATGTGAATTCTGAAGTGTGTGCGTGTGTTTCTGAATAGTGAAATAAACTATATTTAATAACCTCTAGTGATTCACTAT
Organism: Petaurus breviceps papuanus; assembly: GCF_028583685.1. Classification (NCBI taxonomy): domain Eukaryota; kingdom Metazoa; phylum Chordata; class Mammalia; order Diprotodontia; family Petauridae; genus Petaurus; species Petaurus breviceps. Next base: position 46,232,322 of record NW_027185764.1, on the reverse strand, counting down.
TACCTCTAGGATCAAATATAAAATTCCCTTTTTGGCATTCAAATTTCTTCATAACCCTCTGAATTTTGCAGTCTCCTTGCACCTTAGCCCCACGTAATCTATGATCTAGTGAAACTGGCCTCCTTCCTGATCCTCTAACAAGACATTTCCTCTCCCTACTCTATGCATTTTCACTGACTATCTGCAGTATTTGGAATTGCATTCTTACATCCCTATCTCCTGGTTTCCATTGTTGTAGTGGTCGGTCAGTCCTTTTCAGTTGTGTGCAATTTTTTGTGACCCTACTTTGAGAAGATGTTGGAGTGGTTTGCCACTGCTTTCTCCTACTTGCTTTACAGATGAGGAAACTGAGGCAAATAGGGTTAAGTGACTTGTTGAAAGTTGGTAAATGTTTGAAGCCAGATTTGAACTTATGAAGATGATTCTCCCTGACTCCAGGCCTGGCTCTCTAATTACTGTACCTCCTAGCTCCCCTGAGTCCCTGCAAGTCCCACATAAAATTTCACATTCTCTACAATAATTCTTTCCCTATTTCCCTTAATGTAACTATCATCCCTCTGTTAGTTATCTCCAATTTATCTTCTATCTTGCTTATGTAGTTTTTTGTGCATTATCTCTCTCATTGGACCTTTGGCTGCTTCAAGAAGAGACGATATTTGTTGCCTTTCTTGGTATCCCCAGCACTTAGCACAATGACTGGTACACAATAGGTGTTTAATAAATGTATATTTATTGACCAGTTATTTGACATAATTATAATAATATTTTGGTTTTTCTATAGAACTCAAGATTTTTTTTTAATACAAAATTCTGTAGAAGAGGTAGTTTATCTATCCCCTTCTCTAGGTAATCACTGAACAAGAAGTCAGGAAGAGATAAATCTTAATCTTTATGGAGATATTTCCTGTTTCCCTTTCAGCTATATATTTCAAAAAGCAGGAAGCATTCTATGCATGAACTGAAAGAGCTGTGCTATTGTAAAACGAGGCACTCAAGTCATATGCTTCCAGGTCAGCTCCCCTGAAAAAGGAATAATTAGTATTAACCAAGGGGAAAAATGAGGAAGAATAAAGCAGAGTTGAGAAACATCATCAAGGAGAAGATCAGTAGAGCCTGTGGAGGAGAGCAATATGATGGAGGTTGAGGAGACATATAACAATTAACATGAATAGAGGACTAGCCCAAAGGCATACACCTGTAGTCGCTGCCACAAGGAAACTGACAGTGGTGGATCACTTGTGCTTGGAAGTTCTGAGCTACTGTGGGCAAAAGCCAAACAGATATCCACACAAAGTCTAATAGAATGAACCCCTAGAACCTGGGATGAGAGTAGGTGTAGGGAACCAGGCTAACTAAAGGGGGTAGAAGTACTCCTGGACAGAAACAGAGCAGATGAAATTTTCTGTGCCATTTGGCAGGGAAGTTGGACCCACAATTGGTCTCTATACTTCCCCCTTAAATGAAATAAAAATACACAAATCAAAAAATAGCAAAACCAAATAAAAAGAGGAATGGAGGAGAGCCACAATATCCCAATGAAACCCCAATTGTGAGCATCAACAGGTTTTGAAATACTGAAACCAAAATAAAAAGGAATATTGCCTAGATGAAGGAGCTTTGGAGAGGTTTTCCAATATGGAGGAATTAACCCCAATCTCTCTCTTTGCTGAGCCTCACCCCTGATAAATATTGTAAAGCATAGAAAAAGTCTCCTTCTTTCACATAGGTTGGTCTGCTTGGCCTTTCTTGCCCTTCTATAACATTCAGATATAACATTGAACTGTCTTTTAACATCAATAAAACAGTTTAATGGTTAGAACCTTGAGTACCGGAATTTTTTTAAATAAAGCTGACAGCTACCCTCATGAGATTTTCAGAGACTGAAGTTTCTGGGGCCCAACTGTATGGGAGCAGTAAGTCAGAGAAAAGAAGGGGTCCCCAAAGTGTGGAAAACAGGCTGTAGACTCATTATGTCTAGATGTACCCCATTTTTCTCTGTGTCCCTCTCTCTCTATTTCTCTGTATCCTCCATGTGTGTATATGTGTATGTGTGTATATGGGTATGTATGTATATGTTTGTATATGTCTGTGTGTGTATACACACACATATATATCTATATATGTACATATATAGATATAAAGTTTGAGAGACAGATTCTGGGTAATTAATCATTTTATTAATTATTACTCATGAATAATTAATACAAGGGGTCAGTGGCACTCTTGAATGCCAAAAAACCCTCACAGTACTCACTCAACAGTTATATAACCTTGGAAGAGTAGTTTTTTCCTGAGGGTGGAAATAAACTCTGATTGGTTAACATTTTGAAAGAATGAATATTATAATGAGAGGTGGGTTTATTCTAATGAGGTTTCGGAGGACATGACTGATGACTCAGTCTTAGTTAAAGAGGTTATCTATATCCATATCACACCATGTAGATAATCTAGACAAAAGGGGGAATTCTCTTCTACCCAGACCTGTCTGACTAAAACATAATGGGCCAGAATCCACCAACTCACCTAAACTAAGATGTCTTTACCTTTTGATCAGATCTGAGTTTTCCCAATGGGGTGCATCTGCCCACAATTTCATATTATTATCAACCCTACCCTTCAAAAGCTGGCTAAACTACAGAGGTAGATTTCTAAATGAGAAAAAAAGAAAGGGGAAAATCCTTACTCCTAATTCAATAATTGGCTATTAATATAGGAGAAAAATAATCACTTCTCTCTATATATTTATATCCATATCTATATATACATATATATGAAATCATCATGTCAATTCTCTAAAATTGCACATTACTTAATTTTTTCAGGAAATTTCTTCAAAAAATTTAATCTGGAATAGAAAGGGTATATCATTACCTCAGGCAAAGAATAATTGTTCCATCCAATTATTTAATGACTTGCTTCATGACCTTTCTCAAATCAATTCATACTATTCAAAAATCTCTTATATAGAATAAGCCACCTATATATGCCCTTAGGCATCTTGTGAGAAACTGTAAGATGCTTCGCATAAATGTGCCATGAAAATGTAGAGTTGATACTGCATCCTTTAACTCTTGTGAAAAAAAATGAGTTGTAAAATAAAGGGTGCTAGGTTTGGAATCAAAAGACCTGGTTCAGTTATCCCCCCAGATTTCTTTGTGTCTTGTCCATCTCATCCATAAAATAAAAGAATTAGAAGAGAAATTCTCTAAAATTCCTCCCTAACTCTGAATGGTTTTTTTTTTCATTTTTGGAAGGGGAATAGGATTGTTCACTTTTTATTTTGCCTATAAGAATGAATGGAGACAACATTAAGTTATAATTTACTGGAACATAATAAGAACATATTTTCTGGGCAGCAAAAAAAAAAGTCAGGAATAGCTTTTCCATGGCAGTGATCACTCTTACCCAAAGGGTATCTAGTAATGCTATTCAACATGTAACAGGTTGTCATGGAAATTAGGCCCAAAAAGTGACCTGAATTTATATGTATTAAAAATGACAAATTAGAAATTCTACTCAGCTCAAAATAGTCTATTATGAACATGTGATATTCTTATCAAAGAATCTCAGAGTTCCTTTATTCCAACCAGTATTTGACCAGGGTTCATAGGATCATAAATAAGGAGGGAGAGATGACCTTAAGACCATCTCATCATATAGAGACTTAAATTACAGCTGAGGAATCTCACTCCTTTCTACTTTTAATTGGTCAGGTAGTCTCGGTCCTTTTTTTTTTTTTAAAGCAATTGGGGTTAAGTAACTTGCTCAAGGTTACAGGGCCAGTTATTTCTGGGTGTGGTGCTGAGTATCTGAGCCCAGATTCGATCCCCAGGTCATCCCGACACTGGGGCCGGTGCTCTTACTCGCTGAGCCACCTGGCCACCCCTCTTGGTCCTTTTTTGAGTAAATGGGTTTCCATATGAACATAAAGAGCAAAAGGCTGTTGTGAGAATCCTACAAGGTAAAGTACCTAAAAGTGAATTAAAGTACTAAACTAGTGGCAATAATGGTAAATGACGATGATCTGATCGAGTAAATATTTGGAAGAAAGATTTGCATTTGTATCCTGCTCGAGATAATTATTAGCTGTGTGACTCTAGGCTGGTCACTGAACTTCTCTTTGCCTTTTTCTCGCTTTGTAAAAATGGAGATAATACACAGTAACTACCTCCCTGAGTCATGAGGTTCATAGGAACCTCACATATGCAAACACTTCATAAAATTTAAAGCAATATATACATTGAACCAATAGGGATGATGACGATGATAATAATATTAATGATGATAATGAGGATGAGGATGATGGAGATGAATGATGTAATTCTAAATCAGATTTAACATAACAGAAACCCTGGATCAAAGGGCTTCAGTGGTTTGTTTGTTTTATTAAAGTCCCTAAAACTTACATTCTATTTTAATTTTTACTTATTTATTTACTTTTTGGTTTTTCAGGGGGGAAGGCAGGGCAATTGGAGTTAAGTGACTTGCCCAAGGTCATATGGATAGTTTTCTGTTAAGTGTCTGAGGCCAGATTTGAACTCGGGTCCTCCTGACTCCAGGGCCTGTGCTCTATTCACTGTGCCATCTAGCCACCCCTAAAGTCCCTAAAACTAAGAAAAAATGATCCATTTTATTGTATCTATATTAGAATTAGAGAGAACCACATGAATAAGAAAGAATTCACTTGAACGTGGAGATTACTCATTAATAAGTTTGTCCTAACTGAAAGAATTTTTCAAACACTAGATTGAAAATAGAAACATAAAATGAAGGTTTAACTGGATTTAAAGTAGTAATCTTTGTTGTAAGGGAGAAAATGGAACAAAGAGTCCAGATGAACTAAGTATAATATGAACCTTAGTATAATAAAGCACCATCGAGCTGAGCAATGTAGAATATTTTTATTTGGATGCCAGCCATATAGTATGTCCTATGCCACCCAGCATAGTACTGGGGAAAAAAGTCTCCTTGTTGCAAACAAATGTTATGTTAAAAGGGATAATCATGCCTAAAGTATGCTATGATGAAACCTTATTTTCAGGATATTTTTGTTTGTCAAATTGAACATTCTACTCAACAATCTTTGCTATATTACCATGTTAATGATACTGGTAGATACTAATATGTAATTATTTGAATCCAACTTTTGAAACCAGCATCTTTCCACAATTTTTCAATATTGCCATTTCATGTTAAGTACCAGATGTCAGCAGAGTTGAAAACATGTTTATTTTGGTCGCTTGGTCCTTCAGAGATTTTTCTGCCGCCGTATCAGTCTCATCTCTTGTACATATGTATTTAGGCTCATTGAGTGAACAAGCTTTGAGGAGCAGCAATCTGTGTACTTCTAAAAGAAGTGATTTGGCCACCTGCACTTTTTGGAAAATTGTAAAGAGCCATAGAAATCTTTCTGAGCAAGAAATATCGATAGATAATATTTAAAAGATGCTGCCTCTTTAAGGAGGTGTGTGTGTGTGTGTGTGTGTGTGTGTGTGCATGTTTAAATTTAGAATAAATATGAGTAAGGTAGGATAAGAGGTTTGCAAAAATGGCGAAAGAGATACACCGATGAGGCTTTATGTGACCTGTACTTGAGAAGAGGTAGACTCATCTAATTAGCCAATTCAAAGAGCTTTTGTTTCACAAAATTATCCATGGAGGGGGCTTTTTGAAACATTTCTCAGTTTGAAAAAGAAAATAGGAGAAAAATTAGAAACCAGAGTCACTTTGGTTTCTACTTGATTTCTTTTTGATAAGGAATGAATGCATTATACATTTTTTACAATCTACTAATTTATGGGCAGCTAACAATAGATGTCCTTGCTCAAGATATTGCATTAAGTGTGAAACAGTTTATGGATGAATCTTAGGTTATTAGGCTAGGTATTAGGTAGCAATGATCGAATTCCTATGGTGATAAGAGGTACTTAGACCAAGCCACAATCTTTTAGCTGTATATGTGGTCTCTATCATTACTAACCATTAACATTATCTCCACTGCATTAAGGTTTTACATGTAAAGTAACACAAAAACACCAATGCCATGGGTTCATTCCCCATGGAGACCTTTATGAAGACGTATTAATGAAGCAACGTGAAAACTTTATTTGGAGATGAATTCCAGTACTGCTGTTTACTTTCCATGAGGCCTTGGACACATTTATAATCAGTCTATTCTTTAGTTCCTTAACTGTAAAGTGAGGGAGTTGAATTATGTGACCTCTTTGCTTGTCCTTTGGAAACAAGGGAGCATCTGTTTAGAAGACCAAAAAATCTGAAGTTAATGTTCTCTCCATAAAGACTTCAGATGAATGATTCACCTTTCTTTTGAATTCTGTTCTATCAAGGGCACCAGCATCATTCCAGGCCTCCACATTCAAAACTGAAAAGTCATCCCATTCCCCTACCTGACATATTCAATAATTTTCTGTCTTGTCGATTCTACCTGTAAAATATGCCCCACATCTGTGCCCTTCTCTCTACTCATAATTATCATTCTAGCTTAGGCTTTCATCACTTCTTACCTGGGATCCTGAAACTGCTTTTTAATTGCTCTCCCTGACTCAAGTCTCTCCCTTTTCAAATCTGTCCACCATAAAGCTACCAAGGTGATAAGCCTAAAGTACAGGCATGGCCATGTTACTATTCTTACCCAATAAACTCCAGAAGTTCTATTTCTAAAAAGAAGAATATGATCAAATACAGATACCTCTGTCTGGTATTTAAAATGCTTCCGAAACAGCCTCCAACCAACCTTTCCAGCACAATGCTATTCAAAGTGGATTGATCTTCACACACAGCAGTCTGATTCCTATGTCTTTGAAGAATTCTATGCCTGTAAAATACTTCTCCTCTTTAACCTTGCCTCATTGAATCTCTATCTTCCTTCAAGGCTCTGTTCAAATTCAGCTTGCTACATGAGGTCTTCCATGAGATGATTCCAAAGTTACCTATGTTTTGCTCCCAAATGGCCTTGCATTTATTTTGTATACATTATGTATATAACTTTCTGAGTAGATTTAGCGCCCCTAATAGAATTTCCTATTCTCAAGAGTACGAAAGTTTTATTTTTGTCTCTTTCTTATATTTATAACAGTGTCTGTCATATACTTGCAGGGATGGTTGGGCACTCAGAGTGCACTAGTGGTATGCATGTGAAATCAGCATCTTGGGTAGACCCCATTTGGCAAACTTTTAGGGAAACGTGGACATTCATTGCACAGGATTAGCATTGATGAATGTGCTGTGATCTGCCTTGTTGGAGGGAATGCCTAGATGATGAGCTCATCAATCTATTGAGGATTTAAGTTATTCTTAGTACATTGAATAAATTATTGATAAAATCTGTCTCCCATCCTCAAAACATATTCACTCAATGTATATATGATCTCTAGCTATCACACTCTGTCTCCAAATTTTAGTAAACTCTTTTTTTTTTGTAAGCAATTGGGGTTAAGTAACTTGCTCAAGGTTACACAGCCAGTTTTTTGTTTGTGTGTGTGTGTGTGTGTGTGTGTGTACGGGTGTGTATGTGTGTGTGTGTGTGTGGGGGTGTGTGTGGGTGTGTGGGTATTAAATATCTGAGGCCAGAAGGAACTGATCCCTGGTTCTCCAGACTCTGGGGCCTGCGCTCTTACTCACTGTGACACCTAGCTGCCCAGAGTAGTTAAACTCTTTAAGAAGGTCATCTTTGTTGTTCTCATTTCCTTTCTTCTTAACTTTTTGCAGTATAGCCTGCAGCCTCATCATTCAATTGAAAATGCTCAGTTGCAGGGGTGGCTAAGTAGTGCAGTGAATAGAGAAGCAGCCCTGGAGTGTCCCCCCTTAGACACTTAACACTGGCTACCCACGTGACCTTGGGCAAGTCACTTAACCCCAACTGCCCTGCCCTCCCCCTCCAAAACCAAAAAGAAAATAAATGCTCATTTGCAAATAACTGCCAAATTTAATGGGTTTTTCCTAATTTTTATTTTACTTGATCTCTTTGCAGCTTCAGACACTGTCAATTGTTATCCTCTCCTTAATATTATCTTCTCTCAAGGGAAGTAGGTGTGGAAGATGAAGCAGATGGCTGAAGTGAGAACAGCACACTTGGAAATGTCCCCTTTTCTAATATGCAACTTGGGCATCAGTGCACTGTGGTATAAGACTAGCAATGACGATTTCTTCATGAAGACCAGTGAAGAGGACATTATAAGGAGCATCATTTTATGAATGAAAAAGGGAGTTGGCTTAGTAATCTAATCAGAATGAAGAACGATGAGCAATCCAATTGTGTCACTGGTATTTACAAACTATTTTTAAAACAGGAAAATTTACAGCAAGTTGGCTGGATCCTCTAAGGAAAGTTTTCAGAAAGATAGCAACAAGAATCATACAGGATGACTGAGGAAGGAACTAAAGCCTTCATGTTGCAGGAAGTGCCTACATCCAGGAGATCATGGATCTCTTGGTGCATTAAAGAAGTGTGAATCTGGCACATTGCAACTACACCAAAAATGTCAAGGTTCCAGGTGAGGTTAGACAAGAGTTATATGTCACCTGTTTCCTGTTTCCAAAGCTTTCTAATTTCTCTGATTTATGTTTTTAAACTAAAGAAAATATAATATTGATCTAGAAAGAAAACTTGATTCATCCTAGATTTAGTCTAGATAAGAAATTCAGTGATAACGTTTTTTTGGACATGTTTATTACTGATTCTTCTAACAAGTACTTTTCAATTACTTTGTTTTTTTCAGGCCTACTTTTAATTCATACATTTTTAAATCAAACTTTATCTTTTTTTTAAATGTCTGTCATTTCTCATGGTCTTCACAAGCTTTTTCTTCCTACTTATTAAATGTTCAAGGGAATGATTTCATGTTCGTCTCTATTTTTTTCTCTATAGCTAAAATAATCAGAAACTATTTAAATTTTCTATATTTAACAGGAAAGACTCTTCCAAAGTATGCTGACATTACTGTTGATAGTTGGGTTATTAGCATCAAAAAATCTGTGCTTGGTAACCTGCTACATTTTGAAAAATTGAACACTGGAACATCCATCAATACACTCATGCCTGCATGGCAATCCAGGAGAAGATATGCTATACAGATGTTTCCTTTCAGACAGTTTCTCTCAAAAATGAGGCAACACTCATGGCTTATTGAAAGTCTCTCTGCAATCAGCTGAGTGTTTGAATTTTGACAAATCATTCCATCTCTCTGGGTCTCAGTTTCCCTACCTATCAAATGAAAATAATCATAGCTGAACTACCTACCATTTTTCAGGATTATTGTGAGGATGAAATGAAATACTAGATATAAAAGTAGCTTGAAGAGCTAAAAAATACTAAATAAATATTAGATTCTATGGAGTTCAAAATATATTGAACATATTTGTGACTTTGTCATCATCTCTATTATTATTATATTTGGTCAAAGCTTTCCATAACAAATCATCTCAGTTAAGAAAGTTTCTAGTGAAGATTCTGAAAAATTCTACCATAATGACACCAATGATAAAAACATTTCAACACAACACAATAGATAATTATGGGTATATACATATATCTACATCTATATCTAATGATCTATTTGTATGTATGTATGTATGTATGTATGTATGTATGTATGTATGTCAGTACCCCTGCTTTACCTTGAGCTTGCCTGGCAGAGTCCAAACAGGGAACAGTTTTCCTGATATGCCTCATATCCACAGCAACATCACCTTGAATAAGTATTTCTAGGAAGTACTATTTCATCATAAAAGTTAACTAATTAATAATGACATCATCACCATTTTGGTAAGCCTCCAATATTACAATGTCACCTTGACAAAGCAATGCTTCAAGGAACAAGATGAGAAAGTGTTGGATACTTCTAGAATTCTTAGCAACAAATAAAATATTTAACAACTCCCCATGGGCATTCAGGTATATCTGCTTCTCCCATATCAGCCAAAGTTAACATTTCAATTGAATCTCTATACCTTCTAAATTGTCAAAATAGAAAGTACTTGAAAGCCTATAATATACCAAAACCTTTAAAAGTGAAAAAATATGTTATTACACTACTTATAACCTGTAAATATACTTGAGGTTTCACTCTGCTCCCTTTTGTTACACATTTTATCATGGAAAAACCTCAATGAATTTGCTAAACATTCCCAACTTTATCTAACACTTTTGTGGATGATTTTCTACAGCAGGCCATACTTCTGAAGAGAGATACATAGAATATAAAATTCCCCTGTGCTTTTCATTGATTTTTCTCTGGCATTTTAGTTGGCCAGGTAGCATGAGGCCATGAATTCTCTCTTCAGAAGGAATCTTCTATCACTAATAAAATCAAGGTATTTTCAGACTTGGAGAAATATGAGTTAGTAGTATTGATCAAGTAAAATAGGAGGATAGTTGAATTAACTATTGGTCTGGCATCATCAGTAGTGTCCCAGTCTTTTTGCCTTAACATGGCAGTGTTTGTTCTACACCCCTGTTGGACTCTGACTTGTAGGTGTGGATGGTCCCTTTTGTATGCTACTCTGGTTGCCTGTACCAGGTAGTAGAAGTCAGTGTGGGAAGGGGGAAGACTTTATTGTATGGGCTGAATACAAGGGAAACCAAGAGTGGAAACCATAATCCATAATATAAAAGGGTGAACTACAAGAAGATTGATCTTCAGAATAAGAATGATGTTCCATGGAAAGGAGTACATAAAGAATTATGAATACTGAAGTTAAAGAATATAAGATAAATGTGTACCCAATCAGAAGCAAGAGGTAAAATCAGACTATGAGAGATAGAAGGATAGAATTAACAAATATGTAAATGGACTTAGCAATAGTGGAAGGTCCACTTCCTGGGAGGAAATAAACCATTATAGTCATGGTTCCTACCACCATTGGTCATGTGGTAGATATAATGCTGGCCTTAGAGTAAAGAAGACCAGGGATTGAATATTTTTTAGACATGTGTTTAGTTATTTGATCCTGAGCAAATCACCTACCATCCCTAAGACTCATTGTCTTTTTGTTTGTTTATTTGATTTTCCCCTAGAATTTACTTATTTATTTTTAGTTTTCAACATTCATTTCCACAAGATTGAGTTCTAAATTTTCTACCCATCTCTCCCCTATCCCCCACCCCAAGATGTCAAGCATACTGAATACCCTTTCTGCCAGTCTATCCTTTCTTCAACCCCCCCCCCAGATCCCCATTCCTCCCCTCTCCCTTATATTTTTGTAGGGCAAGATGGATTTCTATACCCCATTGCCTGTATATTGTATTTCCCAGCTTCATGTAAAAACATTTTCTAACATTTTCTTTTAAAACTTTGAGTTCTAGATTCTCTCCCTTCTTCCCTCCTCACCCACCCCCACTGAGAAGATAAGCAATTTAATATAGGTTGTACATGTGTAGTTATGCAAAATATTTCCATAGTAGTCATATTGTGAAAGATTAACTATATTTCCCTCCATCCTATCCCATTCCCATTTATTCTATTTTCTCCTTTGATTTTGTCCTTTTCAAAAGTGTTTATTTCTGACTGCCCTCTCCCCCAATCTGCTCTCCCTTCTATCATTCTCCCCTCTTATCCCCTACCCCCCTACTTTACTGTAAGGTATGATACTGTCTGATTAAGGAGGTTCAGGACTCATGTGAATGGAACACTAGGCACTTCCAAAGATCCAATATAATATAGTTTCTTTAGAATATAGGTGAATGGGAAGGAAACTGGAGATAACAGAGTAAAAAGGCTTAAGGATAGCAGAATAAGAACAACTATGATTAATAATGTGTATATATATATATATATATATATATATATATTTACAAGCATCACCATTGTGGGGAAGCACCAACACCTGACCACACAAGCTGGGTAATCCCGGGTACAAGATGTCTCCTCCATGGGTGAGATTCCAATTTGTGGTCTGAATCTTACATTTTAAGTAGTGCTGAGAACAAAGAAGGCATACAAACTACCAGGTGTTTTGTTTTGTTTTGTTTTTAAGCAATCGGGGTTAAGTAACTTGCTGAAGGTTACATTACCAGTTATTTCTGGGTGTGGTGCCAAGCACCTCAGCCCAGACTTGATCCCAAGGTCATCCCGACACTGGAGCCAGTGCTCCTACTCGCTGAGCCACCTGGCCGCCCCTCGGGTGTTTTTTTTTTTTTTTAGCAAGAATCATATCTTATGTGAGTCTGGGGAGGGGGTATCCCTCCAAAATCCCTCCAAAGCCCCCTCCAAGAGCGATGTCTCCTGGGAATGGTTTCCAGGAGTTGGGCAGTTATCATATCTCTTCTCAAGGACCTGGCCAGGGTCCCAGGAGAGGAGCAGCCCTCACATTCTCAGGATCCTCTGTTCCCAAACAGCTCAGGGTAATAGAAAGGTTATATTGAGTTGGGGCCTTGGTTTTTATAATTTTATTCCTCACAGAGGGGCTTACCTTGCCCCTTCAAATACCTAATTGAGTGGGAATGCTATTCCCTCCTTAAGCCAAATCCAATGAGAGTAAGTTTGACTCATTCCCTTTTACCTCCCAGCTCTTCCCCTCCATTGTAACAGCTTTCTCTTGCCCCTTTTGTATGAGTTAATTTACCCTATTCTATCTTTCCCTATCTCCTTCTCCCAGTATATTCCTCTATCACCTCTTGAGTTAATTTTTAGATATCATCCCTTCATATTCAACTCACCCTGTTTCTTCTATGTATAAATATATAGATGCACATATATATACATCTATATATCTATACATATATGTATGTGTATGTGTATATATGTATATGCATATGAATATATATTATATATACATATATGTGATTTCTATTCCCTTCAACTATCCTTTCCCCTGAAGTATTATACTCAGTTTTGATGAGTACATGATTCTTGTTTTTAATGCTAGATCCTTTGACTTCCGGAATATCATATTCAAAGCCCTTTGATCCCTCAATGTAAAAGCAGCTAGATCTTGTGTTATCCTGATTGTGTTTCCACAATACTCAAATTGTTTCCTCCTGACTCCTTGTAATATTTTCTCCTTGACCTGAGAACTCTAGAATTAGCTATAATATTCCTAGGAGTTTTCTTTTGGGGATCTTTTTCAAAAGGCGATAGGTGAATTCTTACAATTTCTATTTTACCCTCTAGTTCTAGAATATCAGGTAGTTCTCCTTGATATTTTCTTGAAAGATGATGTCTAGGATCTTTTTTTGATCATGACTTTCTGGTAGTACAGTAATTTTTAAATTATCTCTCTTGGATCTATTTTCCAGGTCAGTGGTTTTTACAGTGAGATATTTCACATTGTCTCCTATTTCTTCATATTTTTGGATCTATTTTATAATATCTTGATTTCTCATAAAGTCATTAGCTTCCATTTGCTCCATTCTAAATTTGAAGCAATAATTTTCTTCAGTGAACTTTGGAAATTCCTTTTCAATCGGGGCATTTCTGCTTTTTAAGGCATTCTTTTCCTCATTCACTTTTTGGAACTCTTTTGCTGTTTTAGTTTGTCTATTTTTAAGGTGTTATTTTCTTCAGTGGTTTTTTTTTTGGATCTCCTTTAGCAAGCTATTGACTTGTTTTTCATGATTTTCTTACATTATTCTCGTTTCTCTTCCCAATTTTTCATCTACTTCTCTTGATTTTCAAATTCTTTTTGAGCTCCTCCATGACCTGTGACCAATTCATATTTTTATTGGAGGCTTTTGATGCAGGACTTTAGACTTTGTTGTGTTCTTCTGGTTGTATGTTTTTATCTTCTTTGTCACCAAAGAAGTGTGAGAAGTAGCAAAAGGTTAAGTGTCCACAGAACTGCAAAGTTGCTGAAATGAGGCTACTGAAAAAAGTAAGGTTAGTAGACCAGACAGCAGCCTTGGGAAGAAGTTGGATTCCCAGTTCCCATAGAATGCCTAGATAATACTAAAAGTGAAATAAAGTAAAATAAAAAGAAGTTGGAAACAGCAGGTGGATTTGACCAATTAAAAAGCAGACAGTGGCCTTGAGACACTCAGGCCCAGATAAGGACACATCTGAGTTTAACAGGTGCGGGGGGATCAGAATTGTGGGGTTGTTACTGTGCTTGGCAAATGAATGTCATGTATTATGTATATTATCTAACAGAATTAGAGTCTCATTAGCAATAATGTATGATAATGGGGAGGTGTATCCAGAAGAGAATGAACCAATCAATCCTCTAAAGGGAGCGTCTGAACCAAACTAATGCATAGGCTTTTGGATCTGGGACTCTTCCTTTCACAAGAAGGACAGAGTCCACTTCTGGCCAGAAGTGTTCAATTACTCTGGATTTCTCCCTAATAAATTTCTTTTTATATCAGATTTTTGGTATTAATTGTGTTTTTGCTTTTCCAAGTTGGCATTTCCAACAGAAGGATTCCATAGTCTGATTTCTTTTCCTCTGTTTGTTCATTTTCCCAGCCAATTACTTGACTTTTGAGCTCTTTGCCATCATAGAACTCTGCTTCCAGAATGGAGAGTGCCATGTTCCAGATTTCTGGGGTTTTGTGCAACTGTATTCAGAGTTACATCTAGGAACCTCCCTCAGAACTGTGAGGAGGACTCCCTCTCCACAGCTGCCACAAGTTCTGCCATGCCAGCACTCCTCCTCATCCCGGCACTGCCACCCAAGGCTGAGATCAAGATCCAAGCAGGGTGAAGCAAGAGAATCCTGCCTCATTGCCAGTAAAGAGATTCTTGCAATTCCTCTCTGGTCAGCTACTTGATCCCTCCAATATCTGTTGGCCTGGAGCTCCAGCAGCAGTCACTGCTGGATCACATTCTTCTCTCACCCGGATCCAGCAGAGTCTCCCCCCTGACCTTTTACTTCATCTTTGGCATTTGTGGGTTAAGAAGTCTGAAATCTGCCACAGTTGCCAGTGATTCAGTCCCAAGTGGTCTGCTCTGGCCTGATTTGTGCCAATGCAGCCCTCATAGGACAGTGCTCTGCTACCAACCTTGTGAGATGAACCCTTCCTGTCTTCAGCAGATTTGTTTTACTCTGTCATTTTGTGGGTTCTGTAGCTCTAAAATTTGTTGAGTCATTTTCCTAGGTGTTGGAGGTAACTGGAAGATGAGCTCAAGCAACTTCCTGCTTTTACTCTACCATCTTGACTCCACCCCCTTCAGTCTCATTTTCTTTAACTATAAAATAAGGCATAATACAAACTATAATATTTCTCTCAGAGATTTGTTATGAGGATCAAGTGAGATAACGTGTATCAAGCACTTTGTAAACTTTAAAGTACTGCAGAAATGTTGATTATTATTACCTGGAGTGGAGGTAGTTGATTTTTCATTGGGTAATGATGGTTAATTTTCTTTCATATTCTTTTCAAAGTACTTTGGCTTCTCTTCAAGGTTTTCATTTTTATTCATCCTGACGATACTATATATTTGGTTGTGTTTGGTTTTAATTCAGTCTTTCTCTCTTGATATTTTTGTTTCTCAGCTTTCTTTTGTGTTCCCTGTAAATGACTTTGAGGATCTTCCTCACTCTTTACTACCCGAGTATCAGAGACTCTTATAGTTAGACTGCTTGTGGGTCTTGGCCTCTTCATATTGGAGGAGATGGAGGTGAACTGGACCTTGGTCTTGCCATAAATAGCTTCTTAATTAGTGCAGAGTAAAGTGAATAGAACTAGGAGATGTTCGTAAACAGTAACAGAAATATTGTAATGATGATTAACTGTGAAAAACTGAGCTAATTCAGAGCAATAGACAATTCCAAAGAATTAATGAATGAAAAATGTTATCCACCTCCAGAGAGATAACTACTGAACTTTGAGTGCAAATTAAAGTATAATTTTCATCATTTTATTTTTCTTGGGATTGTTTGTGTGTTTGTGTGAGTGTGATATACTTAATAGGGAAATATGTTTTTGCATGATACCACATGCATGATTGATATCATACTGCTTGTCTTCTCAGTGGGCGGGGGAGTGGCAGGAGGGAGAGAGAGAATTTAGAATTTAGGTTAATAATAAATTAATTTTTTTAAAGTAATTACCTAAGGGAGAGAAGTACCCACAATCCCGTTTTCCTCATGCCCAATGATCCTGCCTTTTTTTATTAAAAACAAAATTCCTCTTATTCTGAATTTTAAGACATAAAAAAGGATTTTCATAAGATAATAACATAAAAAGATGATTGCACATGAAACTTCAAATCTATTATGTGCTACTTGCCATTCCTTTTTAATATATGATAAAGTTATCATGTATTTTCTTCTTCTCTTCTCCTCCCTCTGCCCTAGAGACGGCCACAAAATTTAACAATTTAATTGAAATGGAAGAACATTTTAAAAAAATGAACTGCCTAGATTAGTAGAAGAGGAAATAAAATATATAAATAGAGCTATTTTAGAAAAAGAAATTGAACAGGGCATAAATGAGCTTCCTAAGGAAAAGCAGGAAGACCAGACAATTTTACAAGTGAATTCTAACAAATATTCAAAGACCAACTAACAATAATATTAAATAATGTTTTTTGAATAATAGGCAAAGAAGGGGTCTTACCAAATTCCATTTATGAAACAAATATGATACTGCTCCTTTCCTTCTAGTCTCTGGTTTTGACTGCCACCAACACTTTCCAACCGTATTCAGCATCTGTCCTCTTCTGGTATCACGAGGATTGGTGCAGAAACACTGTTGTGACAGACCCCAAAGCTAAACAGCAAGTTACAGGAATGCAAGCTTGCTTGTTCTCATTCTAGCCAGTCTAAGACTGCAAATGGGATTAAAGATGCTGAATTAAATTTCTTTGTAAATTTGTGCTAATTTTTTTCTTAATTGTTATAAATTTGTGAGGTTTTTACCTCATGAGACATTTCTACTCAGTTTCTATACTTAGAGCTAGGTCCCAGATTAGTGTGAATAATGACTCCAATGAAGTAGCTGCCTATATTCAAATTTGTACTATTTGAAAATTATGATTATGTAAAACATGGTAATTGGTTCCAAACTAATGGAAATATGCAGTGCAAATTTGAATAATGCGACTACTTAATCGGATTCCTTATTCGCACTAATTGAATTTACAATGTATTCTGTATCTGGCACATAAGTCTTTCTGAGTATTTGGGGTCAGAAAATTTTTCAGAAACCAACTGTTCTTAATTTAATTTTAACATTTTTAGGAAAGTAGTATTTATTTGCTAGAGAAAGGGAAGGGAGAAAACACTTATAACGAATATACATAGGGAAAGGAAAGGAAAAAGAAAACTCTTATAATAAATATACATCATCAAGCCAAGTAAATGTAAAAATTGGTCATATCCAAAAATGTGTCATTCTACATCTTGTATCAACTCTCAGTAAAGAGATCAATAATATACTTCATCTTTCACCCTCTGGAATTATGGTTTGCTATCATAATGATTGAGGTCTCTAGTCTTTTAAAGTTATTCTTCTTTATAATGTTGCTGTTATAGTTTATTTGTTCTCCTGTTTATGCTCATTGCACATTCTATCAATTCATACAGACATTCCTTGTTTTCTTTGAAATCATTCATTTCATCATTTCTTATAATACAAAAATATCCCATTTCCATCCATAATAATTTCCATAAACATATCATAATTTGTTTAGCGATTTTCCAATAGGTTGGCATTGTGTCAGTGTTTATTTTTGTTCTTCCAAAAGGAACTGTTATAAATATTTTTTGTGTATATATACATTTTCCCTTCTTCTTTGGGGTATAAATTTAATAGTCATATTACAGGGTCAGAGGGTATTTGTAGTTTAGTGACTTCGGTAGCATGGTTCAAAATTGCTTTCCAGATCTGTACCAATTTATAGCATCACCAAAAGTTCATTAGTTTACTTCTTTTCCTATATTCTCTCTCTCTCTCTCTCTCTCTCTCTCTCTCTCTCTCTCTCTCTCTCTCTCTCTCTCTCTCTCTCCCTCTCTCTCTCTCTCTCTCTCTCTCTCTCTGCCAATCTGATGACTATGAAGTAAAACCTTAGAATTGATTTAATTGGTACTTCTCAACCTCTTATTATGCAGTTGTCAATCACTTGAATTTATTCCTTTTAAATGTAACTTTTCACATCCTCTGATCATTTATTTATTAGGAAATAGCTCTTATTCTTTTCAATTGAAATTCATTCCATACATACACACACACATATACATATACAGACATACATATATACACACTATATATGTGTGTATATATATATATATACACATAATATAAGACATTTATCAGACAAACTTGCTATGAAGATTTTCTCCCCATTTGTCTGTGTTTCTTCTAATTTCACTGCATTGGTTTACTTGTACAAAGCTAAAATTGTATGTAATTTTAATTTTCCATTATGTCTTCTGTGATCCACTCTATTGCTTGTTTAGTAATAATATCTTCTTCTATCCATCTATCTGAAAGGTAATTTCATCCTTGCTTATGCTATCAATTTTTATGTCTAAGTTTTGTACCCATTTGGAGGTTATCTAGGTTTATGGTGTGAATTGTTAGAAGACCAATTATTCTGTCATATGCTAGTCACATGATCTAATTTATAAAAAAAAAGACATGGATAACTTGATAGTTTAAGATACTCACTGATTGTCTTATAATTGGAATTTATTTTATTTTTAAATTTTTTTGTTGCTTTTTTGGAGGGGGAAGGTAGGGCAATTGGGGTTAAGTGACTTGCCCAATGTCACAGGGCTAGTTTTGTGTCCGAGGTGGGATTTGATCTCAGGTCCTCCTGACTCCAGGGCCAGTGCTCTATTAACTGGACCACCTAGCCACCCCTTGGAATTTGTTTATGGAGACAGAGATGAGACAAAGAGAAAGAGATAGAAATGTGAGGGTGTATTTTTTATGCTTTGTTCCTTTTAGAGATAGATTATAAATCCTAAGGGAAAGGAAGTTTTGTTTTCCTTCACATTATATCCTTTTATTCAGTAATAGTACCTTTTAAAATTTTGACCTTTATAGATATAAATCATCCTTAAGAGGTGGCATTTTTAATGAGGACAGGGATATGGAGAACAGAAAAATACCTGAGATTTGTCTTTCACTCAAAAAAAAGAAAAGAAAAAGGCATAAAATGTTTGCTTATAGAGTATAGCCTTCTCTTTGATTTGGGCATGCCATGCTGGGCAGTCCTTCACTTTACCAGTATCTTCTATGTGATGCAATTGATTCCAAAGTGCATAAAATGCTAGCCAAAGGATTGGAAAGTACTGAATTCAAGTTCTTCCTCTGAAACTTCTAGGCTGTATGACCTCAGGCAAATCACTTGACTTTTTAGTACCACAGGCAACTCTTTAAGACTATAGGTTATGGGGAGACAGAGACAGAGAAAGATCACAAAGTACAGGCAGCAACTCAGCTAAACTCTCCCAACATTTCCTTCCAAACAACTTTAAAATGACTCCTCAAATCAAATTTTAGAATGGAAGAGTCAACAAAAGCCTTGAGTGAGACATTTTTTTTCCAGCCTAAAACAACTCAGGAGGACAGCAGGAAAGAATTGTGAAAATGGGAGGAGTGGGGGAGGGGAACAGCAGTAGCACAAGCAGTGGACCTTGGAAGCATCTATGATAATGGCAGAAGCAACAGCAGCTTCTAGAGCTCTCAGCCCAGTAATGATTACCAGGTCATACCACTAGTCAGAAAGTCCTTTGCTAGCAATGAATGCAGCTGTTACTGATTATGATGTATATTGCCCAGACATATCTCTGAGTTGCAGTTCTAGGGCAAAGGGGAGCATTTCTGATCAGTCAATCACAATGGAGCAGGAACCCTGATATCAATTCTAATGCAGAAAGGAACACTAGTGCTCATGACCACAGGAAAGCAAGGGAGTGATGATAGATCCATTACCAAGGGGAGTTCTAGTGTTTGTTGCTGAAGGGGAGCAGGGACCCTTCCTAGGTAAAGACCAGATCATAAACCAGGAAAGCAGTGATCATGCCTCTTCTGGTCACACAACCTTGAAAACACCAAAAGAGGGCAGATCCACAGAACTAATTCTGAGAACAGCATGACAAAGGCTGAAGCTTGGGACAGAGCTTCCCCATCCCCAGTTGAGCAGGGTTCAATTTAACTTAAAATTTAAAATCAAGTAATAGGCTAAAAAATGTGCAAACAATGAAAAATGAACTTGATCATAAAAAGTTACTATGATGGCAGAGAAGATCAAGACATCAACTCAGAAGAAGATAACAATGCAAAGAGGGGAAAACACAAAGTCTCAAAGAAAAAAATACTAATTTGATGCAAGTCAAACAAGAATTCTGAGGACAGTTAAAGAGATGAGTGGTACAGGAAAGTATGTGAAAATAAATGAGAATGATATGAGGAAATTAGAGAAATAATATTAACAAATTGGCAAAAGAGGCATAAAAAATACAGAAGAAAATACTACCTTAAAAAAAGCATTGACCTAATAGTAAAAGAGGTTAAAAATATCATTGCAGAAAAAATATTTCCTTAAAAACAGAATTGGTCAAATGAAAAAGGGGGTATAAAAGATCACTGGGGGAAAAAAGTCTTGGAAAATTAAAATTGGGCAAGTAAAAGTTAATTGTTCTGTGAGACATTAAGAAACAATAAAACAAAGTAAAAAGAATGAAAAAAATGTTAAATATCTCATTGGAAAAACAATTACCATGGAAAATAGATGAAGGAGATATAATTTAATAATTATTGGACTACTTGAAAATCATGATCTATAAAAGATCTTAGCATATTCCAAGAAATTATGAAGGAAAACTTTTAATATCTTAAGTCCAGAGAGTAAAATAGAAATAGAAAGAATTCACTGAACACCTCTTGAAAGAGGCTCTAAAATGAAAACTCCCAGAAATATTATAACTAAAGTCCATGACTCTCAGGTCAAGAGGAAATGCTGCAAGCAACCAGGAAAAAAATGGAAATATCATAAAGGCATAGTCAGGATCACACAAGACTTAATAGCTTTCACATTAAATAAGCAGAGGGCTTGAGTATGATATTCCAAAAGAGTTAGGATTACACTCAAGAATAATCTGCTCAACAAAAAAAGGAGTGTAAGCTTTCAGGGGACAAGTAGATATTTAATGAAATAAGGGACTTTCAAGCATTTCTGGTGGAAAGACTGAAGCTGAATAGAAAATTTGACAAACACAAGATCAGAAGAAGTATAGAAAGGAAAACATGAAAATTATAAGAGATTCAATAAAGTTAAACTGTTTACATTTCTGAAAACATGTAACTCCTAAGAATATTATCTTTATTAGAGTAGTTAGAATGAATCTAAATAGACAGAAAGCCAGAGTGTGAGTTGATTATGTTGAAAAGATATCTAAAAAAGAATGAAAGTGTGAGAGATGAACTGGGAGAGGGGAGAAGTGAGAGGTAGACTGGGGAAAAAATGTTCTCACATAAATGGAGGCATGTAAAGAAAAACTTTTATAGTGGAGGGGTAATGGGAGGGGTGGCCTATGCTTGAACCTCTCTCTCACTGAAATTAGTTCAAAGAGTAAAGAATATATAAACACACTTACTTGAGTACAGAAATCTATTTTACTCAATAGGGAAATGGGAGGAGAAGGGGAGAAGAGGCAGGGTGGGAGGGGAATGATAAAAGGGATGGCAAATTAAGGGAGGGAATGAACAAGGGATACAAAACTGACTTCAATGGAGGGACAGGACAGAGAGAGAGAGAGAAGAGAGAGGACAGAGAGGAGGGAAAGAGGGAGAAGTAGGGAGGGAGGGAGAGAGAAAATAAAATAGAAGAAAAGTATGGAAATAATAACTGTGAATATAAATGGGGTGTATGTGCCCATAAAAAAGAAGGGGATAGCAGAATGGATTAGAAACCAGAGTCAAAGAACAAAAGACATACTTTAAACAGAAAGTTATATACAGAGTTAAAATAAAGGGCTGGAGCAAAATCTATCATGCTTCAGCGGAAGTGAAAAAAGGCAAGAGTAGCAATGACGATCTCAGACAAAGCAAAAGCAAAAATAGACTTAATTAAAAGATAATCAGGGAAAGTATATTTTGTTAAAAGGTACCTTAGACAATCATGTAATATATAAAAAAATCACAGGAAGTTACTCTGATGAAGGCTTCATTTCTCAAATTTATAATGAAATTATTCAAATTTATAAAAGTAGGAGCCATCTCCCAATTTATAAATGGTAAAAGGACATGAACAGGCAATCTTCAGAAGAAATCAAATATGTCTACAGTCATATTAAAATGCTCTTAATCACTGTTGATTAGAGAAATACAAATGAAAACCCCTCTGAGGCACCATCTTATACCTATCAGAAATGACAATTGCTGGAGATATATTTTACACTAACAAATATTTACACTAATAAAATATTGGTGGAGTTGTGAGCTGGTCCAATAATTCTGAAGAACGATTTGGAACTATGCTTAAAAGGCTGAAAACTATACATACGCTTTAACCTAACAATACGCCTACTAGATATGCCCCCCAAAAGAGATCAAAGAAAAAGTAAAAGGACTTACATGTACAAAAATATTTATAGCAGTTCTTTTTGGAAATTGAGGGATACTCAGCAATTGTGGAATGGCTGAACAAGATGTGGCATATGATAGGGTATACTATTGTGCTATAAGAAATGGTAAAGGTGGTGGTTTCAGAAGAAAAAAAAAAGAAACACACCAAGACTTATGTGAATTCACGTAAAGTGAAGTGAGAAGAACCAGGGCATATACCTATGTTTAAAAATGGTTTGGGAGTTTTGTGGTATGCTTTTCTTTTTAATTGGGTGCAGCGCTTTTTTTCATGCGGACAACATTTATGTTATTGTTAGGCATAGGGTTGCCTGGTAAAGAACTCTGAGTGACTGGTGTTGTGGGGACTGAGTGATTGATAATTATAGGAATGCCTCCCTACTCAAGCATTCCAAATTTGTGCTTTCAAATGATCTGGATATATATTACACCAAACTATTCTCTCTTCCCAGGAATCTCACATTGGGTGGTGTCTTCGCTTTTTTGTGCTATCTCAGTCCAAAATGTAGCAGCAACAGCTATTTCAAAGTGGTAAAAACAGGATGGTGATGGAGGAAAAACAGAGTGTACTAAGAAAAAAAGACAGTGTTTAACAACAAGGTAGTCCCAGACCAGACACAGACAGACAGAAACATGTGTATATATGTATGCACACATATACAAACACAATGAAAGAAATTAATGAGACCATTCCTTGCATGGACAAGATAGAAGGAGAATTGCATCTCTTACTATTTTTTTTTTCAAAGAGGAATAACATCATGCTCATTTTTGTTAATGGTGTGTGGAACTTGAGTACCCTTCCCCACCAAGTTGATGATGAACAATCAGTCATGAAGACCTAATAATAAGAACATACAATATTTACAGAGAATTCGAGAAAAAATCTCTGAAGACTTGAGGTGGTAGGTGAACTGTGTCTCTAATACACAGGTATATTATATTATATAAAAAAGAACCATACTTTGCCAAGACTCCTGTTTATACTATACATTTTCAGGTTTTATTAACCTCTAATTTTCCTTTTTCACATTTTGGCACTGAACCTGTCCAGTTTTTCTTTGTTCAAACAGGCTTTGAGTCATGGAAATCTCTTTACCTGATCTACAATTTAACAAGATTAAGAGTTGCCTGTGCCACTGAGAGGTTGAAAAAGGCCACACAGCCAGTTTCTGTCATCAGCAGGACTTGAACTCAGGTCATTCATTCCTGATTCTTTCGTTCTCTGGTTCTTAATAAACTAATTACATCATACTAGGATTTGGGAAACACAGTCTCACCTAAAATACAAAATAAGTCCACATATATATGAAACTTAATATAAATCAATATTTAAATCAATATAAAACTGCTATACTACTGGGGTAAGTTAATGGAGAAGTTTATACATTTTCTTTTCTTTTTTGTTTGCATTTACAAAGTATTTTCCAATTAAATAAGCGTTTTATAAACATAAGCGCATGTGATGCACACTGCAAGCCTATGAGGTACTTAACACAAAGTTTATTACATCTACAGATGAGCAGACTAAGATTCCAAGGGACTAAGTTAACTTGCACAATGTTGCAAAATCAGAGTAGGAAATTTAACCCAGGTTCCTCTTGTTTTAAATGCTTCATTTACTTGAATCCAAAGAGTTACAAGGTTGTTTTAAGGACCACCCAGGGCTGTTATATGGATTAGTGTAAATTATATTTGTAAAATGCTTTGCAAACCTTAAAGTTCTTATATAAATGCTAGCTATAGGATAACGAACTCTGTTAAATGAAGTTTCTAATCTATATGGATTAAAAGAAACCCTCCAGTAAATTTTCTAAAGTATATATTAAATCCTAAATGACATATTGGGATATATTAAAATATATTCACTATTGAAAATGAGGGGGTATCTACTTTTTCCTGTAGGGATTCTATAGTCAAATGAGATAATATTTGTGAGAAAGTGCTTTGAGATCTACAGAGTTAAGAAGTTGTATGTACTTAAATTATCATTGGTAGCTGCACTGGCATCTGTTTATATTTCATACCCCATCATTAATACTTATAACAGTGTTTCTGACATAGTTTCTAACATTCCCAGAGGTCATATATCTAGAGCAGAAGTTAAAAAAGTTTCCTTCATCACCTAGTTGGTGGTTTTTTTTTTAATGCCTGGGGATTCTTGTACATCTCTATCAGAAATATGACTGCTAACATCCTTAGATATTGCAGACAGATTAACAGTTGGCACAAGCCTTTCAAAACAACATATTTTCCCATTATTTTTCACTTTACACCACCGCCTCCCCGACCCTTCCCTAAACCTCACATGAGCACACACATCCCAACCCCAAACCCTTCAGGCCCTGACTCATACTCACCATCACTCTAGCTAAAGAGGACCCAATGGAACTCCCCTGGGTTCCCATTAACACCTGCTACTTAATCAGCCAGAGGGGTTGCTGGTGACTGATGGCAGGCACTTCTTCCCTCCCTCCCTCCCCAGGGGCACATCACAGTGCCACCACTTCTGCTCTCCCAGCCCTTGTTGCCTGGGGAGTGAGAGAAGCAGGGACTGGGCATCAAATTGAAGTTTCAGAGATGTAGTTCCAGTTCTTCAAAGCCTAAAATTTGTTAGTGGTAAATTCCCAGTTATAAATTTGCAAACCAAGGGCATGCAGCTGTGAAATTCAATAGCTGGAAACCTATAATTTTTTCAACTTTCAGATTCATAAATATTTCAAATATCGTACAAATACAATAGCAAATAGTAATAGAGCCCTCCCTGGATAGAAAACATGCTGCAGACAAAATGTATGTGGGCAAGAGTAGGGGGCCCTCACATTTTGAACAGGAAACAAGTTTAGCCAAACACCATTCCTAATTTCTACTGTTTTCTTAATGTACTGCCAAGGGGACCATGCTGGGTGATTCACAGTAATGAACTCCACCTGGATGCTCTGTAAATCTGAAATGGGGGACTAACATAAGCCTGGTTACTGTTGTTACTGCTATGGGGTTGAGTGAGCTCTAATTTGATCATTGACTGACCACCTCACCAAGGGACAATGGGAAATGCTCCAGATATTTTAAGATACAGATTGCTCATTTAAATAAGCTTACTATGAAACAAGGTGCCCCATGAGGGGGCGGTAGGAAACAAAACAGGAAACATTTTCAAAAGCAGTTTATTCAGAGAGATGGGGATAGGGATTTAGGAAAATATTACTAGGACCAAAAGAACATCAGTGAGCAACCACAACGCTCATTTCTGGGACAATTGAATTGAAGATGATTATCTACTGGTACTTACACTCTGAAAAATCAGGAACCATTTCTGAGGTGTTTTTTTTTTTTAAATGAGGACCTATATATTCAATTAGAATTGAGATATTTCTTTTGTTAACAAGCTAAGAAGTAGCATGTCTTTAAATTGTATTAAATATTACAATGTTATAGAATGCAACGAAGTGAGCAATATTTTTACATGTACAGAAAATATGTCTAATCCTTTGCATAAATATTATTATGCAAAAAAGGAAAGCGAACATTTAACTCTTTCATCTTCCTTCATTTCCTTTTTTTCTTAGTCTCTCACAATCTTTTGTAAGATTTTAAAACTTTAATCACAATCCTAATCAAGACTCTGGAGAATAGGACCTCTACTTGGAGAATAGGACTGCTGTTTTTGGAGTGAAATAGTGATAGAACATAAAATAAAATAAGCCCCTGAAAGCTGATGATCTCTCTGACTCCCTCCTTCACAGATTTGCTTGCCTCCGGACTTCCGAGTTTGTATATAGGCTTGCACTTGATTAGTATCTGTAATGAGTACTAATAATCATATTGTCAACCTCATATAAGCATACAGAATGTATACACAAATACATTGAATCTTTTTGGAAGGCAAATAATAATAGCCCAATTTTTTAAAAAATCAAGATTTTCTTTTGTTACATTCTTTAAAATGACACTAAATTCTGCTTAAATAAAAGGTATTTATTGAGTGCCTAATGTGTATAAAATGGGGGGCATGCAAAAGGGGAAATAAAAGAAATAAAAGTAACATCCTTATTTCAAGCAGTTTCAAATCTAATTAAGGAAATAGAATAAAAAACTGGAAGTGATGAAAATTATCAGAAAGCAGTAAAAAAATAATCACAGAATGATAGTCTATAAATTGTTGTTCCATTGTTTCAGTCATGTTCAGCTCTTCCTGACCCAATTTGAGTTTTCTTGGCAAAGATACTGGAGTGGTTTACCATTTCATTTTCCAGCTCATTTTTCAGCTAAGTAACCTTAGTAAACAATATTAAATGACTTGCCTAGAGTCACACAGCCAGTAAGTGTTTGAGGCCAGAGTTGAACTTGGGTACATTGATTCACTGATGATAGAGGTGCTCTGGCCATCCTGGAAAGCAATTTTGAATCATACCCCACAAATCACTAACTTCTACATATCTTTTTACCTGGGATATCACCACTCAGCTAATACCACAAACAGATTAAAGAAAGAGGGAAAAGACATCTATATACAAAAAAAGTTTGCAGCAGCTCATTTTTTTTGGAGCCAAGGGCTAGAAACAGAGGAGATACCCAACATGTAGGGAATGGCTAGACAAATTATGGTATAAATATAATGATGTAGTAGAGAGAAATGATGTAATAAATAACAGAGAAACCTGGAAAGATGTGTATGGATTGACACCAAGTGAAGTGAGAACTAGGAGAACAATTCATACAGCATCAACATTTGAAGAAAAACGTCTTTGAAAGGTTTTCAATCAATGCAATGACCGACTCCAGAGAACTGATGATGAAACATGTTTCCTATCTCCTGATAAAAAAGTTCTGGATTTAAGGTATAGAATGAAATATTGATTTTTATATGCAGCAAATGTGTGGAGTTATTTTGCTTGACTGTGCTATTATGGCAAACAAAGAAGTACTTAATACCTTGTTTCAGCTATTTAATTATTTAGTACCTTGTTTTAGTTCAACTTTCTTTGGGGCCTTGCCCATGATTGTATCAAGTCTTTGTTGAGAAGCAGAACTTGTGAACCCCAGAACTTGTGAACCCCTCTTGCTGATGCAACAAGAAGAGGAAGAACAGGAAGGAACTTAATGACCATATATAAAGAGAAGCACAGGCTGGGAGAGAGAAGAACTGAGAGAGCATTTGTGGTGGCAGATTTTTAGAAGGGGATATTTGTGGTGGCAGCACCCTGTTTGTCTCTTGTGTCTGTGTTGATTTTTGTTTGTGATGTGTGTTGAGTTCTCAGACCTTATTGGTGGGTCCGTATTGATTTCACAGGCAGATAGTGAATTGATGATGGTGCTGGCAATGTTCATGAATGTTATTGTGGCTCTTTTAAGCTTTGTCTTCCCAGAAACAGAAACTGTGAAGGACTTGACATGGATTGGACACTGTGAGTTTCAATATGGCATGTGAACTGGACAAGGAACTGGACGAAGAACTGGACAAGGAACTCAGAGCTGCCTGCCTTTTTTAATCCAGTTGACAGTTGGGTAGATTAGGGCAGGAGCTGGGACCATGGAAGAGGAACCATGGAAACTGAGAGCCAGCCTCAAGTCAAGATGAAAAGACTTCCTAATTCTGACTGAGAAGATTATGATTTACTGTGACCTAGGGATAGAGAACTTTGGCCTTTTTACTTTGTGTCCCTTAAGGAGGTCTGCTCCTTAAGGATGATTGAGTTAAGAACTTACTGAATGATATCTTTTGTTTAAAACTAGGTGACTACTTTGGTGAAAACTATGTGGGCACTTTAGTGATAACTTTCTATGTCATTGCATTGTTAATGTTGTACTTTGGTTTCTGTCAATGTTTTGTCTTAGTTTATTACTGAATAAATAGAGAGTTCACTATACTATGTAATCAGAATCTTGAAGCTGTTCACAGCAGCAGTCCTCTAGAAAGCTGCTCATGCTTGGCTTTACATATGCTTATTTGTTAATTTTTTTTTTAATTTGGAGAGAAGGATTTGGAAGAGACATGGAAACCAGAGATAGTATTGCCAAAAAAGGAAGAGAGAAGGAAAAAGGTTATTGAAGCATTTTTTTAAGTGCAGAGGAAAGAAGGACATTTAGAGGGAAATAGATAAGTATGATAACTTTGAAACTTTGGGTTGAATTTATTATATACTTACTTCTTTAAGCAATCTATAATTAAAAGCAAAAAAGCTGGCTTGAAGCTTAACAGTAAAAAAAAAAAAGAAAAACTAAGATCATGGCAACTGATCCCATAGCTTCCTGGCAAAGAGAGGGAGAAGAAATGGAAGCAGTGTCAGATTTTATATTCTTGGGCTCAAAGATCACTGCAGATGGCAACTGCAGCCATGAAATTAAAAGACACTTGCTCATTGAGAGGAAATCTATGGTAAATGTGGACAGTATATGAAAAAGAAGAGACATTACCTTGCCAACAAAGGTATGTTTAGTATGTTTAGCAATGAATGGTTGTGAGAGGCAGACTATAAGGAAAGCTGAGCACCACAGAATCAGCATTTTCAAATTGTGGTGCTGGAGAAGAAATGTTACAGTACCTTGGACAGCAAGGAAATCAAATCAGTCAATACTTAAAGAAATTGATTTACACTATTCATTGAAATGACAAATAATGAAGCTGAAGCTTAAATACTTTGGCCACTTAATAAGGAGACAGAACTCATTGGAAAAGACTCTGAGGTTGGGAAAGATTAAAGGCAAAAATGGCAGAGGATAAGATGGATAGATAGTGTCATGAAAGCAACAAACATAAGATTGTATGAATTTCAAGAGTTGGTGGAAGGTAGAAGGACCTAGTATGCTATGGTCTATGAAGTCGTGACAAGTGGCAACAATAGTTAAGAGAGATTTGTGACTTCGTTATTCCTTTTTTTCCATTCTACTACCTGAATGAAAATGTTCCCATTTTTTGGTGCTCACTAAATTTAGAATTTTTAAAGAATTAGTTTGTTTTAAAGGAAGAAATTTAAGGTGTAGATTACTAAATATTTTGCATTTTAGGCAGGGAGATTTTGCTAAGCAAGGTTATAGGGAAGTTTTTCTTTCAAGAGATGGAATTAGTAGAGGGAATTTCTAGCAAGTCCCTAATTAAAAAAAAAAAAAAAAACAAGAACAACTACTTCTACCAATGCAGATATCTAGTGGCTTTGCAATTTAGAGTCTTGGAGTGCTGCTGGAAGGCACTGAGCTGTTAGGAGGCTTGCCCAGCTCTATAGAACCAATAGGTGTCAAAATTGGGAGTATAAAGCAGACTATAAAGACCAATTCTCTGATCACTCCACTGTGTTGTCTCTCTCAGAGAATTGTCAATTAATAAGTTATATAAAGAAGGCATTATCCTTTCTTTTGGGTTTAATAAGATGTTTTATTTGTGTGGAAATCAGTGAGAACATTGGTGTCGATAGCAACCTCATCATGGTGTTTATATTGCATTTTAAGATCTGCAAAGCACTTTACAAACATTATCTCATTCTAGCCTCAAAAATCACCCTGGGTGGTTTTTCAGAGGAAGTGAGATATGCTGGTTCGGGAGCTGAGAAGACTGGAATTGAAATCCAGAAACTTACTGGCTATATGAGCCTAGGTGAGTCACTTAACTTCTTTTTGCCTCAGTTTCCTCAATTGCAAAATGAAGATGATAATAATACCTACTTCTATGATTATGAGAATTGAATGAGATAATATTTGTAAAGACCTCACCAAAGAGCCTGGCATACTGTAAGCACTTAATAAATGCTTGTTTTCTCCCTTCCTTAAAGATGAGAGAACTTACTTAAACAGAGGTTAAATTACTTGCCCAGAATCACACAGCTAATAAGTGACTGAACCCTTCCAGATTCCAGGTCCAGCCCTTTATCCACTTGGCCACTTAGCTGCTTCCAGAAGACCTGGGATCAAATCCCAACTCGCACATTTACCCGCTCATGTACCACACACAAGGATTTGTATGTTTTTGTAGCCTATCTGTACAGCTTCAAACCATTATCACATTCAAAGTCCAGCCTGGGAAGACCAGGGCTTTACTTGAACCCTCAGGCCCATTAATTCTCCTGATATAAAATCTCCCATATTGCTACAATGTTGTTATAGCCAGCTACCAACATCTTGCTCCTTTTACTTCTGTCACATGCAATCACCACCCTAGCTGCAAATGTTGAGACCAGATCCATTCTCACTTGCCTGTCTAACATTTGCTTTCTTTGTAATGAGGTGACCAGGGTGGATAGATCATGGAGCTTGACTCTGATCAAAACTGACCTCAGACACTTACTAACTAGGTGACCCTGGTAAGGTCACTTAACCACTGTCTGCCTCAGCTTCCTTAGCTCTAAAATGGGGATAATAACAACACCTACCTCACAGGATTTTTGTGCGAGGATAAAATGTCATACTATTCATTTTTTTAAAGTCATTTAGCATAATGCTTAGCACATAGTAAGTGCCATATATATGCTTTCCTGTGTTCTAGTTCAAATTAACTTCCTTAACACCTCCATGACTTCACTAAGATCATCTAATTAGCATTCTGGGAGGTATCTTCAAGGTTATGCAGTACCTCTCCTGCATGTTACACACAAGGAAGCGAAGTCCCAGAATTATATGCCTTGCCATTTATTTTAAACAGCAGAACCATGATTAAACCCCAGTTTCTCTGGCTCTAGATCTAAAGCATTTTGTATTACACCATACTGCCTCTCTAATTCTCCCAAGATGTGAACTAAAAAGACTGATTTTTATCCCTTCTCCTTAAATACCTGAATCTATGGTGAGAAGGTATTGGTTTAGCACTGTTTATCATTGATCCTTCCCCCATTATAACTCAAAAACTTCCCCTCTTTTGAATTTACATCTTCCCTCTCCTCTTACCGCTCCCCATACCCACACCCCATGACCATTATTTTCTGTTTTCCAGAACAGTGAATTTTACCTTCTTCAACCTTTAGCTCCAGTGTCACCATCTTCCTCTACCCTCAGTGTGTGTGTGTGTGTGTGGGGGGTGTATGTGTAATGATAATTAATTTGAATTTGAAGACCCCTTTCTGTATTGGCAAGTAAGGAGGTACATAGCACTTAGTAATTAATCAAACCTTTGTGAAAGAAACGGAAGATATGAACTCCTGTCTCCTGTTACTGATGTAACAGGAAGGGTTAGCTGAAACGGGAAGCTAATGCTGTGTGTATATAAGGAAAAGCCCCAGAGAGGCACAGTCAGAATTTCTTGGGACCAGCATCTGGAGGCAGGGCAGCGACAGAAAAGAAATGAGAATCGAGAACTGAGTCAGAATTTCCTGAGAACTTGTGGTGGCAGAGCTTCTTCTGAAGAGGATCCCCGGAGCACCCCTCCCCTCCAGGCTGGATAAGGTGATTCTGATTTTTTGAACAAGCTGCAGAAGACTGAGGAAACATGACCAGGATGCTAAGAGTTTGTCTGTTTGTGGCTTGGTTGAACCTTGAATTCCTGGGAACAGAAATTGTGAAGGATTTGAGATGGACTGGACCCTGTTAACTTTAGTGTGGAGCAGAACTTATATGGAGAGCTGGACAAGGAACTGTGAGCTGTCTGCCTTTGAATCCAGGTGACTGGTGGATTCAGGTGGAGTTGCCTGCCTTGAGTCAAGATGAAAAGATCTCTCCATGGGTACTGAGTAGTGATGACATTGTAGTTAACTAGTAGAGGATCTATGTATTTTCTAATGATTGTACTTAGTGATAAATGATACTTAATAATTGATTGCTGAATAAGAGACTGATTAAATTAAATTAGTGTGCCCCATGAGTGGAAGACTTGGACTTTTATACTTTGACATGATTGTACTTTGTTCTAAATATTGTGACAACTTTGGTGAAAACTCTGTGGCCATTTTAATGATAAGCTGTTCTGAATACTATATTTGACTTTCTGCGATAATTTTTAATATTGTGAATGCTGTACTTGATTTTCTGTGAATGTTTTACTTTGATTTGTTATGGAATAAATACAGTGTTCACTATACTGTGTAATCAGAAACTTAAAATCTGTTCACATTAGCATTCTTCTAGAAAGCAGCTCATGCATGGCATTACAGTATATACCTATAATATATACTTATTATATATATTTAAACATAAATATATATTAAAATCCCAAATCCCAATATTTCAACCTCAGTTCTAACAATCTTTATCTATATGGCCTTTGAGCCAAAAAGCAAAGCCACACTTAAACTTTGTCATCTCTTACAGCTATTCTACCTCTAATTTCCTGAACTTTTGAAATGTTCATATCTAACCACACCTTCCTACCTGTTTCTCCCACTCTTTCTCTCTTATTGAACCTATTCTTTATATTGATTGTGACCTGGTCTTCTTTATTTTCTCTAAATCCATCATTCTGATTCTTGTCTCCACTGTCCTCTTTTTTTTTTAATTTATTTTATTTTTTTTATGAGCAATCTGGGTTAAGTAACTTGCTCAAGGTTACACAGCCAGTTATTTCTGGGTGTGGTGCTAAGTATCTGAGCCCGGATTCGATCCCCAGGTCATCCCGACACTGGAGCCGGTGCTCTTACTTGCTGAGCCACCTGGCCGCCCCTCCACTGTCATCTTAATCAGGTTAAATTTAGTATCCTTTAGAGGATTAACTTTGTCTGTTTGTCTGTGTGTTGCACAGTGGGAATATATTTGTATTGCTTTATGTCTATACATGTTGTTATTTGTAAGTATTCTAAAGCCATAAAATCTTTGGGAGACACCACTAGGGGAAGGAGTCAAACTTGGGTTAATGACTCATCACTTTTTTATTGTTAATGTATTGAGTTATATATCTAGACATTAGGAAAGGTATCCAATATAGTATAGACCCCAAAATTTGTGTGTTACCTCTTTGATTGATGAATGGGAAGCTATGGAAGTTGAACCACAAAGGTATATGTGGTCAGAACCAGAGAAAATCATGGTGAGAGACCGGACTGTTATGTCTAAGCCTACTGCCTATCAATAGATCTCAAATAAATCTCAAAATCATTAAAAAAGATTAAAAAACAATAAAATGTTGATGACAAATATTAAAGAAAAACAAACTCAATATAAAAAAGACAGCATTAAAAAACTAGCAGAGGAACTTATTTTTAAAAGAAAAAAATAAATAAAAATTTAAGAAAAAGATACAATACAATGAACATATGTCCCTTACAAAAAAACATTAAAATTACTGATAAAAGGAAATTATAGTAACTATCATAAATCCTAAAAGATGACAAATTAGTAACATTGAAGATCTTTGAAATGACTCAAAATATAAAAAAGAATTAATTGAAGAAATGGGGATGGAAATTATGAGAAAAATGATATCTTTAAAAATATGGATTTAAAAAAAATAAAATAGAAGAGGAGGGACAGAAAAATACCAAAAAAGATTTTAAATCAAGAACAAGAAAATACATAAAATTGCTACAAAAGCAAACAATTAAGTGTTAAGACATAAGGTACAAAGACAATCCAAGATTCAAAGTTTTTCTAAACTAATTTCTAAATACTAAATATCAAAATTCAAGAATCATATCTTATTCCCCTCCCCATAAATTAAAATAGTCTCCATTTTGCGAAATTGGGAGGGGAAGAGAAAGAGAGATACAGACTCAAAAGGGTATTGACAGATTGGTACATGCCTTGCTGGGCCACAATCTGAAAAAGGCCCACGCAAAGTTCCACTTGACTCAGGACACAATTCTCTGCCCTTACTTTCCTCCTCCTCCTCCTCCTCCTCCTGCTCCTCCTGCTCCTCACAAACTATCTTGCCCCATGGAGAAACACCAGCTGTCCTGATTGGTGATTATATTCCCACACAACTATTTAAGGAAGGGTGCAGCACATAATTGAATTCATTCCCAACATGACTTCCTAGAGGTCTCCTTTTCTTGTTTAGGTGCCCCTTTCATATTCAAGTAGCCCTCCATCCCTGCTTTTTAGCTCCATTTTATGACAGGATAGGGACTGTCTTCATTACTTGTATTTATATCCATGTAGTTCACACAATGTCTGGCACTTAATAAACAATTTATCTGTCTTTAATCTTTATATGCACAAGACATACATTCTGTGGTTTCATTTTATATCCTAATGCTTTGCTGAATTTATTATTGCAATAATTTTAGTTGCATCTCCAAAGTTCTCTAAGTAAACCATCATATCATCTGAAAATCATGATAATTGTGTTTCCTACACTTATGCTTATTACTTTAATTTCTTTTCTGTGTCATATTGCTGTAGCAAGAATTTCTAGAATAATCTCAAATAATAGTGGTGAGAATGTATGTCCTTACATTACCTCTGATTTTATTAGAAAGGCCTCTAGCATTTCTCTACTACAAATAATGCTAGTTCTTGTTTCTAGATAGATACTAGTTATCATATTAAGAAAAGACCCATTTATTCCTGGGATTTTAAATATTTTAACGGGAAACAGTATTGCATTTTGTCAAAAGATTTTAATGAATCTATTAGCAATAGTATTTTTATTATTAACATAATCTCTTATGATTATACTTTTCCTGATATGGAACCAGTACAAAAGGAATGCACACAATAACATACCCGACAAATGGGCATCTTTCCTCTGCTTGTAGATGTCTAAGGAAGGAGAATGTACTACCTCTTGAGTGAGCCCATTTTATTTTGGGTCCTAAATTTGCCTCTTTGCAGCTTCTACCCATTACTCCTATTCTGCCCATTGGGGCAAAACCAATCAAATCCAATCTCTCTTCCACTGTCAAACACTTGAAGAGTTATGTCATGCCTTGCCTGAGTCTTTGACTCCAGGCCAGATATGATCATTTCCTTCAACTGATCCTCATGTGACTTGAATTCAGAGCTCTTCTATGAATATTTCTCAACTTGTACATGACCATCTTAGACTGTGGTGACCATAACTGAATACTCCAGATGAAATATCACTATTGCAGGGGAGAGTGACACTTACCTCTCATTATTATTGGAAAGTATCAACTGTGCATTACTTTTGTTTGGTTTTTTGGCTGCCATGTAACTCTGTTGCTTTATATTGAGCATGCATTTGTCCACTCAGCTGTCAAAGTCATCTTCCTAAATTACACTCTGACCATATAATCTTTCTCATTTCCTGCTCAGTTAACTCTAATGGTTCCCTATCACCTCCAGGATCAGACATAAAATGCTCTGTTGGGCACTTGAACCCCTGCATAACCAGGCCTCCCACATACCTTTCTATTCTTCTTCTACCTCCTGCTCCTCCATATACTCCATGATTCAATTACACCGATTTCTTTGTTGTTCGTTAAACAAGACACGACATTTTCTGGCTCCATGCAGCACCAACCCTTAAAGTGATCCCTCTTCGTGTCTGTGTCCTGGCTTCCTTCAAGTTTCACTTAAAATCCCACCATCTACAAGAAGCTTTTCCTGATCTCCCTTAATTTTAATGCCTTCTGTTCTTTGATTATATCCACGTTATCTCGTATATACCTAATTTATACATATTTATTTGCATGTTGTATCCTCCTACTTTTGTGAACTCCTTGAAAAAAGGGACTGTCTTTTACTTCCTTTGTATTCCCAGTGCTTAATATATATGGCACAGACACTTAATAAATATTTTCTGACTGATTGACTAACTGGTATTGGAGGCTAGCTGTTGTAGGGGCTCAAGTGCTAGACATGGAATCAGGAAGATCTGAGATTGTATAGTCCCTCAAACACTACTCTATCTTTGTGACCCTGAGCAGGTCACTTAATTGCACTTGGCTTCAGTTTCCTCATCTATAAAATTCAAGTCAACAAACATTTATGATGTGCCTGCCTACTACATGCTAGATACTATGCTAAACTTTTGAAATAAAACAAACAAAAGTCAATTTTTAAAGAGTTCTTGTTCTCAAGGAGCTCACAGTGGGATGGGGGAAACAATACCCAAGTAGTTTTTTGCAAACAAAAGAGAGATGATAGATTTAGAGACAAGAAATAGAAATAGACAGATATAGATACACATGGAGATGATATAAATATAATGATAAAGATAAGCTGGAGATAAACTCAGAAGGAAAGCACCAAGAAGGAGGACAGGGAAAGGCTCCTTGCAGCCAGTGAGAGTTTTAGTGGCATGTGTGAGGAACAGTAAAATAAAATGAGTGTCACATGTCCATGGGAGGAGTAAGGTAGAAAAAGTATATAGAATGGACATAAAAAGAATACCTACCTAAAAGAGTTGTGAGAATCACATGATGTAACAGATGTAAAGCACTTTGTAAACCTTAAAGTTCTATATGAATGCTTGTTATTATTATCATTGTCATATATCTATACTTCCCAAATCTTACACTTATGAGGCTGATGTTTTCTACTCAAATGCAAGATTTGACCCTTTGTCCTGTTGACTTCCATCTTAATACATTCAACCAAAAGGTCTAGCCTTTCCACATCTTGTTCAGACTGTGTTTGTACAGGAGTATGTTTACTCTCCCTCTCAGCTGGATGTCATCTGAATATTTGAGGAACATGCCATTTATGCTTTTATCCATTTCATTGATAAAAATATTAAACAGAACAGGGTCGAGCTCAGATCTTGAGAGCACTCCACATTACATTGTGAGCACCTTGATGGAAAGAGCTGTCTTCTGGCTCTTTTTGTATTCCCAATGCTTACTACTATGCCTGACACAAAGTAGGTGCATAATAAGTGCTTATTGACCTACTGACTGAATGAATGAATCTTGTTATGCTGATATTGATCCATTTTCAGTGATGCTTTGATTCCCTCCAACCAGCCAGTTGTGAAGCCATCTCATACTATTATTGTTTAACCTATATCTCTCAGTCTTTTACAGAAGACAAGCAAGAAATACTTTATCAAATTTTTTTTTCTAAAATCTGGATAAACTACACCTCCAAAAGTTCCCTCTTCTGCAAGTTTATGGCCCTGTTTTTAAAAAGGAGCTGATATTGGTCTGGCATGTCTTTTTTTGTTGACACCATGTTGGTTTTTTATAATCACTAATTCCTTTTTTGGAGCTGACCAACTATTTCTTTAATTGTATATCTTATGCTAATTTTTCCCCTGAGGAACTGATGTCAAGCTCATTGGCATATAGTTTGAAACGTCCATTCTCTTTTCTCTTGAAAGTAATGCAGTGATTGAAGATTAGTGAGAGAGTAAGATAATGGAGGGGGGCAATCTTATGTAGAATATGGTTGGAAGGGGATCACTTGTGCATGAAGAAGAGGTTTCCTTGGCAAGGAGAAAGGCCACCTCTTCATATGAGATGTGTGGCAGAAGGCAACAAGTGATGTGAGATAAAGAGGAAAGGAGAAGAGGGGGCTCTCTGAAAATGGCCAATTTTTTTTTAGTGAAACAGGAGCCAATGTTCTCAGTTGAGGGGGTATGAGAAGGAGGAGCTATGTGATGTTTAAAGAGAGATTAAAAGGTCTAAAAAAGTCACAGTGATGAGGGGAATAGTGAATTGATGAAGAAGGTACAAAAGAAGTGCCTTGCCAGAATGCGGGCACATTTGAGATTATGTAAAATAAGCATGTACTTGGCATCATAGCTGCATGATTTTCTGAAGCTTTTTCATCAGCACATGATAAGTAAAGGCAGTGGACTTTGGGAGTCATTCAAGGCTGGGATATGGAAGAGCAAAATTTTCAACAAGATAAATGGTCAAGGGACTCAAAAAAGGACATTATGAAATTGAACTGATTTTCTTCAGAGGATCAAGACAGGGGGGGGAAAAAAGTGTAGGTTGTTCAGGGTGATGGCCTGGGAATGAATTGAGTAGTAGAGGAATTGAACATTAAGAAAAAAATGAAGAACTATTGTCAAAATTAGTAAGGTATTTTGTTGAAAATGAATTTAGATTTAAATATTACCCTATATATCACAATAAGTAGAAGAGAATGAAGTTAACTTTCAAAACTATTATCAGGGAAGAGTTCATAATCAAACAAGGGATTGAGGAAATCACAAAAGAAAAAAATAAGCAATTTGGATTAACTAAAATGTAAAAGGTCTTGCATGAGCAAAATCAGTTAAGCTACAAAAAGCACTAATTGGGGGGAAAATAACCTTTGTACCATGTACCTGATAAAAGTCTGACATCATAAATATAAAGGGAATCAATTAAAATATCTCCTACAGATATATTCGAAGGAAGTGAATAAATTGTTTCTAAAATAAGAAATTCCAAATATCAAGAACCATGTAAAATTGTACTAATATTCAGGAATGAAAGAAATAAAAATTAATATAGGTCCAAAATTTCTCCTCATATTTATTAAATTGACAGATTATAAAAGGTGAAAATTATCCATTTTTAGAGGGGACATAGATTATAAGGACAATAATAAACCCTTGACAGAACTATGGCCATTGAACAAGTAATTTTGGTACTGAGCATGTATTTTAGGAAAGTCAATGAAGAAAAGAATCAGTGGATGTGAGTACAAATTCTTACTCCCTTAAATCTGTGAAATGGAAGAGTTGGCCTAGAAATTATCTGGAAGATCAAGATAACAGAGAATTACCTGAAATTAACTAATTTGGGGGTGGGGTGGGGATAAGGGGGTAACATAATCAGATGATATGATCAGACTTAAGCTTTAAGTAGATCACTTGGGTATCTGTGTGGAAGATGAATTAGAGTGAGGAGAGAAGAGAGGAGTTGTGATGTGGAAGAGGAAAAACACACAAAAAAAGATTAATGTATCTTTGCATACATACTAATACTGTTAACATTTAACAGTTTTTAATTTTGCCATGTATTTGGACTACTATGATCCTATAATGATAATAGTTAGCATGTATATAATGCTTTAAGCTTGACAAGGAGCTATACAAATATTACTTCATTTGAACCTAATAAATTTAGGAGATAAGTGCTATTATTATTCTTATTTAACCTGTAAGGAAACTTAGGTAAACAGCGTTTAAAATTGCCCAGGTCACACAGACCTGGTAAATACTTAAGGTTAGATGTGAACTCAGTTCTTCCTGACTCCTGTTCCAATATTCCATCCTCTGTGATGCAATAGTAAATCTTGTAAACAAACACCTGAAAGGGGACTATGTGCTGATATCAGGAAGCAAACAAGGGAAAAAGGGAAAGGACTACTCTCTCTTTCATAGGAAAATCTCAATAGCAAAGAGCCTAGTCAGTAAAGAAGAGAGTGGGAGCAAGAAATTACCAGGAACAGCCATGGGAGCATGCTTTTGGGCTTGTGGGAAGAAAAATGATCAAGCAAGATCATACATCCATAGGCTTTATAGCTGCAAAAGGCTTTAAAGATGATCTAGTCCAACCCCTTCATTTTACAGATTATAAAGATGAGTCCTAGAGAGGTTAAGTGACTTGCTCAAGGTTACCCAGATGATAAATTGAAGAGCCAGTAATCTAATTCAGTCATCTGGCTCCACATTCAGTGATGGAGGAGAAGATATTATTTAGGGATATTGGTTCCATAGCATGAACCATGGAAGACAAGAACATAGTTTTCATTTGGTCAGGCTTCTGTGGTTATACCAGCAATACTCCAGCTAATCCATACTGTAAGGGATACATATAATCGTGTACTTGTGACAGTGATTTGGATCTCTCGCATCAGCTGCTAGTCTCCATGAGTCTGCATAAGAAATGTATATGTCTTAGAGCAGATGTTCACAAATGGGAACATC
Organism: Petaurus breviceps papuanus; assembly: GCF_028583685.1. Lineage (NCBI taxonomy): Eukaryota > Metazoa > Chordata > Mammalia > Diprotodontia > Petauridae > Petaurus > Petaurus breviceps. Next base: position 46,192,144 of record NW_027185764.1, on the reverse strand, counting down.
TTGGGAACAGCTGGCCACACCTCTCACCTGCAGTCATACTTAAGGGAAGTTATGCCATCCATATAGAAGCAGCTGTGTGGCAGACTGCATCTATAAAATCCTGCAGAAAATGCATTTTCATGCTGATTTTTGTACCTGGCCACCCTCTAACCATGCTTGAGTACTATTTGCAGAGCTGTGTATGCCTCTGAGATAATACTAGTAAATTCATATTTGACTTTATTCTGCCAAGTAACTCCTTTCTTTCAGCATTTTGTGATCAGTCATCTTGAGTTATAGTTTTGTATTTCCCTCTAGGCCAGTGTCCTGGGCACTGATCCAGGAAAACACAGGTATTTTTTATCCCTTGGAAAGTAGAATGCCCTTAAGGGTGTCTGCTTCTCTGCGTAGGCTAAAGGGATTTAGTGACCGAGTCTGAGCTGGTCAAGAAATCAGGGACACTCAACCATTGAAGAAGGCTTACCTCAACCTTGTATAGCATGAAGTTAATCAGAGGATCCCTGACTAACTGAATGTCTTTGGTCAGATTGATGAGATTACATGGTATTATCCTTTGAAGAGTTATTTGATTATTACCTGGATAGGACTGGCAGAAACAATGGACTTGTCCCTGGGTGTGACCTTTTCTCAACACAACCACTTATGGCCAAATGAGGGAAAATAATAATGCTAAAATGTTGACACTAAGGTCATTGAAAAGGTTCAAAGAGAGAAAACATTGATCAGGTTTCCTGACACTTCAGAGATGGCAGTCCTCAGAGTCAAAACTCTAAGAGAACAGAAGTAGATTGAATCATTTTTTTTCAAGGATCCCAGATTAGCCAACAAATAAAGCAATGTCCATAATAGAGAGCGGGTTCATTAAGACCAATCAAAGAATGTGCCGGTGCTTCAGACACCTAATAAGATCGGGTGACACAATGTACCTAGCAAAGATATCCCATGCAGTGAGCAGAAGTGTGGAAATATCACAAGGGGATATCAGAGGCCCCAGGGAGTTTGATGTATGGGTTGTCCATTCATATGTGTTCCTCATATCTGAGTCCCCCAGATTTTATTTCAATACCTGCTTATTCTCCTTTTGAGAGTGCGTATGTTTGTGGACGAGTACACCAAATTTGTATAGGGGAGGGAATGTTCTATTATAAATCTTATTTAGTGATTCTAATAAATAAATGCCTTTGCTAATTAAACTAATTTTGTCTCCTGGCAGACTAATAAAAAGTGAAAGTATTATTGGAGGCTTGTAAGCTATCCTTTTAGAAGTACAGACCTAACACAGAACCATGAACCTTGAATAACCAACCTTGTGTCTCTGCTCATTACATTGAGGGGTAAGCCAAATGGAGTGAAGACTTTTTACTCATGGTCTTCTTAATACCCCACCTGTGCTTACCAGTAGAGGAGGCATTTCAGGAAGATATAGTATGCCTCCAATAAAAGTACCTAAAATTGCTATGGATGTGGTGTTTAAGCTTTTTTATCTTATTGTCTTCTATTGGGCTCTTTTTAAAGTTATTTTTTTTTAATTCAAGAGAAAAAAAAAAAGATTCATTTAGTAGAAAGGAATATTCTATTCCACATTGCCTGCAATTTATATTAATAAAATTAACTGTACATGGATTCTAGCACAGAAGGTACCAGAACTAGAAGGAGTGGAGAGGTATAATCACAGTATTTGTGAATAATTGGGGCAGGGGTATTTCATTTTTATATAATAACCCAGAATTATTTGGGGGCTTTATTACACCTTTGCCTAAACAGTCTATTAAAAACAACCACTAAAACTGCCTTACATCTACTACAGAACAAGAAGCCTTTCCTTAGTAGACAACAAATGCTTTGAGGATAATAATCATTTTTTTCTCTTTGTGTCAGCTTCTATCAAAGCATCCTACATATGGAAGCCATTTTATAAATATACATTAAATGAATGAATGTACAATGCTTTTCTATGGTGATTGAATAGGGGGACTGGACCTGTGATTTCACTAATATATAGAAAGCTTGAATAAAAAAAAACCTTCCTTTAGCAATGCAAATCAGAATCTTATCTGGAACTTGGTGTCTTAGAAGGCTACCTGGAGCATTGAGGAGTTAAATAAATTGCCCAGGTACACAGTTTGCTTCACAGGAAAGACTTGGACTAAGGTTTTCTGGACTCAAGGACAGCTCTCTATCAACTATAAAACACATGCCTTTTCATGATCCTCCATGAAGAATACTGTGAAAATATTTATGAATTCTCTTGGATAAGTACTAATATAGCACCTCAAAAATAGCCAGGAATGACCTTAAGTTAAAATTCTCTGAATAAAGCAAATGAGAAAATATGGCCAAAATTTAATAGGTTTTTTTTTAATGTTTTTACTGCCAGTCTCATCAAGTCTACATATGCTTAGAACTGTCGCTATAGCTGCCCCAGTCAACCAAAATTGAAGCTATGAAATTATGCAAATACATGCATATATTATTCTTAAATATGTAGTTCTTTCTTAAAACTTGGAATAAAAGGAGGCACATATGTGAATGAGAAAAACAATGATTGTTAATACACTATATTTTAAAATATACATAAAGACTTTTGATGGAGTCCTGATAATTTGAAAGTAGATGAGCAAGAGACTATGTTCTGATAACTATACCTCAACATACAAATATTCACACACATTATACGTCATAGGAGGGAGTGGTTAATGGAGGTTATCTTTCCATTGTATCTGCATCAAATTTTTTTCTATACTCTTGAATTTCGTCAATTAAATTCTAAGCCTTCAAGGCAAATATCTTTACTAATAGATTATGATATAAAAGTTTCTAAGTACATTCTACAACTTGTATAAGTTTTATTTCCCTACACCTATCTTTCTTTCTCAACTTTCCCATTATTGATTGGTTTTATAGAACCACAAGTGAAAAAAAAAGTTAGGCTCACCCTCCTAAGAGATTGATAGAAATATTTTTAAAATCCTGTATGAATTTATCAAAAGACAATCTCTTTTTATCATCTTCACAACAAGGCATACTCAATGTAGGTTTTGCTTCCCTCAGAAGGCTAGAAAGAAAATAAAAAAGAAAGTGAGAAAGAAAGAATGAGAGATGAGAACTGTGTACTACACAAAATTCTATGATTCTGGGCACACTTTAACAGGGACAATCTTCTAAGGACATTTTATAAATAATTTTTGGAATAACTTTGGAACAAATGACTTCAGAGAAATATATTATTTATCAACAAAATTGATCTTAGAGAAGTGGCTTTCCTACTAAAAGACTAAGCCAGCACTTTCACAGTGATATAAACATTTTCTTACTAGCTTCTGTCAAACAAAATGGAAATATACTCATATAATAAAAATATCTAAAATTATATATGTGAAAATGATGTCATCAATTACATGGACAATAAAAATAATCTTTGTATGGCAAGTCAATGTAATACAGTACACATTGCCAATGATTTGACTTTTATTTTGAATTTTGTGGTGTTTCCTAAAGATAATTAGATTTTAAATTTATTGTAAAGAAGGAAAAATATGATGCATGTCCAATTACATTCACAACACATTGCAAAAAAAAATTCTTAATTAGGGCCGTGTGAGCTTAATAAGTACTTAAAGGACTCTTCATCAGTTTCTTGTACACATTTCAGTTTCTACATTAGATAGGAAAAGACCCTGAGTAATGATGTGGTCAAAACATCTTCACTAAGCAAAAGAAAAAGAAAAAAAATCATGCAAAACATATTTACCTGAGATACCTATTAGAAAAGTTGTTGTTGTTTTTTTTTGGATAGAGGAGGATGGCATTACTGTTCTCCAAATCTTTGTACAAATTGGGATAATGATGTGGTCGCTCCTCCAAATATGACTTCCCCACCATCTCTTCTTCCCTTCTTTATACAAGAAAAGTCACGTCTCTGAAATGATCCAATACATTCCCTCTTTTGATTGGCGGGGCATATGATACAATATGTTACTTTTACTTCCATTATTATGCTTTGAGATTTTTGAGTTGAAGGGAATAAGAGTATGAGTTTAGAATGTTTTTTCAATTTACTCTCTGCTGACTGACAAAGGAAATATGAAGGATCTTCTGCATGATCCTGAGGTGCTATGAATATATTTAGACTCAGGTAGATGCTGATCTGTGCAGTTATAATTGGGGAAACAGGAGGGAAACTTCTCCACAAGTTTTAGGAGTGAAGCAATTAAAACCATATAGGTATAAAGGATGGTAGCCAAATAATAATGACATGAATCTTCCCCTGGGTTTTCATCTAAATTGCCTGGACAGGCAGGTCTTGAGTTGTTCTCTCAAGCGAGGATCAAAGGCACTATGATAGAGCTACTTACAGAATTTGCTCCTGGGATTTCACATATGAATTTTAATTTATATTCTAAAAGGGGAGGGTAAATATGCTCCCAATACACAAAGACTGCCAATTATTATAAACATAAATATGTAGAAAGGTGTGTGTGCTTTTATATATTCTAGTGTAAACAACATCAATTCTTTACATTCCCCAAAGGAATGATGGCACTTACAGTTAACAGAATTCTAACAAGCAAGGATATCCTTATACCCTTCATAAGAAGGGTCAGAAAAACCATAAATCTGACCCTATGAAATGAATTGCAGCAGTCAGAGTTTAAAGAATCATACAACACATACTAGCCCTGAAGGCATGCATTCTTTTGGTTTCTGTGTTACTGAATGTTGGTTTGTTTGTTTTTTTGTTGTTATTTTATTTTTTCAATTAACTTTTGCTCATTATGCAAAGGACCACACACAATGAGAGTCATCCCCTTTTAACTCATCATAGTAAGGGGAAAAAAAACAGGAAAGGAAATACTCAAAAGGAAATCCTAAACAGTTCACTGGCATAAAGATCATTCATTATAAATGACTACTTCAAGGGTCTGTGATGTTATCAGTGTAGTATATTTCACATAATTTCTATCTTGATGGACTGTGGTGTCAACAGTAACAAGCCTGAACCTCTGAATGCTTGGTGAGACTGGCAGTTAAAATATTAAGGTATTCAGAAGAGACTACAAGATCTCCACTTAATTGGAGAAAGTTTCATGAATTATTGGGAACAAAATAATAATATTAATAATAATAATTTTGTGATACCACCTTAACTAAATTGGAACTCAGATGACATTCACACCTCTATTCCCAGACCCCTTTCAGAAAGCTTTCGAGCTGTATAGGACATGCCAGAGCTTGTGATCTATTAACATTGCCTTTAAGAGGCTAGGATCACCTATATACTTTGAAGGAACATGAAGAAAAGTCATACTTCAGAAAAGGATAAATGAATATAGATTATTATTTATTTTTAACATGGGTTAGCTCTCTTGCATCCCTGGATTAGCATAGAAGAGGAAAAAAACTAAGAAATAAAATGCATACATAAAGTGTTTTAATTCATTTTGACAGATGTTTATTGAGTAGCTACGATGTACAAAGGCCTAAGACAGGCATTGTGAGGGATACAGAAATAAATAAAGCACACTCAGAAAGCATGTCAGTTTAGAGGATGAGTTGATGTTGGAAAATTAATGCAAATCTGTTGCTAAGAATTACAACTTTTTAAAGATTAATTCCCTGCCTTCTCTAACAATTAGGATCCATTTGCTTTGCTTACAAGGGTACACTATAGAGACAATGGATAGCATAAAACCTACCTGGATTATCTGCATCTTAGCTAAATAATTAAATGATTTAGTGTGATGGACACAAGGTAAATTAAACTATTCATCTTAAAGAACTTTATGCACTGGTTTAATTACTTACTACAAGTTGGTTTGGTGATAGCTGTTATGGCCTCATTTCACAAGTGGAGAGATAGAAGAAGATAAGGAAATAGGTCCATGTTAGATTTCAGCTTGGAAATTAGACTTTCCTACTTCACAATATTCAACCAGTCACGAATGGTGAAAACAAATACAAGATGTGTTAATTATGGTTTTGTGGTGACATGATGGCTTTTACAAGGACAGTATCAAATCAGATTGAAAGTTCACTTATTCCTCCACACTCTGGTTTGCTTTGGGGTTTTGTTGGTAGTGGTTTACATCCTAAATTGGATATAATCATACCTGTTCTGTAACTCTCCTCAGAGATGTTATAAGGATGAAATGAGGTATTCTACTATATAGAGTAGTGCATGACAAATCTGGATTGCATACTAAAAAGCAGAGACATCACCTTGCTGTCAAAGGTCTGTTTAATCCAAGCTATTTTTGCCAGTAGTAATATATGGCTGTGAGAGTTGGACTACAAGAGAAGTTGAGTACCACAGAATCAACACTTTCAAATTGTGGTACTGAGAAGACTTTCAAGAGTCTCTTGGACAGCAAGGACATTAAATCGGTCAATAGCTAAAGAAATTAATTCAGATTATGCACCGGTAGGTCAAATACTGAAGCTGAAGTTTACATACTTTGACCACATGATGAGAGTACAGGATTCATTGGAAAAAGACTCTGAGCTTGGAAAAGATTAAAGACAAAAGGAAAAGGGAATGGCAGAGGATGAGATGGATAGACAGTGTCATGAAAGCACCTAACATAAGCTTAGACAGACATCAGGAGCCAGTGGAGGATAGAAGGGCCTGGTAAACTATAGTCCATAGAATCATGAAAAATAGAACAAGAATGAACAACTGAACAACAGTAACAACAAATTCAGTACTAGAGAAGTGGTCCCATCCATTTTATGGAAAACATTTTGGTTGTTTACTAGAATACATCTATGCTCCAAAACTTGTTAAACTGTTATATTGCAGTGTCACAGAATCTCATGCACTGAAGGCAATTTCAAAGACCATCTAATTCAGTCCACAGTTATGCAGTAATCTGATTTACATTTCTACCCAGCTGATATCCTCCCTTTCTGTGACTATCTTTATTAAAGGAGATAACATGCTGTCTCCCAAGACACAAGTCACTTTGGATGGATAGGAAGTATGTCTTTACTTCAAACTTAAATTTCCTCCTTTGCAACTTCTGCCCATTTTTCCTGGTTTTGACTTTTGGGGGCAAAAGAAACCATTCTACACATTAACGATCTTGTATTTCCTAAACACTGGATAGTACCACTAATTCCACTGTCCATAACTTGACAGAAGTTAAACTAAAAAAAAAAAAAACAATACCAGGTGCTGACCCTTATGTTGTTTATGTTATAACAACAGGTTTAATGATAAAAGTGCCAAAACCATTACATTACCCTTGTTAATCAATTACTCCATGACCTATCTTATTTATGATCTAGTGTGATGGTAAGAACATTGAACCTGGTATCGAAAGATGTGAATTTTGTTTCAGAAGTACTATATACTAGCTCTGTAAGTTACCTCATTTAGAAAATGTATATGTGTATATATAATATAGATTATTTATATTTTATATACACATATATAGGTCTACATACACCCACACACCACCCCAGGTTTATTTTGAAGAAAGTATTTTGCAATATATAAAGCTATATGTAAATGATTTGTTATTATTGTTCAACACTATAACATGGTGAGAAGTAATTAGATTTGAAAGGATTAGGATTATTAGTTCTAAGACTGTGGTAAGAAATGTATAGGTTAAAAATGAATGATACATTTTCATGAATATGAGCATGTACCAGTGGGGAGAAGCATAGGTACAGATAAAAATTTGCATTACAAATAATACTAGCTAGAGAAAAATATGGAGTTGTATTATTAGTTGTTCCTGCTAGTACATTATCATTAGCACATAGTTATCAAAAATTCCCAGGGTGTTCTATAGCAGGTGTGCTGTGCTAAGGTCACATGAGGGCTTATAAATACTGGATCATTGGATTTAAGAGTTGCAGAGGACCTTAGAAAAAATCATCTAATCAAAGCCCCTCATTTTATCAATGAAGAAATTGAAGCCCACAGAAGGGAAATGAGTCGTTAAAGGGTATATAAGTAGAGATAATGTACACAAAATGTTCTAAGCACCTCAATGTCAGTAATAGCTTGTAGCAAGAAGCAGGGATGAAATTTGGAAAAGACCCAAGATAGCAAATCTAGTGTTCCTTCTACATCATGTGGTTTCTATAATAATTAAATACTTCAATCAATTAATCAATAAGAATATATTAAGTCCCAGGTATATGAAAGACACTAAAGATAGAAAGAAAAAAATGGGGGGGCAGAGTCAAGATGGTGGAGTAAACAGGACTTCTGTGCGACTCCAGCTCCCACCAACTCCAATTCATATAAAAGGGGACTCTGAACAAACTCTGGAGCTACAGAACCCACAAAATGACACAGAGAATATAACCTCCTGCTGAGGACACCCTGGCAGACCAGCAGGAAGTGGCCAGTGCAGCACTCTGGGAGCCAAGCCCAGCCCCACACAAGCCAAAGTTTTATCCTCAGGGCAAGCTGACCAGCTGCAGGCTGGAGGGACTTCAGTTCACCAGCAGCTGTGGTGGTTTCCAGAATTATCAACCCATAGATGCTAAGGAGAAAGTGAGAGGTCAGTGCAGTGTGGATTTGGGGATCCAACAGTTTGGGAGTGTGGTAGGCCTTTGCCCTTGGGGCAAGAAGTGTCTGAGGTGCAGTGGCTGTGCAGCCTCAGCCATGTGACTGCTTCAGCTCCTGGCCTTCAGATTGTAGGGGGACCAAGCAACCAGTCTGAGGGGCAATCACCCTTGCTTTAACCTGCTTGGGTCTGGACTGAGGTCTAGGGTGGAGGTCCTGGGGTGTATGACCAGCTTGCAGAACATGTGGAGGCTTCAGAGAGGGCACACAAATAATACCTTTGGCAGCTGAGAAAATCCAAGCTATTGGGATGAAGCTCCCTTGTCTGGTAGCAGAGTCCTACTATGGCAAAAAAGCTCAAAAGTCAAGTAATTGAGTGGCAACATAAGCAGGCAAAGGAATCAAACCAAGCTGAGCAATCCAATATCACATTCCTACTTTGGGGACAAAAAGGATCAAAGCATGGAACAGGAGAAAGACAGTGAAGTCAAAACTCCTGCACTAAAAGCTTCCAAGACAAATATGAGCTGGTTACAGGCCATAGAAGACCTTAAGAAGGATTTTGAAAAGCAAATAAGAGAAGTGGAGGAAAAATTGGGAAGATAAATGAGAATGATGCAAGAAAATTATGAAATGAGAGCCAACAACCTAACTGAAGAACATAACACCTTAAAATACACTAACTCAAATGGCAAAAGATGCTCAAAAAGGCAATGAGGAGAAGAATGCCTTAAAAAGACAAATTTGCCAGATGGAAAAAGAACCTCAAAAGCTCACTGAAGAGAATCATTCCTTCAGAATTAGATTGGAGCAAATGGAAGCTAGTGACTAAATGAGAAATCAAGATAATATTAAACAGATCCAAACAAATGAAAAAATAGAAGGCAATGTGAAAAAACTCATTGGGAAAACATAGATCCAGAAGAGATAATTAAAAAATTATTGTACTACCTGCAATCCATGATCAAAAAAAAAAAAAGCTAGAAATCATCCTTTGGGTGGCTAGGTGGCACAGCGAATAAAGCACCAACCCTGGAGTCAGGAAGACCTGTGTTCAAATCTGGCCTCAGACACTTGACACACTTAGTAGCCATGTGACTTTGGGTAAGTCAATTAACCCCAATTACCCTCCAAAAAGCAAAAAAAAAGATAAAAGAAATCATCCTTCAAGAAATTTTCATGGAAAATTGCCCTGATGTTTTAGAACAAGAAGGCAAAATAGAGGTTGAAAGAATCCACATATCACCTCCTGAAAAAGATCCCAAAAAGCAAACTCCTAGGAATATTATAGCTAGGTTACAGAATTCCCAGATCAAGGAGAAAATATTATAAGCAGCCAGGAAGAAACAATTTGAATATTGTGGAAACACAATCAGGATAACACAGGATCTGGCAGTTTCTACACTGAGAGATAGAAGGGCTTGGAATATGATATTCTGGAGGCCAAAGAGGCTGGGACTAAAACCAAGAATCATGCACCCAGCAAAACTGAGTATCATTTTTCAGGGGAAAATATGGTCATTCAGTGGAACATAGGACTTTCAAGCATTCTTAATGAAAAAAACCAGAGTTGTATAGAAAATTTGACATTCAGATACCAGAAGAAAGAGAAGCATGAGAAGGTAAACAGGGAAAAGAAATCATAAGGAACTTATCAAATTTGAACTATTTACATTCCTACATGGGAAAATGATAATTGTAACTTATGAAACTTTTCTCAGTATGAGAATAATTGAAGGGGATAGAAATATATATATATATATATGTGTGTGTGTGTGTGTATGTATACATATGTCTTTATAGGAGGGTATATGGACATATGAATACATATGTGAATGTGTGTATATATGGGTACAGGTATACATAGATAGAGGGCACAGGACCAATTTAATAGGAAAGGATGATACTTAAAAGGTGAAATTAAGATGTGAGAGAGGATTATAATGAGAGGAGATGGGGAGAGGCAAGGGAAAATGGTTACAATGGAGGGGAAGAAGAGGAAGGCAAAAGAGAATGTGTCAAAATTTTTCTCATTGAATGAGGTTTAGGGAGGGAATGACATACACACTAAATAAGGTATCTCAACCTACAGGAGATAGGGTGGAAGGGGATAATAAGGGGGACTATGGGAGGGGAGGCTGCGGGGGAGAGAATTTGGAAGCACCCACTTTTGAAAATGGACATGATCAAAGTAGAGAATACAACAAGTGGGAGTTGGCATAGCAGGGAGGAAAATATAGTCAGTCTTTTACAGTATATCCACTGTGGAAATGTTTTGCATAGCTACACATATACAACCTATATTGAATTGCTTATCTTCCCCATAAGGGTGGGTGTCAAGGGAGGAAGTGAATGAATCTGGATTTCAAAGTTTTAAAATCAAATGTTTCAAAAAATACACACACAAATATACTATTATTAATATTATTTTGCATGTAACTGGGAAATAAGATATGCAGGCACTGGGGCAAGAGATCCACCATGCCCTACTGGAAAGTCGGAGGAGGCATGGGAGAAGATATGGGAGAGAGCCAATTGGAGGAGGGGATATCCAGTGAGATTGCTATTTTGGGGTGGTGGGTAGGGGAAAAACAGCGAGAAAAATCTCAAAATCTTGTGGAAATGAATGATGTAAACTGGATGTTAATAAAGCATTTGATTAAAAAATTAAAAAAAAAAGACAAAAATGAAATAGACTCCATCCTAAAGAAGATTACTCTCTTTCTAGGGAAACCACATATACACCTATTGTTTCTCACATCTGGAATCAGTTTCTTCCTGGAGACACAGGGGGTGGAGCCAAGATAGTGGAATGGAAGCAGTAACTTTTCTAGGCTCCCCAGAGAATCATGTCACTAAACTTTAAAAAGTAAATCCGAATGGATTTTAGAGTGTCAGAATCCACTGGGAGATGGAGGGTGGCAGAATCCAGCCCAGGAAAGTGCCTGTTTGGTTCTGGGCAGGGGGAGTGTGGAGCATGTGGGGGTTGCACCAGCCTGGACTAGAGAGTAGACTACAGCAGAGAGAGAAGGAGCCCCAGCCAGCAGACTCACCCACCCCAAGGGCAATTTGTAGACTCTCACCACTGGATGGGAGGATGCCTTGCAGCTGGGTAAGAGAAAGCACAGAGCCCACAGCAGAGACAGCAGCTTCTTCTGGGGCTATAGGCCCATAACCTGGAAGTTTAAAAATCACCTGCCTGATTTTCCAGGGGCCAAGATGGCAAAGTAAACTGTTACTGCTATGATTCCCCCTCCCTGATCCAGAAAACCCAGAGATAAATGTCCCACCCAGAGTAAAATCCTGAAATAGTGGAAATAGCCTCAGGCTTAGGAGCTTCAGAGAAAGGGTGTAACTAAGGTAGTAAGGAGTCTGAAGTGAAGGGCAGGAGGGGTCCCAACAAGCCCCACCTCACAACCCAACAAGCCCCACCTCACCTGACCAGCAAGAGCTCCCAAAACCCAGGGTTTGGAGCCAGCAAGCTCTAATAACAGAAGCCCAGGTGGACCTCAGCACTACTAGTGGAATCTGAAGATACCAGCACTGCTGAGCCTGCTTGAGCTATAGCCCAGGGGCACAGAAGTAGAAATCTGAACTGGCCAGACCACCCCTCCCCCACAGGTTACTCTGTGAGCCTCAGGTCTCAGAGGAAACACTGAGAATCCTGGCCTTGGGCTCAGTCTAGACAACCAGAGGCTACAACACACAAAGTCAACAACCAGGCCCTTAGCTCCCAGCCTTCAAAATTAGGAAATAGGAAATTACAATGGGAAGGAAGGAAGCTGAGAAGAAGGGAAAGGCAAGAAAATAGATTAGAGTTTACTATAGCGAGCAAGAACAACCAAATACAGAGGACAACATGGACTCTATACTCACACCTGAGACCACAAAAGGAAATATGAACTGGTCTCAAGCCCAAAACGCATTCTTGGAGGAGCTCAAGAAAGCTTTTAAAACCCAAATTAAAGAGGTAGAAGATAAATTTATATCTACAGTGACCAAATTTAAAACAAAATCTCACTGAAGAAAACAAATCCTTAAAAAGTAAAATTTGTGACCTAACTGGAGAATATACCTCCCTAAAAAGGATCTTCAAAAACTAACTGAAGAAAATAATCCACTAAAAATTAGAATCAGTCAAATCAAAGTTCAGGATTCTATGATTCACCAAGAGTCAATCAAGCAAAACATCAAGATTGAAAAATGAGAAGAAAGTGTAAAATATCTCATTGCAAAACAACTGACCTAGAGAACAGATACAGGAGAGATAACCTAAAAATTATTGGTCTACCAGAAAGCCATGATGAAAAAAGCAGCCTGAACAACCTCCTCCAAGAGATTGTCAAAGAAAACTGTCCTGATGTCCAAGAATCAGAAGGTAAAATAGTTATCGAAAGAATTCATTGGCCTCCTCCTGAAAGAGATCCCAAATTGAAAACTTCAAGAAATATAGTAGCCAAATTCCAGCATTACAGGGTTAAGAAAATATTTCAAGCAGCCAAAAAGAAACAATTCAAATATTATGGAACTATAGTCAGGATTACACAGGACCTAGCATCTTCTACATTAAAGGATCAGAGGGATTGGAATTTGATATTTTGTAAGGCAAAAGAGCTAGGACTGCAACCAAGGATCAACTACCCAGCAAAACTGAGCATAATTGTTCAGGCAAGGAGATGGTCATTTAATGAAATAAGGGATTTCCAGACTTTCCTGATGAAAAAGCCAGAGCTCAATAGAAAATTTGATCTCCATTTACAAGATTCAAGAAAGACATAAAAAGGTAAATAAGGAAAACACACACACACACACACACACACAAACTCATACACACATGCACATAATTTGGGGTGCAATAAGAACAAACTGTTTATATCCCTATATGAGAAGCTGATATATGTCAATATTGAAATTTATATGATTATCATGTCCTTTAAAAGAGATATACATAGAAAGAGGGTGTGGATATAAATTAACTAATCTGAGGATGAAAAAAAGAAACCTTATTAAGGGTTTCAAAGGGATGATAATGGGATAAAAGAAAAGGATGAGTCAGCAAAAGGTAAATTATGCCATACAAAGAGACATAAAGACATACTATAGTAGAGGGGAAAGGGAGAGGGAGTAGAACATTATTTGAACATTATTCTCTTTGGTTCTGGTTCAAAGAGGGATCAACATAGTTAATTAAGTTTAAGATTGTAATGTGAAAAGATACAAAAACTCATTACAATAGAGGGAAAGGAGGGAGGGTGAGGAGTATTGTATGAAATTTACCCTCACTGGTTTGAGGTCAAAGAGGGAATAACATACTCTGATAAGTATAAAAATCCATTGTGCCCTCTAGGCAGTAGGAGGGAAGGGAGGGATAATAAAGGGGAGTTAGAAGGGAGGGAAATAGCAAGGGGAATGGGTAAGTGAAGAAGGGTGTGTCACTGGGAGGGAATACTGAGGGAGGCAGCAGTCAAAAGTAAAACCTTTAAGGAAGGGAAGGGAGAAGGAAGAAACAAAAACATCAACAGGGAAAGGAATAGGATGAAGTAAAAGAGACAGATAGCAATCATCACTGCGAATGTGAATGGGATGAACTCTCTCATAAAACAGAGGCAGATAGCAGAATGGATTAAAAACCACAATACTACAATATGATGTATACAAGAAACACATTTGAAACAAGAGGATACACACAGGGTAAAGGTAAAAGGCTGGAGTAGAATATATTATGCTTCAGCTAAGGTAAAAAAAAAAGCAGGCGTAGCAATCCTTAACTCAGATAAAGCAAAAGCAAAAATAGATCTAATTAAAAGAGATAAGGGAGGAAACTATATCCTGCTAAAAGGCACCATTGAGAATGAAGAAGTATCATTATTAACATTTATGCATCAAGTGGTATAGTGTCCAAAATTCCTAGAGGAGAAGTTAAGGGAATTAGAGGAAGAAGTAGAAAAACTGTACTAGTGGGGGACCTTAATCTCTCCCTCTCTGAACTTGATAAATCTAATCTCAACATAAAGAAGAAAGAAGTGAAGGAGGTGCATAGAATTTTAGAGAGGCTAGATATGAAATATCTCTGGAGAAAACTGGGGTTAAAAAGGAATATACCTTCTTCTCAGCAGTACATCACACATACACAAAATTTCACCATGTACTAGGGCAGAAACCCTCACAATTTAGTGCAGAAAGGCAGAAATATTAAATGCATCATTCTTAGACCATGATGCAATAAAAATCATATGCAATAATGGGCCATGGAAAGATATACTAGAAACAATCAGTAATTTCATTCAAGAGAATGACAATAATGAAACAAAATACCAAAATTTGTGAGATGCAGCAAAGGCAGTTCTTAGGGGAAGTTTTATACCCCTGAGTGCACACATGAATAAATTAGAGAAAAGGGAGGTCAATGAATTGGGCATGCAGTTGAAAAAGCTAGAAAAAGAACAAATTGAAAATTCCCAATTAAATACTAAATTAGAAATACTGAAAACCAAAAGAGAAATTAATGAAATTGAAATTAAGAAAACTATTGAATTAATAAATAAAACTAAGAGCTGGTTTTATGAAAAAAAAAACAATAAAATTGATAGACCCTTAATCAATATGACAAAAAAAGAAAGAAGAAAACCAAATTATGAGTATCAAAAATGAAAAGGGTGAACCTACCTCTAATGAAGAGGAAATTAAAACAATAATTAGGAGTTATCTTGCCAAATTGTATGCACAAAAATTTGACAATCTTAGTGAAATGGATGAATATTTACAAAAATATAAGTTGCACAGATTAACTGAAGAGGAGGTAAATTACTTAAATAACCCCATCTCAGAAAAAGAATTTGAACAAGTGAAGTACCTAGGAAAAACTCTCCAGGGACAGACAGATTTACTAGGAAATTCTATTAAACATTTAAAGAACAATTGATTCCAATACTATACAAACTACTTGGGAAAATTAGTGAAGAAGGAGTCCTACCAAATTCTTTCTATGACACAAATATGGTACTGATACCTAAATCAGGAAGAGATAAAATGGAGAAAGAAAATTATAGACCATGAACATACATGCAAAAATTTTAAATAAAATATTAGCAAAAAGATTACAGCCACATATCACAAGAATAATACACTTTGATCAGGTAGGATTTATTCCAGCAATGCAAGGATGGTTTAATATTAGGAAAACCATCAGTATAATTGATCACGTCAACAATAAAACTAGCAAAAACCACATAATTATCTCAATAGATGCAGAAAAAACTTTGACGAAATACAACATTCATTGCTATTAAAAAACACTAGAAAGTATAGGAATAAATGAACCATTCCTTATAATAATAGGTAGCATCTAATTAAAGCCATCAGCAAGTATTATATGTAATGGGGATAAGCTAGAAGGGTTTACAATAAGATCAGGGGTGAATTAAGGGTTCCACTATCACCCATTTTATTCAATCTAGTACTAGAAATATTAGCAGTAGCAATTAGAGAAGAAAAAGAAATCAAAGGCATAAAATTAGGCAAAGAAGAGACCAAGCTATCACTCTCTGCAGATGATATGATGATATCCTTAGAGAATCCTAAAGAATCAAGTAAAAAACTACTTGAGACAATAAATAAATTTGGCAAAGTTGCAGGATATAAAATAAATGCACATAAATCCTTGGCATTTCTGTATATTTCTAAAGAAATCCCACAATAAGAGATATAAAGAGAAATCCCATTTAAAGTTACTGTAGACAATGTAAAATATTTGGGCATCTACCTGCCAAAACAACCCCAGGACCTATATGAACACAGCTACAAAAGACTTCACATAAATAAAGTTAGATCTAACTAATTGGAAAAACATCCATTGCTCATGGCTGGGTCGAGCTAATATAATAAAAATGATAATTTTACCTAAATTAAATTTCATATTTAGTGCCATACCAATCAATTTACCAAAAAATTACTTTATAGAACTAGAAAAAATAGTAACAAAATTCATTTGGAAGAACAAAAGGTCTAGAATATCAAGGGAATTAATGAAAAGAAATGCTAGTAAGTTAGACTAGCTATATCAGATTTTAATCTGTACTATAAAGCAGTAGTCATCAAAACTACTTGGTACTGGCTGAGGAATAGAGCAGTGGATCAATGTAATAGATTGGGAACACAAGACTCAGCAGTCAATGACTATAGTAACCTACTATTTAATAAACCCAATGACCCCAGTTTGGGGGATAAGAACTCACTATTTCACAAAAACTGCTGGGAAAACTGGAATGTGGTATGGCAGAAACTGGTTTTTATTTATTATCTAGCACCATATACCCAAATCAAATCTAAATGGGTATATGATCTAGGTATAAAAGCTGATTCTGTAAGCAATCCAGGAAAGCAAGGAATAGTTTACCTGACAGATTAATGGAAAGGGGAACATTTTATGACCAAACAAGAATTAGAGAGCAAAACGGATAATTTTGATTACATGAAATTGAAAAGCTTCTGCACAAACAAAGCCAATGTAACCAAGATTAAGAGGGACATGGAAAATTGGGAAAGAATTTTACAACCAATGTCTCTGATAAAGGCCTCATTTCTAAAATATGCAGAAAATTGAGTCAAATCTATAAGAATACAAGTCATTCCCCAATTGATAAATGGTCAAAGGATATGAACAGGCAGTTTTCAGAGGAAGAAAATAAGATATCTATAAGCATATGAAAAAATTCTCTAAATCACTAGTGATTAGAGAAATGCAAATCAAAACAACTCTGAGGTACCACATCTCACCAGTCAGATTGGCTAAGATGACAAAACAGGAAAATGACAGATGCTGGAGAGAATGTGGAAAAATTGGAACACTAATGCATTGTTGGTGGAGTTGTGAACTGATTTAACCATTCTGGAGAGCAATCTGAAAATATGCCTAAAGGGCTATAAGTAACTTCATACCATTTCACCCAGCAATACCACTTCTAGGGTTGTATCCCAAAGAGATCATAGAAGTGGAAGGAAGAGCCATATGTACAAAAATATTTACAGCAGCTCTTTTTGTGGTGGCAAAGAATTAAAAATTAAGGGGATGCCCATCAATTGGGGAATGGCTAAACAAGTTGTGGTATATGCACGTAATGGAACACTATTGTGCTATAAGAAATGAGAACCAGATGGACTTCATATTTACCTGGAGAGGCTTATACGAACTGATGCTGAGTGAGAAAAGCAGAACTGGGAGAAAGCTGTACACAATTACAGACACAACATATGTGTGATGATCAACTTTGATATACTGGACTCTTCTCAGCAATGCAGGGTTATAAGACAATTCCAAAAAACTCATGATGGAGAGAAATGTCTAAGTTCAAAGAAAGAACTAGAAAGAACAGAGTTTGAATGCAGATTGAAGAAAACTACCTGCTCTCTGTCTTTTTCTTGTTTGTTTTTGTTTCCTCTTTCCCATTGTTCATTCCATCCAATACAATCCTTCTTTATAACCTGACCAATGTCTACTGTGAAACTATTTGCAGATCCTACACTTGATTATATGCCACCATGGCGGGGGGGCGGCAGGGAAGGGAAAAGAGGGGGATAAAATTTGAAACTCACAGAATTGTGGAATTGAATCCTGTAACTTAAAAGTAAACAAACAAATTAATAAAGACCAAAAAAAATTTTTTTTAAAGAATCTTCTTCGTCCTCAGCTCTGAATTTCCACCCAGAGAAATCTGTAACCTGGGCCCTCCTCTCCTGATTGGGGATGTTCTCCTTAAAACTACAATTTAAGGAAATACCCCAGCCATGTTTCACCTCATTTACACCTGTTCTCATACCCCAGAATCTTCTTCCCCTTTGCCTGGCATAGTGCCCTGGTGAGGTTACACTTCTTCCTTCTTCCTGTATATTTTGTCTCCCCTCATTAGAATTGAAGAGCCTCCAGAATAGGGACTAGTTTTCTTACTTTTAAAATCCCTAGCACTTATCTCAATGCATAACACAGAGCAATTATGTAAAAAATGCTCTATGTATGAGTGTGTGTGTGTGTGTGTGTGTGTGTATTGTGGAAACACACACACAAATATATAAACACATACACACAAATATACATATATGAACTAAATATAGGGTAATTTTAGGTAGGGGAAGCACTAGCAACTGAGGCCATCTTAAAAGATCTTGTGTTAAAGGTAACAGTTTTACTTGAGTTATGAAGTTAAAAACCAGGTTGTGAGGGATAAAGAGGAAAGAGAAGAGAAAGTACATCAGGGCACCATCACATGTCAGGAGTTTCCTCTAGTTTGGTAGGGAAAATATAAGTTGATAGTTTCAAGGGTTACAAGGTGAGCATTTTGTAAGAATCAGGGCCAGGGAGTCGGTAGATAGAAAAAGTCTGAGGAATGCAGTGGAGGATTGTTGTGGGAACAATCTGCTGGAGAACACAGAAAAGAATGGGATCAAGCATACCATTGAGGAATTGACCATTCCACCTCTTAATGAGGTAGTGAAATAAAGGAGGAAAGATGGCACATAATAATGTAGAACGTGGAATGGTTTTAAACATACACATCTATCTCATTCATATCATCTTATTCCTCAATACAGCCTCAGCTAATATTCTATTACTTCAGAATCATAGGTTCCTTCTTCTAGGGAGAAATGAAAGTAAAGTCAATGGAGAATCCTGATTAAATATTTTATTAGATATTTTTCTTTATCATATCTTTGTATTTATAGAGTGAACTTGAATAATGTTTCTGACAGTTTATTTTAACTTTTACTTATTTTTCTGTTGATTATTTACATTGATAACTTAGAGTTATCCTAAATTTAATTAATGTAGTTTTTCCTTCAACAACCCAGATGGATACTCCTACACCCCACATCTTGTGTGATTCTCATTCATGTTTTTCTATAAATCTTCCATAGAGGACTTATCTAGGGTGCTGAAGGCTTTTTTGTGGTTGTTGTTTGTTTAGTTTTAATTTCAAAGCTACCGATGTATGACTTGAATCATTAATCTTTTGTCTTTAATTTTCACTAAAATGACCTGGCTTCCTTATTTTATGATCAGATATATCCTCAATGTTGTCTTATACTCCCATTTCTTTTATGAAAACCATTGAAAACAATTGAAGTCTACTTATGTTAGCAAGGAGAAGGCACATAGTTTGGGTGATCAATAAAGCAATGAGCTCTGTTATAAAGAAGGGAATAAGGTCTTTTTCAGCAATCAGTGCTGGTATACATCTGTCATACTGGCCACTCTTTGATGGAATTCACCAAAATAGCAAATACGTAAGTGAATTCCTTGAAAACAGGAACTATTTTTGGTTTTTTGTTTTTTTAAATTTTATTTTCTTATCTTTCTATTTATCTCTAGCATTTTGCACTTAATCTGACACAATTTTATCCCCTACCAAAAAATAGCAAATAGGTAAATGAATTCCTTGAAAACAGGGACTATTTTGGGGTTTTTTTTTATGTTTTTTAATTTTTATTTTCTCATCTTTCTATTTATCTCTAGCACTTTGCACTTAATCTGACAAAAAAATAGGTACTTAAAAGTTCTTGTTGGCTGATTGGCTTTAGGAAGTTTACAGTGACTCTGCCACTGTAGGGTGAATCTCTTCCATACTTCCCTCTCATTTGTTATTTATTATTAATTCTCTGGGAAAGGAACCAAGAACTCATATAGTGCCTGTAGTCCTATGGCTTTCTATATAGAAAGAGGCTGGGTCCTATTCTTCTCTGGAACCAAGACCTAAGTATATATTAAGAAGAGAATTTGAGTGATAACTTTATGGTCCATAGTTTAAAAATAGAGTCAAATACATCTGCTCACCTGTGACTAACTTCAATTCCTTATACCCTAAGAATGGGTGTCTGATATCAAACAAGATATACTTTTTCCCCCACAAAGTATCCTCCCATTTTTCTTTTAGCTTTAAATTTTAATTATTCTGAGATTATAATATTCCATGAAATGAAGTTTTTGAAGGTCAGGCATATTAGAATCTGTATAGTTTCTTTACAGTTCCTGGGATCTATAGTGCTGTACAGCTTCCTTCATCAACTCTATTGCTAGACCCCAGCTATATTCATTAGCATGCTTTGGTGTATTCCTAAAATCCATACTGAAAGATCAATTCAATGGCTTGCATACCCAAATTTATCTTAAATGATCTCATAATTTGTGCAAAGTGCTTGTTTTCCCATTTTTGTCCTCCCAATGGGAATGAAGAAAAGATTAAATTTGAAAACATATAACAAATCAAATTATTCTGAAATTGTGGTATTCTCAGAATATGTGTAAGCATAAATATCCATTTACATCATATACACTGGTGAAAGGATGCCAGAAGGTTAAGGGCAAGTGTTCTTCCTCAAATCTTCCAAGCTCGTTTATGAAAGTACCCTGCTGGAAGTTGTGAGATAAAGCTTTCTAACAAACATGGTGCTAGAATTCATTCAGGCCATGCTCACAAAGCATGGGCTTACTCCATGGCTTTACTCTGGGCTCTTCTTCTATACTTGCTCACTTGGTGATCTTATCTTTTCTCATGGGTTCAATTTTCATTTCTATGAAGATTTCCTAAACTATATATCCAGCCCTAACCTCTGTCCTGAGCTCCACTCTCCTATTACTGCCTTTTGGACAACTTGAAATGTATTTTTTCTCTTCCCTCTCCCATCTTAGAACTTTAGGACTGCATGTTCCTTGTGCATGAAATTTGTTCCCTCCTTATCTCATGTTCAAGTGCCACCTACTCCTTTCCTGGTCCTTCCCTAGCTACTAATATTTTCTCTTTTTATGTTTCCCTGTATCTATTTTTGCATGTTTCTTATGTATGGTAATATACGTATCTATTTTCTATGTGTCTTATATAATATATATATATATTTCTTATATATGGTAACATACGTACATATAGTCTCACCCAAAAGAATATAAACTACTTGTCAACCCCAAAATCTGAGCTATTGGGGTCACTCTTGGATAGAAAATTCTGGGAAAACTGAAAGTAGTCTGGTAGAAATAAGGTTTATACATTACTTCAAACTACACACCAAAAATAGGTCCAAATAGAGGCATGATTTAAATATGTAGCCTGGGCCTTTTGAACATTCTCAGCTAGCCTGAGCATGGACCCCACTGAATGCTCTACCATGGAGTTTAGGGGAGCCCCCTCTGATTGGCTGCCTGCATTTCTTCAAAAGGAGAAAGCCTGAGGGCAGAGCCAAAATAGAGGAATAAAGACAGAGCCTCACCTGAGCTCTCCAATATTTACCCCCTCAAACAGATTCTGGAGCAGAAGAACCAACAAAAGTATAAGGTAAAACAATTTTCCAGTCCAAAAAAACTGAGAAGGTTAACAGGAAAAGTCCATCTTCCTTAGGTGAGAGTCCAGTAGCAGGATAAACCCAACAAGTTAGTGATGATTTAGCAAGCCAGCAGCACCCAAGCAAGTCAGAAGCAAGCCATGCCACAAGAAGCCAGAAGCAGGCTGTGCTCTGGCAAACCAGTGTTATGACATGCCTGACAAACCAGCTGCTCCCCAGCAAGCCAGCAGTAGTAGAGCTGGTAAGCAAGACACCCCAGCAAGCCAGCAGCAGCTTTGGGGGTGGGGGGTGGGGTCACTGAATCAGCTGCAATAACTTCTGGAGCTCTCCACCCATAGATGGTAAGGGGGTCAGACAATTGATCAGAATAACACAGGAGATATTTTGCTGGCATTGGGTGCAGAACTGTAGCATTGGGCATATGGGGATCTAGGACACAGGATACCAAGTCCCAGGGCATGGAGGAGCCCAGGAGCACATGAGAGCTCATAGTCACAGGACAAAAATGAAAACTCCTAGGAATATTATAGCCAAATTTTAGAAACGTTAAACAAAAAATAACAAAAATCATATCACTATCTTAATAGGTGCAGAAGTAAATACTTGACAAAATAAAAAACTCATTCCTATTAAAAATGCTAGGTTGCTTAGGAATAAGTTGAGCTTTCCTTACAATAATAAGTAGTATATACCTAAAACAGACCAATAAGGTCAAGGGGAAAGAAAGGATGCCCATTATCATCATTGTTATTCAATATTGTGAAAGAAATGCTGCCTATAGCGATAAGAGCAGAAAAAAATTTAAGAAATTAGAATAGACAATGAGGAAATAAAATTATCACTCTTTGCTGATGATATTGTGTAATTAGAGGATCCTAGATAATCAACTAAAACACTCCTTGAAATAATTAATAACTTTAGCAAAGTCGCAGTGGTGCTAAAATACCTGCTTTCTTTTAAACTGATGAATTTGAGTGGAATAAAAAAAAAAGAGCCCAATAGTACTAGATTTCAAAGTATGCTCCAAATCACTAATTATCTCAATGTCTTAATGCTGATTAAAAAAATAGAAAACTATATCAAAGTAATAGATTAGGTTCATGGTATACAAAAACAAACGGACCTAGTAATCCAACGTTTGGCCAACTCAAAGATATAAGCTACTAGGCTAATAACTAATTCGTTATTGAACAAAATCTTCTCGGAAAATTAGAAAGTTGTCAGGTAGAAATTTAGCTTATGCCAAGACCTTTATACCAGTAGTGTCAAACTCAAATGGAAACAGATCCCTGAAGGCCTCATATTCACAAAGAAAATCACTAATTTACGTTATTGATATTATGTATTTTTTTTCAATATTTCTCAATTACATTTTAATCTGGCTTATTCTTTTTTTTTTTGCTTTTTGGAGGGCAATTGGGGTTAAGTAACTTGCCCAAGGTTACATGGCCAGTTATTTTGTGTGGGTGTTAAGTATCTGAGGCCAGAACCAATCCCAGGTCCTCCCAACTCCAGGCCAGTGTTCTTACTCACTCTCACCTTCTTTTCTATTCAGTCTAGGGTTTATATTCACATACATATTCATAAGGTTCAACTCATATACAATGTTTCACAAATGTATAAAAAAAATTTCCTTGTACCCTATCATATCAATTTTTTTATCTTCTTTCCAATTTTGCATGACACAAAAGTAAAATACCTTCACATTATAGAAAAAAGTACTTTTCCTACATGAAATCAGAATTTTAAAAAAAACTATTAAAAAACCAATTAATTAACAACTCCAAAGCAGCTGGAGGTGTGCTGTAAAACTGAGGCTTGAATTCCCAACTCAGTTCTCCATATCACTTTTACCAGGGAAATAGCTCTTTCCAAGGGAGAGTTAATACTCATTCCTCACCTTCAATATCAGTCATAAAGTGGGACGATTTTGGTCTCATCACATCTAGACAGGCAACCTCACTCTTACACCTGTTGAATCAGCTTCTTTTCACTGGATCATTACATCCTCCCCACCACTTTGGAATTTAAAAGTTATTTAACATTTGTCTGATACACTGTTTTGCTACCCCTGTGACCTGAACCCTCACAAACTGTTGTTGAAACTCATCTTTGATGCTAAATCTCTAGGTTTTTTCACATCTTCCTCTGGGTATCTTCTAAAAGATTTCCCATTGAGTTAGCCATCACTCCATCCTCACTGGCCATTTCTATGCTACCAGTTTTAACCTGAACATACCTATGATAGCAAGTATTCAATAGTCAAAGTGATGACTACCTGGTATATGTAATGTTAATGGGGTTTAAGATCTTCCCTGCCCATTAATAGGCCTCACATGGAGCCCATTAAGGGAAGCTTGCTTAGGGGAGGCTTGCTTGTAGGAAGACTTTCACACCTTTTGCAAATTTCTAATTAGGCACAGTCAGGAGGATTGTGATGCCTTCTGACTCTGAGAAGTGTATGTATACTCTGAGTTGGCATTTTGCTTTGGGGGCTTACTTATGAAAAGTATCTTGTGATTCCCTGCTTGAGGTTCTGAATGACCATGTGTTCAGAGTTCTCTGACTTCTCAGATGTAAAGGCTCTCTCAATCCAGGGATGTATGTAAAGGGTATAGTTTATTCAGGAAGTTGGAACCCTATGTGAGGGCCTTTATGTCTCTGTTGGCATTTTCTCTGAAGTTCAGGGTGCTAACTTTTCCCCTTAACTATAATATTATTTAAAAAAAAAACTATTGACCCTTTAAACAGATATCTTTCCTATTAAAGCAGATCTAAGGCAGAATAGAAATGGGACTTCCTTCCAATTCATGTAAAAGAGGACTCTGAACAAACTTTAGAGCTACAGAACCCACAAAATGGCACAGAGAAGCTAACCTCTTGCTGAGGACAGCCCAGCATGCTGGCAGAAAGCAGCCAGCACAGCACTGTGGGAGCTGACCCTGGCCCTGAGGGAGCCAACCCTGGCCTCATGGGAGTCAGAGGTTTTAGCCCCAGGAAGGGCCTGACCAAACACAGGTTTGAGGGACTCCAGAGCACCAGCACCTGTGGCGGTTTCCAGAATTCTCAACACATACATGCTAAGGACAAAGTGAGAGGTCAATGTAGTGTGGACTTTGGGATCCAGTAGTTGGGAATGCATCGGCCTTTATCCTCTGGAGGGAGAAGCAGCTGAGGGCTGCTGCACAGCCACTGCCATGTGGCAGCTTCAACTCCTGGCCTGCAGACTGTAGTGAGACCAATTGACCAGTCTGAGGGGTAATCACTCTTGCTTTAACCCACTTGGACATGAATTGAAGTCTAGGGTAGAGGTCCTGGGGTGTGTGACCAGCTTGCCAGAGCATGTGGAAGCTTCAGAGAGCCCACCCAACTAATACCTCTGGCAGCTGAGAAAACCCCAGCATTTGGAATGGAGCTACCCTGTCTGGTAGCAGAGTCCTACTGTGGCAAAAACCCCAAAAGTCAAGTAATTGAGTGGCAACATGACCAGGCAAAGGAAGCAAACCAAGCAGAGCAATCCAATATGAGATTCCTATTTTGGGGACATAAAGGATCAAAGCATGGAACAGGAGGAAGACAGTGAAGTCAGAACTCCTGTACCAAAAGCTTCAAAGAAAAATACAAGCTGGTTACAGGCCATAGAGGACCTTAAGAAGCAGATAAGAGAAGCGGAGGAAAAATTGGGAAGAGAAATAAGAATGATGCAAGAAAGTTATGAAATGAGAATCAACAGGCTGACTGAGAAAAATAACACCTTAAAAATATACTAACTCAAATGGCAAAAGAGGCTCAAAAAGGTAATGAGGAGAAGAATGCCTTAAAAAGCCAATTTTGCATATTGTTACAGGGCCTTCTTCCTTCTTCCATGTCTATGGTAGGGTATTTCCTGCACCCCCAACTAAGAAATATTATAGTATCAGGCTCCCCATCTTGAAAATAAATGCATTTTTGTTTACACATAATTGAGAAAAAATTGAATGCTAAATAAATACAAAAAAAGAAAAACGCGTTTGTACAAACATTTTGTCTTTGGGCAGGGCTTGGACGGGGGACAGAGAAATAGTAATGTTTCTAGGTGGCTGGGAGTGAAAAAATATTTTCTTGTGTTTGAAAAAATAATTAAATCAATGCCTTCTATTTGTATAGCACTTTGCAGTCTTCAAATCATTTGAACACATTATTTCACTTGTTCTTCATAACAACAGTGTAAAATATACAAGACAACTATTATTATCCCTATTTTGGAGATGAGGTAAAAAAGGCTTAGGGAGAGGCTAAAGAGCTTCACCTTAAACTCAGGTATCCTGAATCTTCCTCCCTACTAAAGTATAGCTCTCTCTCTCTCTCAAAAACCCATTAGTCGGAAACTACTATGTATGCACACTGCTAAACAAATATGACAGAAAACTCTGTGTGTATATGATTTTTTTCATCTTCCTGGAAGGTGATAGACCATTTGTTCTGCTAGTCTTTAATATACATCAGTAGGTAAATATCATCTCTAATTCATGAATATCTTTACCAAAAGAAAGCATGAGAGTACTCCATTTAAAATGCTTGTTTGACTGAAATGCACAGAATCAATCAGTAACTAAACAGCATTTCTAATTTTCTTGATAGACAAAAGAATTAAAACATCAACAAGACATTAGGAAGAGCACTCTTAGTAAGCATCAGGGGGAGAGAAATCAGACATATCTCTTTCCCCCACCTCCACCCTTATTGGATGAATTCAAGCATACTTGGCTGGATGTTAGTACCAAGAAACTTGCAGAAATCACTCATAAAGGATACTTTGGTACTGTGGAAGCAGACATTAAAGGATATTTACCATCAGAGATTACCTACCTGAACTATAAATCACATGCCATTTAGTTATGTATCTATAACTTTTTAGTTAACATGACAAGAGGGTAGTTATTGCATGAGTTATGAGGTATAAAAGAACAGAAATCCTCAATAGGGAATATTCAACGAGACTGGGAAACTTGAGCAAAGCTATCTTACCTTTCTTAATATCAAGACATCTTTATTAGAAAACTCAATCAAGCAACCCGTAGGAAATTAAAGGATAGTTTTATTGGTGTTCCATATAAATAATAAAGTATAGACTGATCCTAGCAGTATAATCAGCAAGATTAGGATGAAAACCAAAGATATGCATAGGCCTGGGGTTCTAAAGACAAGAGTACAGACTCTATCTTTTCTCTATTAAGAAAGCAATTTAAGATTGAGCAGAGACAATGAGGCTTTTTTATGAAAAGGATATTAGAGGTACTTTATTTTGAAAGACAGAGGGAAAGTAGAAACATGAGTGAAAAAAATGAGCTATCCAGAAAACCAACAATATTGGAAGGATCATCAGTGATATTAATTCTTGGTGTGGGGGTCAGGGAGAACTGGTGTTTTTCAGGACTGCTGATCCACCTTTGCTGTACACCTTCACCCAACTTTCACCTGGGGCAACAGGAAGCTGTGGCATGTGTAGAGTCTATATCCCATTAAAACTGTCCTGGCAGACAGTCTAAACCAGAATAAAGGCAATTGATAGGCTTCAAATCTTTGGGTGAATTCATGTGATGTCTAGCCCAAGCATGTGAAGATTTTCCCTGGTGGAATGGGTGGGTGAGAACAATTTGTTCCAACAGCCACAAAGGAGGTGAAAACAGATTGTCCCCTGTATCTGGGGCCATCACCAGTTGTTCTGACTTTTGTCTTGCTACTGGACTTTAATGACTCAGAAAGAGAGAACGAGGCTGACAATTTTATGCAGCTCTGCTACATTTTAATCCAATGCACACATAATCCCACGGTGTCATTAGTCCTGTTCAAAAATGAAAGATGAACAACTGGGTGAGAGTTGGAGTCAAATGAGAGAAAATGGTAAGCCACGTCCTCCCTGAGTGATCTTAATTTCAACACTTTTAAACAGTTGAAATTTATTTCTGATAAGTCCTTTTTAATTTCTCAGTTTTCTCTACACACTCTTCTTTACTACAACTTTATTGATAAGTAATATTCTTCAAAGAGGGCTAATGGTAACTTCCCCAATTGGGGATGGGATTTGAGGTGAAGGATGCAAAATGTAGAGGTCAAGTTTGGAAAATGAAGGGGCAAAAGAATGAAATAGAAGACAGGGGGGTCTGCTTCTCATTTTTCCCATCTTGTTCTGCTTTGCAAAAGACAGTTGTAATTTGTCATTACCTGATTTTTTTTTGCCTTGTTACATTTACCTCACTTTTAATATCCTTGTAATTTCAAAAAAAATGTTTTTAGTTCCTTCCTCTTTTGGAACTGCTTTTGTTTTTTACCACTAGCCTACTCCTACTGAGGAAAATTCAATGTAGCTTCTGACTAAAAGGACATTTCCATGGTGGCTGCACCTTTGCTTTTCTATGACATTTGCAGTAATTTTGTGATGCCTCTTATTAAAAAGAAATGCTTCATACATTGCTCATCTAGAATAACTGTTGTAGGAGGGAGGTCTAGGATATATTACAGCCACCCTGAGAAGCCCACACAGATGCAGCTCCGGAATGCCAGTGAAAGGAAATGGGGAATACTGAGCTATAAGGAGTGAAGCATAGTTTATACTTGTTTTTGGAGACAAACCTATGACTCACTATCTCTGGGAGGATGAAACGAGATCCATCTTCCCGTCTTCTTATTGGTCAGTCTCAATCCCCTTTTTCATCATGCCAAAGACCCCATTTTAGAATTCACTCTGCTAAACAATACTCTAATCTCTCCTTGTTCCTACCCCACTTTAAATTTTTTTTCTATCTTCTCTCCTATTGCTTCATAATCCTGCTCTCTGAAGAGTAAACAATTGTTGGGTAATATGGCTACATGTCTTGTTCAGGACCAATAAATCCCTCCCTGACTCTCAGATGAAGCAGTTCTTCTCTTGGTGTGGTGAATGTGAACCTCAGCCAAATAATCCCATTTAGAGACAAGCCTCAATACAAGGAGAAGCAGATGCTGAAACATGCAGCAAGAGCCAATCTCTGTCAGTGCCTTGCTTTACAAATCCCCAGTGCCCCTACTGCTCTCCCTAATGCTGATCCCCAATCACAAAGAAGGAGCAGCATTGCCATTGCCATTCAGCCCGGGACACAGAGAGGACACAAGTCAAACAATTCTGTAAGACTGACTAGCATGGGGTAGAGAATTTTTGTTGGCTTATTTTTGTTTCTGTCTCCTTTCGCTTGCTCTCAGAATTAAAGAGAGAACCAGAATCAAGAATACAATTACTGCTTACAAAATTTGATGAATTAGGAAATATTATCCCCCTCTCCATTCAAGGAAATTCCTCCTTTACATTCTTGAAGTATATCTGGGTAGAATATTTATACTGAAGAAATCAAAGGACTCTATAGTAGGGAAATTTGAGCTACTGAAAGTTGGAATGTGCTTTACTCATCTCCACTCAGAACTAATAACTTCATTTGAAACTCAGGTCAAGCTCCAACTATTACATGGAGTCTTTTTTTATGTCTGCATTTGCTTATATCTCCTGAAAAGGCCTCAATTTTCTTATACATATTTTGCATATGCTTATATTTTATAGATGTATACACAGATATATATTTATGTGTATGCATATAATACACATACATGCACGTAGATATGTATATACATACATATATATATATATATACACACAGAAAGGGAGAAAGAGAAAGAATTATTTGAGTACATGATGCTATTTTCTTCCCAATAGAATACTCCTTAGAGCAAACACAGATAAATATTTGTGTATGTGTATATACATGCATGTGTGTATATACATATATATATATACACACACACATATTCATATGTATATAGATTTTTATGTCCATTGCCTTGTACAGTGCTCATCACATATTAGGTATTTAATAATTTCTTTATTGGTTAAATTGTGATGAAAAAGATAAGGAATTTATGACAGAGATTTTCAAGAACTCTTATAAATCATAATTATTCATTAGAGAGGACTGATCATTTTGTTCAAGTTACTAGTTTCATCCAAATTAAATGGTAGTAAATTCTATTTATAAATTCAACAATAAAGTCAATTTCTTTAAAGTGGAAAAATATAAACATTCATCACTGAAATTCAGTCTCAATTATAATAAACTTTGATTAACATGTTTTGATTCGTAAATTGTTGAACCAAATATGCAGGTGGACCTGACTTACCTCCAATAATCCTGTCTCTTTAGTCCATCTGGCATTTTGGGCCTTCAGGCAAATTTACCTGGCATATTTTTAAATAATGCTACAAGAGTGTGAATTATAGTTAAAATGTTAACCTCAACAGTTGCACATTGGTTTAGAAGAATGTTGGGGTTTTTTCTGTTTTCACTCATCAAATTTTAGCATACACACAATATTAGTATCACCAAACCTAGTTATAAGTAAAGTAAGTGTTTGAAAATTTGCTGTTATAAAATGGATAAAGTAGCAAACAAATTTGTTATTCAGTATCCAAGCCCTCACAGTTATGCATTTTTCAGGTCCCTGAAGTACCATCTTGCCCCAGCTGCCCTGGCGTATATCCCAGTTCAATGTAGGGCCAGCCAAAAAAAAAGTTGGTCAGGTAGCTAGAGTTCTTCTATACTATAGTGAAATGGCTTTCTTTCTTTGGGGTGAGAAAGAGAGATGACTACTTTCATTTAAAAGACATTTCAACTTTTTTGAAACTCCCCAAGCAAAGTGCTAATGTAAAATGCATTGGCCAGAAACCATGCCCTTGAATAACAGCCAATCAGCCAAATAGGGTGTGTCCTTGTCACATAGAGGATCGAAAGTAAGAACACAGAGAGAACTAAGACTCAGGTGGCCTAGGCTTTTGTACTACCTTTGCCACTAACAAGCTGTGTGACTTTGGACAAATAATTTTCTATCTCTGAGCTTCAGTTTCCCCATCTTTAAAATGAAGGGCTCAATGTAGATGATTTTTAATATTCCATTTCAATTCTGAATCCTTTGATTCTATCTATACTTACTGTCACAATATACTGTTTTCTTGACAGTAATATTGTATGCTATGTGGTAATCTATACGTCATTGATGAATGAGTGATATTAAAAATTTTCAAACTTATGTGAATAGATCTAGACCGCTGTTTAGGGAACAACTTAGATAATTATGAAAATGCTTTTCATCAAATGGCTGGCCAAAAGATGATAAATTCCAGAAACAAACAAACAAAAAATGGAATACTCTTAGCCCTGAGTAGCAACTAGAGACAGTGAATATGGTGGGAAAGGGGACAGAGGGTGATAAGCATCACATAGTTGTTAGAAAATGAGAAAACATTCTAATTATAGATTAATTGTGAGAGTTTTGTTGTATGATTGACACACTGAAATTTAACAGAAAAAATTGTACTACTTCATTGTTGATATGCTTGTGATAAGGAAAATTGAAAGATAAAAAGAAATTGTAGCCTATTGAGAGGATGGTTCACAGGTCCTATTTGGATGGGCAAATGAAGCTATTAGAAGAGTGTTTTAATAAGAAACACATAAAAAATGCATATTGTGTCATGGGATAATTTATTATTTTATCTTGCTTTGTTTATGATAAACATAACTGAAAGAGGCACTATAAGGATTATTGTGTCTTATATACCAACATCTTTTTGCAAAGAAAAAATAAATAAAGAAATTCTGTGAATAATTTAAAAGTACCCTGAAAAAGAGGTCAAAATATGCTTTGAAAATGGTTAACTTCAAAGCAAAAGTGGCATGGGGGAGAACTATAAAAAAGTACATTCATAACTTTGCTCCAGTTCAAGAAACAAAAGATGCCAAAGACTCTTGTACAACTCTAATGTCTCATATTTACCGATATATCAAAGATAATTTAGGTCTGAATATAGTCAGAAAGACATAGGCATGACAATCAAAGAGTAACGTCCCCAAAATGAAATTGATTATTAAATAACTGACTTAATGATCTGGGAATCATATCACAATCACCTGTTCGTGTGAAATCAGACCACAAATAAATTAAAGGAAATTGTAAACATTGACAGAAAAATAGGGAAAAAAAGGATAGATATGAGATAAAAGAAATGAAAATAGTTTCCAAATATTAACTTGACCTGAGCTGTCTGTGATTTTTTTTAAATGGTAAATGGAAGAAAAGGCAAAAATACTTATGTTGAATGTTACCATTTTCTGTAGAAGCCCGAGTCAAGCAAAGCATTCAACTCCACTAAAAGATCCCAGAAACTGGCATAACCAACAAAATGCTTAAACCCTTCCCCAAGTGGAAAGGCAGGTAACCAATGTCAATGTCTTGCTAAAATACTGTGGAGAAAGATCAGGGAAGAAAGATTATTGCATCATAAAACAGTGAAGTGAAAACAAATCTACAGAAAGTTCTGCATAAGACTCCAGAAACTTCATAGTGCTGAAGATGTCATGAAGACAACAAAAAGATAGAAAATGGAGCAAATTCTGTTACCGTTTAACAAAGGACAAATGGCAAACAAGTTTAATTTGCACTTCTATCATTTTCCCCTTCACTTTCTTAAATGTAGATAATCAACAACAACAACAAAAATAATCAAGCCCTGATTTAATACCTGCTGATTTCTGAAGTAAAAGTACATAGACTAAAATTTTAACAATTGATTGTCAAGCTAAATTGACTGCAGCATACCCCTGGATGTGATTAAGTTGAAATTGCTTTTATGAAGATCAGTCTGGAAAGAGTGATTCGACAAAATCAGGTGCACACCAAGGAATCCATGCCAGAAGCAATACAATCTTGAAAACATAGAGGATCATCTTACAACAAATCTTAGGGAATTAAAGGTATCAAAAGAAAGGAAAAAGATGATTAGCCCATAAAGGCAATTCAAAAAACTTGATTAACTACATTATCATTTGTCTACTTTTCATCTTTATTAAAGTTTTGTGAGAATGTCTATAGGTGGATACAACATATCTGATGAAAAATAAGACAAAATAGGAAGGCCTTTACAAATTAATTTCTACAGAAGAATATTAATACGATACAAACTATAAAAGTCAAAAAATAATAGAACTCTCAAGAGAATGCAAGATTCTATCATAGTCATTGTTTATTGATTGCAGAAATGCATTTGACAAGGTAGATCAAATCATAATTTTAAGGCTTTTTCAATCAGGAGTGACTTATACAAGTTAAGTTGATAAACATAATCACACAAATAACTCAATGAACTTATGATCATTGTCAAGGGGGATATAAAACAGGATGTATGCTTCCCTGACATATTTCTCACTGTCATGGAAAACACCTTACACAAAGTCCAACTAGAAGAGAAATTCCCAAGGAGCACAAAATCATCCTGACACTGTTGCTTTTGAATGAGATGTACTCATAACAACAATCCCCAATACAAATTCTCTTTGATGAAATCCATAATTACTCAAAAGAGACTAGTCTAATATTTTTTCCACATGTAAAAAGGAAATGAATGAAAAATGCTTATTATTCATACTGTGGTTTACAAATGAATGGATTTTCATTAAGTTGATACATCATTATACCTATCCTGGATAGATATTGCTGTTGGGCAATGCCTTGAATGCAAAATTGAATAGGAAGAAAAGAGAGCTTAGTTGAATCCATTGGAGAAAATATGTCTAGTTCAAAAGGTTGGAAACTACTGAATTAAATAATATGTAATGTCCCTCCTAGCTCCATCAATCAATTAATTTAGTTATGTCTGAACATAAACATTAAATGGATTTTTAAAGGGGTGGGCTAGAGTGGAGGCATCAAAACACTCTGCATTTCTGGCATTTGATTCAGGATGCATCGAGATTCTACATAGCAGAACTCAACTTCTATTTAGACCTGCTCATAGATGGGTCAGAATTCTTCATTGTTTTATTAAAGACAATCTAAATAAGTCTGTTATCTCTACAATTAAATCAAGATCATGCATTTTCCTTACATTTTAAGAGCTTCCAGATGGTGGATACATTAAAATAAAACCAAGACTCTAATGAAAGCATGAGGAAATATTAGTAGAGCACAAAACCTATGAACACTAAGGCAGTGATTTTTCCAACTAGTTTCCTTGCTTTGTAAAATGCCACTGGCAAGAATAATGCTGCTTCCATAATGTTACTAGAGTGCTGTATTAGTAAAGCAGCATGTCAACTTCATAAAAGGGTAATGACTTCCTTAAGTGATAGTAAAATAAGCTTTCATGCTGAGATATGCTGAGGCACAGTTACTGTTCCTCTGTAGCAGGGTTAGCTGCATTACCTACTTTGTATTTCAATTTTTCACTAACTGAAAAAAAATTACAATAATGGTCACATTTTCCTCCCTGTGGTATGAAGTAGTACCTGGTAGAGATCACTGAATAGATAAAGGTGATAAATTCTTGATGTGAAATTTATACTTACTTTGACAGGCTTCTTTACAGAAGCCTGCTATGGGGACACAATATGTATATCCTCTACTTGTCTGATCATAGAATTTTTCCACCAACATCTCATTTCTCTTCCATTGAATGCACACGTGTTGGACTCCTCCCTTGATTCAACTTCAGAAAATATGCAAAGCACCCATGAAGTAGACAGTGAGACATGTATCTGGAAGTCAATTCTGAAGCGATGCTAGACTTAATGCAATTGGATCAAGGGTATCTACCACAATTGAAAACACCAGGACTGGGCATGGTGTCTTATGCCTATAATTCCTGCTAGAAAGGAGGCTAAGACTAAAGAATCTTTTGAGCAAGAGAGTTCTGAGCTACAGTGGTCCAAGCCAACTGGGTATCCCAATTAAGTCAGACACCAGTTTGGTGAGTGGAGAATGGAGTTTGGGGCTGAGGAAGCATCAGTCTTCCCAAAGAGGGGCAAACAGTCCTAGATTGAAAGGAAATAGCTAAATGCTTCCTTGCTGATTAGTACTGGGATCTGCATATGATTGGCTGCTTCACTTTGAAGTTGGACCAGATAGACCCTGGTCTCAAAAAAAAATTATATATATATATATATATATATATATATATATATATATATATACACACACACACCCACACACACACTCACACATACATACCTACACCTACACATGTTATGTGTGTGTACATATATATATATATATATATATAAAATCAACTATTGTCTTAGTTAGAAAATGTATCTATTCTAACCCTCTCCCTAGATTAAAAGACATACAGTTGAGATGCTCAATCTCTAAAACCTCCAGTTACTGAGTTTCCATATCCTTTTCTAACCTATAAAAAGAAAAGATTGGACTATGTGGTTGCCAAGGCCCCTTCCAGCTAAGAAATTATATGATGCTACTTGTGGGGGGGGAGGGTGGGAAAGGTCTTTGTTTCACCTAATCTTAATCTTTTTAGCTATAATTTTATTTAATTTCCTTTGAAGAAAGGCCATGATTACATCTCCAGAAAACAAGCACAAGAAATGGGCATTTTTCAGGGGAAGGATAAGAGGGAGGAGGAATGAATAATTTTTCTGATTATTCTTCCTCCCTTCCTTCCTTCCTTCCTTCCTTCCTTCCTTCCTTCCTTCTTTCCTTCCTTCCTTCCTCCCTTCCTCTCTCCCTCCCTCCCTCCCTCCCTCCCTTCCATTATCCCTCCCTTCTGTCCTTCCTCCCTCCTTTCCTTCCTCTCTCCCTCCCTCCCTCCCTCCCTTCCTCCATCCCTCCTTCCCTTCCATTCTTCCCTCCTGCCTCCCTCCCTCCCATCCTTCCTTTCTTCCTTCTTTCCTTCCTTCCTTTTTTCCTTCCTTTCTTTCTTTTTAAAATTAAATTTCACTATCTTGTCTCAATTGATATGCAACAACCATTCAAGGCCAGAACCCACTAATTATCAGCATGGTAGCTTTGACATACTCAGCTTCTGACTT
This sequence comes from Petaurus breviceps papuanus, assembly GCF_028583685.1. NCBI lineage: Eukaryota > Metazoa > Chordata > Mammalia > Diprotodontia > Petauridae > Petaurus > Petaurus breviceps. The sequence goes on along the minus strand of NW_027185764.1, from coordinate 46,156,417 downwards.
GGGCCAGTCAGGCCCTCCTCAACAAGCTTAGTGCCCCGTCCCGCCCCACCCCCACTTCTGGGGACTCACCATACTCTTTTAAGACTTAGTGTAGACTCCCAAATGACTTAGTCCACTGTAGTTAAGAACTACTGAGCTCTTCCATCCTCTCCCTCTCCAGTAGTTGGTATGACAGGAAGACAACACAACACTTAGCTATTATTTCTTAATAATAACTGAAATTCTATTCTGATGATTAGTTCTATGGAAATGGTCCTAGATTCTTCAATTCAGTAATGCACAAGATAATGATATAATATTGTACAATTCAACAATCATATATTAAATACCTACTCTGAGCAATGTACTGTGCTAAGGTTTTTGGACAGAATGACCTACCTAAATGACCTTGGATTCTTCTACTCAAGGGAGGTTTGAGGATTACATTTTACCAGAATGTGCTAAGCTGAAATGGTGACTACTGTGCGTTTTTCAACTTAGGCTAACCCTAGTGAAGGTTCTTTATGACTTAATATCACACATCTGGCCAACAAATGATATTTTTTTCTCCACAGCAAATTATGAAATAATCTACTAAGGAGTAGAAAACCTTACAATAGCTAGGTTGGCAGATATTTCAAACAAAAAGACAAAACCTTTAAAACATAGAAAAATTATATCTGTGTTGCCAGTGGATCTTTGACTCTTGAGTTCTGTCTTGTATAGACAGCTCTCTCCTTTTCCCTTTTGCCCTGAAGCATAAAGTTTTATTCTTCACATGGGAGAGAGAAAGAAGATATTTTTTACTATTAATTTTGGGCAAGTTCTTTTTTCTCTTTTCCTCTCAATAGAGGCAGTGTAGTGCGATGAAGAGGGCACTGAATCTCAAGTGAGGAATCCTTGAATTAATATTTTAATTTTGTCTCAGACAAAACTTAGTACTTTTCTGACCTTCTGCAAGTCACTTCATTCCTCTCTGCCTCAGTTTCCTCATTGGTAAAATGGTAATAATTGGACCACCTACTTCACAGGGTACAATTCGGATTTGAGGTTGTGCATGTCCAAAGGTCATTGGATCCACAAGCTACCTCTAATTATTAAGTATGGCAAAAAACAGCTTTTTTTTTTTTTACTTTTTGGAAGGACAATTAGGGTTAAGTGATTTGCCCAAGCTCATATGACTAGTAAGTATTAAGTGTCTGAGGCCTGATTTGAACTCAGGTCCTCCTGACTCCAGGGCTAGTGCTCTATTCATTGCGCCACCTAGCCACCCCTGAAAAGCAGCTTATGACATAGACCACAGATCTGGAGCTAAAAGGGACTTTAGAAATCATCTAGCATCCATTTCCTTAATTTTACAGTTGAGGAAACTAAGACTCAGCTTTATTAAGTTGCTTGTCTAAGGTTATAGAGGTAGTGAGTAAAAGAAGCAATATTTGAGCCCAGTTCCTCTGATTCCAAAATAAAATAGTTTTACTTAAAAGCTGTGTAAGAGATTGTAATTGATTTAAATTACATTGAAATAAAAATTGCAACAGGACATAAAGAGCCAGCTGAAAGGAGAAGGCAGAAAATCATCTGAGTTTGCTAACTTGGATTTTTTTAGTCTATTTTGTTCTGAATTTAAGAAATAAAAAAGCATTTCCATAACAGTAGAATTGAAAAAAAGAAAGATGATTGTACATGAAACTGCAAATCTATTATGTACAACTTCCTATTCCTTTAAAATATATAATAAAGTTATCATGTACCTTTCTTTTCCCCCTTTTTTTCTTACCCCACCCAACCTAGAGATGGCTACCATTAGATACAAATATATATACATGTGTAAAATCATTCTAATCCATATTACTATTTATCAGTTCTTTCTCTGCATACAGATAGCATCTTTCTTCATATGTCCTTTGTAGTTAATATGGGTATTTACATTATATATAATATATACATTACAAAATTAGTTGCTCAAAGTTCTTCTTAAAACAATATTTCTGCTACTGTATACAGTGTTCTCTTGGTTCTGCTCACTTCACTCTTCATTATTTCATGCAAGTCTATCCATGTTTTGTTTTTTTCTAAAATCATTGAGCTCTTCATTTTTTATTGCACAGTAGCAGCCCATAACAAGCATATATTACAACTTGCTCAGACAATCCCCAGTTTATGGGCATCCCTGCAATTTCTAGCTGGTCCCACAACAGTAAGAGTTGCTATAAATATTTTACAACATATGTTTTTTCCCCCTAATCATCTTTGGAAACAGATCTAGTACTGTTATTGCTGGGTTGAAAGGTATATAAGCAGTTTAATAACTCTTTGTGCATAATTCCAGATTGCTCTCCAAAATGGTTAGATCAGTGCACAGTTTCACCAACAGTGAATTTTTCCACACCCTTTCTGACACTTGTCTCTTTCTCCTTCAATCATTGTAGCCAGTCTTGTAGTAATTTAGATAACCAGGTGAAGAGAGAACACAACACACTTATAATAAAATTAAGAGTAGAAAGACTCTAGCAAAGAAGTGGTCTGGTGGCAGGAGGAGTGGACCCCCCTGATAGATCTGAGGGGAGGCACATACTAGGGACATGAAACTTCCAGGAAAGGGTATGAGTCTAAGTCCCTTCTTGTTTATCTCCTACATTCTCTCACATGCCAATATTTAGTGCCTCAAAATGAATACCTTATAATATTTCATCTGAGAACTAAAGGAAACCAAAAGTTTTATTAAATTTGCTTTATAAGTGAAAGATCAGAAACATGTAGAGCTATTACAAGAACTATATTTATATACATACAATTGTATATACATGTATGTGTATAAATATGCACATATTAACTTCATATGTTTGCATATACATACATATATACAAACATATCAAAATATATTATGTATTTATTACATACAATACAGACAACACTGTTTATGGTAAGTCTATCAAAATAAATGCCATGTGTTTGGTGGAAGGATTACAAGGTCCCATCAGAAAGCTTGCATTAGACTTGGAGTAAGCCATAAGACATCAGTAAGAATCAGGAAACCTCGCATTAACTCTATTTAATGGTAAATTACACCAGAATGACTCACACTGAGTTTTAAAGTGAAACCTAGAAATTTTAGTTTGTTCTAAATTTAGTCAAGTGTGTCTCCACATTCACAGTATTTAGCACCATATGCTATGCCTCTGTTCAAAATTCTCCTAATCTGTTCACAGTGACTACAGATGTTCTCTTTTTAATGAAAACAGTGTCCGGTCTTTTCTAGGATGGACACATGCTACATTTCCATTCCTAAGTAGAAAAATGTGTTCCAATTTACATTTCCTTTCCTATAAACTCAGTAGGTTTGTTGTTTTTCTCATATTCTCGGCAGTTTGTTATTTTTTAAATCAGTTTATGCATTTCAAGTAGTGTGTTTCAAAGATTTGCCCCTAAGGCAATGTTCTGGAATGATGTACAGTACTTACTGCATTTATCACATTTTTTATTAAAAGATTTTTATTCTTTGAGACTAATTTTTGTACCACATTCTTCTCCAAATAAATGAAGATGGCTATAAATGGACAATAAGATTCTCAAACAAAAAGCTGATAGTTAGGCACCAAATAGAAACCTTTGTTCTTTCACTCTTGGTTGCTATTCAGGTTTATCAAGCTAATCTAATCAACAAACGGATATCCACTTCTTTTATTCAAAATCATTTTAGCCAATTTTTATTAAGCAAATTTCATTAAGTAAATTCATGGTAAACTTGTTTTTATGACTTTGCCACCAGGACGCCACACAGTCAAAATTATTGTATACAAAGCATACCAATATTCTGCACTTTCTTCATCTCTCTCTACCTGTGTGACTATAGTCATGACAGATAGTTAATGAGCAAAGTAGATCTCCAAATCTCCATATGTTATAATCAACTTTCACACAATTTTGAACACTCACAGTTAAATGACAAATGCTATTTATAAATTCAATAGATTATAGGGGAAACTTCTGGCAAGACGGCTGAGTGAGAGGTCTTATTTAAAGTCAGTTCCCTCCTATCATCTCAAAATAGAAAGAAATTTGCCAACTGGTAGACAGGAATAGGAAAGAACTCATCAGAGGAAAGATACTAGTGAATAACCAGAAGAGGCTGATAAAACAAAGAAATGAGTAAACAGTCAGGTAAGGATTCAATGAAATGAATAAATATTACACCATAAAAGAAAGTGATTCAAACCCCTAATGAAAGGAAAAGCATTAGAAAAAAAAGATCTATTCTGAGATCAGCAGAAATGATAACTGAATGACTACAAGAATTTCCAAAATGATTTAAAGAAGTAATGAAAGGATTAAAACAGAAATAAGGATGGAAATAAGGCAAGAAATTTAAATAAATTTTAATGGCAAATATAAGAGTAGAGAATTTAGATAAAGACAGAAAATTGATCGCAGAAGAATGGATTCTTTGAAAAAGAGAATTAAAGATTTTGAGCTTAAAATATAGGGGTGCATAAAATATTTACTGAATGAAATCAAAAGGCAACAATGTTTGAAAAATGTGTTAGATCTTCAAAGTAAAGGCTAGTGATTTTGAAGATACAATGTGTAGAAATAATCTTAGAATCATAGCTCTTCCAGAAAGAAAAATAAAACAATTGCAACCACAAGTTTAAATTAAGAAAATCTTGTGAGAAAGTTGCCAAAAACTATGAGAAAAAGAGGTTGAAGTATAGATTTATAAAATACACATGATTCTGACAGGAAGAAATTCTAATTTTAACTCATCAAGAAGGATTTGTCAGATTTTAAAACTTCAACATTAAGCAACAGAAATTGGACCAAGCCAGGAGAAAGCCTTTCGTGTACCAATTTTTGAATGAACTTCCCCAAACTACTCATTTGCAAAAATTCAAAGTGGAAAATGGTATACACTCCCCTTTCCTTAAAAGTCTTCAACAGAGGTGACCTTTAAATGACCTCTTTTCATGTATTTTATAATGGAGACTGATCTAATAGCCAATGAAGTTCCTGCCAACTTACAAATTCTGTGATTCTGGGATGTTAAATTTGAAATTATGAACATTAAAGATTGTTTTGAACTTCAAAGTAAGATATTCTATGAAGTTGTGTTTAGTCATCAGTGAAGAATCATGTACTTGCTGACAAAGGGAAGAACTTGAATCATTCCTTCAAAGAGGTGGACAGGGCATTTGACCTATGCAATCATCAAACAAAGGACACATGAGAAAGATAATTAATAAATATAGATAGCAAGAGAGGCTAAAAACTTAACTCAATGCCTACCTACTTCTTTGCCATGACATAAAAATATACATATCTATATATATATATATAGATATATATATATATACATATATGAGTGGGTATATATAAACCCATATATATATATATATATACTTATATTTATAGCATATTTGATGGTAAAAAAATCTAATCTAAGCAGATTTCAAACAAAACTGAAAGTAGAAATGTTAAAGATCTGAATTTCTCTCTCCTGACCTAGAACGCATATTCTGTCATTAGTGAAGCAATGTTGTTTGGGATTTGAATATAAATAAAAAATAGTTCTCTGTTCTTCATGATTTCCTACCAATGTGGATGCAAAATGTGTGGGCATGGTGCCTAGAGTGGTGGGTTGGAAGAGGAATTCTATTTATCTTAGGGAGGAAGAAAGTTGTGAGGTCGCAATGGTATGTTTCCTTAGAGCATGGGGCGATGAAAAGGCCGCTTAATGGAAGATTTCATGAGGAGAACTGACTTAGTGAAAATGTTTGGATAGTCTCTGATCATAGCAAATGCTGTTCATTATCACATTCTACCTCAAAGCATTGGAAAACTCAAGTCCCCTGGAGTATCTGGCAGGAATAATAAAAGAATGAGAGATGGTATAAAAATGCAGAGGGGTAGAATACTAGCCCCTACACAGGCAACAGTGGAAAGGAAGAGCCTGGTTTTGCCATGCCCCTGGTTCTTGATAAAGAATTTTTTCCACTGTATTCTTTTTTTATCATAGTAGTCTAGCTACTTCCGAAAGTAATGAGACATATAAAGATACCAGATAGATCACTGAACTTAGGGTCAAGGAAGACCTAAGTTTTAATCCTTTCAGAATTATTTATAAGCTATGTGATCCTGAATAAGGCCCTTAAATTCTCAACCTCAGTTCCTTACCTGTAAAATGGGAGAATGAATTGAAACTACTCTCCAAGTGTTTCCTGAGAATCAAACAAATTATTTCTAAATGCCTTGCAGACCTTTATTTTTTAATTAAATTTAATGTTTATTTTTAGTTTACATCATTCATATCCACAAGATTTTGAGTTACAAATTTTCTCCCTGTCTTTCTCCTACACACCATCCCAAGACAGTAATCCCACTGTATACCCCCTCCCACAATCTGCTGTCTCCTATACCGTCCTCCAACTCCCCACCAACTTTCCAGTAGGGCAAGATGTATCTCTATGCCCCAGTGCCTGTATCCTAATTGCATGTAAAATAATAATAATAATAAATTTTTAAACATTTGATTTTAAAACTTTGAATTCCACATTCTTTCTTTTCCTCTCTTCTCACCCACCCTTACTGGGAAGATGAGCAAATCAATATAGGTTGCACATGTGTGGCTATGCAAAACATTTCCATAGTGGATATATTGTGAGAGACTGACTATATTTCACTCCATCCTATCCCACCCCCAACATGTTCTACTCTACTTTGACCTGTCCCTTTTAAAAAGTGTGTGCTTCCAAAATCCTTCCCCCCCCAAACTGCCCTTCCTTCCATTATCCCCCCCTCTCATCCTCTTCCTGCCTACTCTCCTGTAGAGTGAAATACCCTATTTAGTATGTATGTCATTCCCTCCCTAAGCCAAATTCAATGAGAGTAAGGTTGACCCAGTCCCTTTGGCCTTCCTGTTCTTCCCCTCCATTGTAGCAGTTTTCCTTTGCTTTTTCTATATGAGATAATTTACCCCATCTGTCTTTCCCTATCTCCTCTCATTATATTCCTCTCTCACCTCTCAATTTCATCTTTTAAGTATCATCCCTTCCTATTCAATTGGTCCTGAGCCCTCTGCCTATGTATACCTGTAAACATATATACACACACTCACATATGTATTCATACACCCATATACCCTCTCATATAGACATATATATGTATGTGTGTGCATGTATATATACATATATATATACATTTATATTCCCTTCAACTATCCTCATACTGAGAAAAGTTTCATAAGTTACAATTATCATTTTTCCATATAGCAATATAAGTAGTTCAACTTTGATAAGTTCCTTATAATTTCTTTTCCTAGTTTACCTCCTCATGCTTCTCTTGCTTCTAGTATCTGAATGTCAAATTTTCTTTTCAGCTCTGGTTTTTTCATAAAGAATGCTTGAAAGTCCTCAATTTTATTGAATGACCATATTTTCCCCTGAAACATGATACTCAGTTTTACTGGGTAGGTGACTCTTAGTTTTAGTCCCAGCTCCCTTGGCCTCCAGAATATCATATTCCAAGCCCTTCAATCACTCAGTGTAGAAGCTGCCAGATCCTGTGTTATCCCAATGGTGTTTCCACGATATTCAAATTGTTTCTTCCTGGCTGCTTATAATATCCTGTCCTTGATCTGGGAATTCCAGAACCTGGCTATAATATTCCTAGGAGTTTTCTTTTTGGGATCTTTTTCAAAAAGTGATCAGTGGATTCTTTCAATTTTTGCCCTCTGGTTCTAAACCATCAGGGGAATTTTCCTTGAGAATTTCTTGAAGGATGATTTCTAGGTACTTTTCTTGATCATGATTTTCAGGTAGTACAATAATTTTTAAATTATCTCTCCTGGATCTATTTTACAGGTCAGTGGTTTTTCCAATGAGATATTTCACATCGCCTTCTATTTTTTTTTTTTCATTTTGTTTGTATCTGTTTAATAGAATGTTGATTTCTCAAAAAGTCACTAGCTTCCATTTTCTCCAATCTAATTCTGAAGGAATGATTCTCCTCAGTGAGCTTTGGATATTCTTTTTCCATCTGGCAAATTTGGCTTTTTTAAGGAATTCTTCTTCTCATTGGCTTTTTGAGCCTCTTTTGCCGTTTGAGTTTGTCTATTTTTTAAGGTGTTGTTTTCTTCAGTCAGGTTGTTGACTCTCTTTTCATGATTTTCTTGCATCATTCTCATTTCTCTTCCTAATTTTTCCTTCACTTTGCTTGTTTGGTTTTAAAAATCCTTCTTAAGGTCCTCTATGGCCTGTAACCAGTTAATATTTTTCTTGGAAGCTTTTGGTGCAGGAGTTCTGACTTTGTTGTCTTCCTTCTGTTCCATGCTTTGATCCTTTTTGTCCCCAAAATAGGAATCTAAAGTTGGATTGCTGTGCTTGTTTTGCTTCCTTTGCTTGCTCATGTTGCCACTCAATTACTTGACTTTTGAGCTTTTTGCCAGTGTAGAACTCTGCTTCCAGAGAGGAGAACTTTGTCCCAAATTGCTGGGGTTTTCTCAGCTGCTGGAGCTATTAGTTGACTGTGCTCTCTGTAGCCTCCACTTGCTCTGGCACCTGCTCATACACCCCAGGACCTCCACCCTAGACAGCAATGTAGATCCAAGCATGTTAAAGAAAGATCAATTACCTTCAGAATGGTTGCTTGGTCCCCCTACAATCTGCAGGCCAAGAGCTCTGAACCAGCAACCAGTGGCTGCCCCCATGCCTCAGCCATTTCTCCCTCCAGGGCAAAGGCTGGAGTGCACTCTCAGACCCCCATATTCCCAAAGTCCACACTGACCTCTCACTTTGGCTTTGGCATTTATGGGTTGATAACTCTGGAAACTGTCACATCTGCTGGTGATCCACTCTCCTGAAGTCCCTCCAACCATGGCAAGTCAGGCCGCCCTGAGGTTAAAACTGCAGGCTCCCACAGGGCTGGGCTCTGCTCCCAGCATGCTACAATGAACCCTTCATGTATGCCTACCAGGCTTCCTTTAGCAGGATATTTGTTTCTCTCTGTCACTTTGTGGGTTCTGTAGCTCTAAAGTTTGTTTAGAGTCATTTTTGTACGTATTTGAGGTGTTTATGGGGGGAGCACATTGGAGTTTTCTTGCTTCTATGCTGCCATCTTGACTCAACCCCACACCCACACCCACACACACTTGTAAACCTTAAAATAGAATTATTTTATTATTAATAAGTTAATATTTCCTGTGAATTAACTTCTCAATAAAGGGAAAAGACCCTTCAAATTAACAAATGGGAAAATCAGGCATGAGAGATCTTCATAACCATACTCTGAATGAGATTTAATAGGGTTAGGGGCAAAGGATTTAATCTTCCAGGAGACATATCTTATATGAGTAGAATAGAGAACTATAATGGAAAGTGAAAGGGGTAAGAAAGTAGGAGAACTGAATTAGCATTTCTTTGAAAGTATTTCACAATAAAATTAAGACTTTTGAGGGTCAAATGAAATAATGTACACAAAACACAGCAAAAATCAAAGTGATATGTAAAGATTAGTTATTGCTATTGATACTTTCATTGTTATTATGCTTGATACTATTATTATTCAATATGAAAATAAACAAATAAAAGGAACCTGAAGAGGCAGAAGTGAATGAATGAACCAGTGCCCAAAAGTTAGAGGGTTGAAAAATATCACATAGGGGTGGCTAGGTGGTGCAGTGAATAGAGCACCCGTCCTGCAGTCAGGAGGACTTGAGTCTGAGTAGAGCCTCAGAAACTTAACACTTACTAGTGGTGTGATCTTGTGGAAGTCACTTAACCCCAACTGCCCTGCCTTACCCCTTCAAAAAAAAAAAAAGAAAAATATCACAGATATGAAGAAGGGCAGAAGATATACCACTGAATACTTGAAGCTAAGAACTAAATTTTAGGCTCAGTCCAAAGTGAAGGAAGTGTTCCATTTTCTATCAAAAGTTTTTTTTCCCCAAATCCTCCTAATTCTGGAGCTTTCCCTCCATTAATTATTCCCTTTTTGTCCTGTATGTAGCTTTTTTGTACACATTTGTTTGTTTGTTGTCTTCTCCATCAGACTGGGAGCTCCTTCAGGGCAGGGACTATCTTTTACCCTCTTTGTATCCCCAACACTTGGGAGGATACATTCTATATGGTAAGCTTACCAAATTGAAAATGCTTATTGAAACTAGATTCTCTCAGGAGGAAGCACTTGCTTGTCCTCTAAGAGATGGTAAAGTATATCTACAGGTGCTGGCAGGTGTGAGATAATCAAGTGAGAGTCAGAGAAAAAGAGCTGCGCTAGTTAACTGCACCATGCTAAAAGATACTGTGGCAACTGTCTTTAAACCTGGTAGCTACTAGGAGTTCTGTCTTCTCAGGGGATTATTTAGGATGTGACAAAGAACTGTCCAAGGTTCTTAGAAACTACCAGATGCTTCTCAGGGCAGTGGTGATCCTGCTAGAAGATAACTAAAGAGAATTGCCTAAAATTACGGCGTCCTGGGCAAGAGACTAAAGACCTCAGATTCACAGCAGGTATTTGTATCAATGCTGCCCACTTATGGAGATTCCAAATAGTAAAGGAGGATTTAAGGAGTGAATATCTGATTAATAAAGTGGTATCTGAGAATGGAATTTGAATTGAAATTGAATGGCATGAAATTTGTTATTGCAGGTCTTGGTCAAGGAAGAGGTGAAATTTAACATGGGCTAAGAACTTCTTACCTCATAACTTAGAAATCTGATCAAAAGGACCTTTAGCAGGAAACAAAGGATGAGGGAGAAAATTATACTGTGTGTCTATCTGCACATACATATACACACATACATAAATGCATGTATATATGTGGGTGTATACAAACATGTAATTTATATACCATAAAACAACATATGTGTATGTTACAAACCATAGAAAGAAGCTTCAATATAGGAAGAATAGTCATTTTCTGCCAATCTTTTGCCAAAGAAGGTCTCAAGTCTAAAATACATTCAGAAGTTGACAAGAGATAAGAATCCGATGAAGACCAAAACAATATCCAATGTTTGGTCTTGGATATGTATACACAAATAGTGTATGTTTTCTGACCTCACTTCTCCATTACCAGGATAGTTATAGCTCATCCTAAGGGCTCTATGGATATCCCCTGAATGTTGTGAAATTTTTGCTAATGCAATCAGTTTAAGCCTCTACTCTGGGTGTGTTTTCCATATTGCTAGTCCCAGTTCCATTAAATCAAATAATACTAATTAGCTTTTAGAAAGAAATATTGACTTGAAAGATGCTGCAAGAGAAGACAGACACTTGGGGACACCTTCTCCTCTAAACCACCTTGGTCTCTTGGGAGACTGGACTAAGACCTAGCACACCTTCTACATAGCACTGATTCCACCGAATTTGCTTATAATCTCACATTACTTGCTTTCCTTACAATTCAACCTATACAAAATTCTAGACACCAGACTAATCTCCTTTTCATGGATTAAAAGAACAAATTCTGAGTCAAGCAAAGGGCTGAGGCCCACATTCCTGGACCAACATGGCAACATAAGGAGAGAAGACCAAGGCTTCTTCGCCTGTGGAGCTATATCTAGCCAGATGCTATCTAACAGGAAGAAGTCACCTGAAGAGAAGTTAAACTAATAGGAGAGGTCCAACCATGAGAGAGAGGCCAAGTCAACTAAGGCCTTTTGAAATGACTTTCCCCCTCAGTTCTAGCTTTTCAGCTGCAGCCAATTAAGAAGATCCTATTCAACTGTAATAAGTTACAGGATGTGTCCACATGCTCCTGAGTCTGATAAACTAAAGTTTTCCAAGAAAAAGTCAAAACAGCATTTCTCTTGCTCTCAGAAATGAAATTTTGAAGAAAGATAATTCCAATTATAACTAACTTATTAATATCAATACAAACTAGTCTCGACTTTTTTATTCTTAATTTTTTAATTTTTTGCCTTTTGGAGGGCAATTGGGGTTAAGTAACTTGCCCAAGGTTACACGGCTAGTATTTTTGTGTGGGTGTTGTGTGTCTCAGGCCAGAATGAACTTGGGTCCTCCCGATTCCAGGGCCGGTGCTTTACTCACTGCGCAACCTAGCCGCCCCTAGTCTCGACTTTTAAAAGGAAAGGGAAAGGGAAAGAAATGGGAAAGGGAAAGGGAAAGGGAAAGGGAAAGGGAAAGGGAAAGGGAAGGGAAGGGAAGGGAAGGGAAGGGAAGGGAAGGGAAGGGAGGTTACAGAGAATCAATACAAAAGCATGGAATACCCCTATAAGATGTGTAAGACTGAAAATACAAATGACCTTATATTGTTAAACAAAAATTAAGGACAACTAAAAACTTTTAATTTTAGGCTATACTAGGGAAAAGTGAGGACAGCTAGATGGTACAGTGGAGACAGTGCTAGACCTGGAGTCAAGAAACCTCATCTTCCTGAGTTGAAATCTGGCCTCAGATAATTACTAGCTGTGTGACCCTGGGAAAGTCACTTAACCCTGTTTGCCTCGGTTTCCTGATCTATAAAATGAACTAGAGAAGGAACTGGCAAACTACTCCAGTATCTTTGCCAAGAAAATTCCAAATGAGGTCACAAAGAGTCAGATATTCTTGAAAATGACTGAACAATAAACAACAAAAGGGAAAAGAGAAGGGAAAAATGAAAGGCAGGAGTGTGACTAAGGGTGTTTGGAACAAGAATAAAAGATAACAGAAAAGGAAGAGGTGCTCAGGACTCATTTTACGTTTATTTTCTATGCCAAGACTACTAACCTTTGATTAGAAAAAAACAGAATAAAAATGTATAAGAAGAGTAAATACTGAATATCACAGAATAGTAAAATTGTACTTTGATATACTTAAATTAAGTCACCTGATCCACTATATTATAGCCTAAGAATTAAACAAACTGGCAGATTGTATGGTTAAGTCATTATCACTAAAGTTTTAAAGATTGCAGAAAATGGAAGAGGTGCCGCAGGGATGGGCAAATACCTTTATTTTCTAAAACAAAGAAAGGCAAAAATGGATTCTAGAAAATAAAAGCCAATGAGTTTTAATGAATGAATGAAAAATCATTTATCAAACACTATGTGCCAGGCAGAGTTCAATGATTTTTTGTGAATTTTAAAAAATTTTTGGGGGGGAATGCAACAACTTTATTGAAAGAAAAGTGCAGTGAAATTATTCAAAAGCTTGAAAGAAACTTAAGGGAATTTAGACACCTCCCCTTAAGTGCAGGACCAAATGCAGGGTGAAATCACAATTTTTTTTCCAGATAGTAACTACCCAGTACTATCCAGATAGTAACTATCTGGAAAATGAGTCAGAAAAAGTCACTAGGGATTCATCAAAAACATGTCTTCATAGACTAACTTTATAATTATTAAAATAACAGAGTATAGAAGTGCTACAAAATAAAATTTATTTAGATTTATTAAAATTATAAAACATCTCACACTTTTCTTTGGAAAAGATGGAGAGAAATGGTTTAGATGATAGGACAATTAGATAAATTTAGAACTAGTTGAATGGCTGGATATGAAAGTAGTCATTATGGATTCATGTCAAGTTAGAAGGAGATCTCCATTAGAGTACTCCCAGGCCCTGCACGACTTAGCAATTGTATCAATTACTTCAGCAAAGACAAAGATGGCATACTTATCAGATTTTAAGAGGGCACCAAGCTGGGAGGAACTGTTAGCACTTTGAACTGAGAATTTTAAAAATTAAAGACAGACTAGAATATTGGGCCTCATCTAATTAGATGAAATTTTATTAGGGTAAATATAAAGTTTTACGCATGAGTTCAAAACTAAACTTCACAATGTATAAAATATATGAGATGAGGTTTAAAAAAAGCCTCCTTGTCTAAAAAATATGTGGGGATATTTACTGTTGTTCAGTCATTTTTTGCTCATGTCTGACTCTTTGTCATCCCATTTGAGGTTTTCTTGGGAAGGATATTGGAGTAATGTGCCATTTTCTTCTCCACCTTATTTTACAAATGAGGAAACAGAGGCAAATAGGGTAAAGTGACTTACCCAGGGTTACAGTGCTAGTAAGTGTCTGAAATCAAAATTGAATTCCAGTCTTCCTGACTCTAGGCCCAGCACTCTATCCACTATTCTAACTAGCTGCCCCTGGGGATATGCTTCAGTGGACTACAATATAGGTGTAAATCAACACTTTGAAATGGTGACTGAGAAAATACATAGGACTTCTAGATCCTATTTGCTTTCTTTTAAGAAAGACATAACTTCAAAGAATAAGCAAATGATGACTCCATTGTACTCGCCCTCTTTTAAACACATCTGAAAGATTTTGTTCAGTTTTGACTGCTGTTTTTAAGAGAAGACACGGATAAGCTGGTCAAGAGGAAAGCAAGAAGGAAAAGGGCCTCAACATCATATCATATAAGGTTAATTGGAAGGGAGTACATTTAAAATGAAAAAAACAAGACTTTGATAATTAATAGCTGCCTAAATAGTTGGAAGTCCATCTCCTAGAAGAAGAACTGGAATTAAATTGAGGTACGTCACAGGGAATCTTTCCAACCACTGGGTCTATACAAAATTGGATTGGGCACTTGTAGGGCTTATTGTATAGAGGATTCTTTTTCAGTTATGGCCACTAAAATGAATACAACTTCAAAATTCTACATATTAAAACTAATGAATATTGATGCAAAATAAAGTTGGGAAAGGGATTAAGATACACCTCATAATGACATGACACATTAAAGGGTTCTTCAATATTAAGCAATTTAAAATCAAACAAAATGACATGACTTCATCAAAAAAGTAGAAAAATTAGACATTTAATGAAAATGCAACAGTCATTTAGCTAAAAACCCTTCAAAGGACAAGCATTTAAAGGTACTTCCTTAATATAATCAAAAACAATTTGCAATTGGAGTGGCAAGGTGGTGCAGTGAATAGAGCACCGGCCCTGAAGTGAGGAGAATCTGAGTTCAAATCTGGCTTCAGACACTTAACACTCTTTACTAGCCCTGTGACTTTGGGCAAGTCACTTAATCCCAATTGCCCTCCAAAATAGCAAAAAAATAATAACAATAATTTACAATGGAGACATGCTGGAAGCTTTCTCAATAAATTTGGGGATAAAGCACATATAGCCACTTTTTCCAATAACATTTGATAAAGTTATAAAAATACTACTTATCTGGGGCACCTAGGTGGTGGAGTGAATAGAGCACCAGCCGTGGAGTCAGGAGGACCTGAGTTCAAATATTGCTTTAGACACTTAACACTTACTAGCCATGTGACCTTGGACCGTCACTTAGGCCCAGTTGCCCTACCTTCCCCCCTTCTAAAAGAAAAAAAAATGCTACCTATGACAAAGATAGGAGAAAAGAATTTCAGAAATAGATACCAGCAAAGAGGAAACAAACTTAATCTGATAGAAAAAATAATCTACATAATTTATTAACTTCAGTGAAACAATCAACTTAACAAAATTCCCTAGCATTTCTATATATTAGTAAAAAGACTGAGTGGAAAAACAGAGAAATTCCATTCAAATCAAATTTTAAATTCATAAAACAACCAAAAATTAGTTAAGCAGCAAACAAACTTATTTAAATAAAGATGCAAGTATATTTACAAATATAAATGACTATGGAACTAGAAAGATGAGATTAGTGTCTTTTCTTAAAAAAAAAAAAACTTCTCTAATCCCTAAATCTCAAAAAAAGAAAGAAAAGAAAAAGGAATTATGCATAAGATAAGGTGTAACTAAACTGAATTATAAGATAAGAATTAAGAAAAGTTGCCCAAGGTAAAAACCTTATGAATTGACATTTGAAAACTTGAATACATAGAGTTCAGATCCTATATACTTATCTTCAAACAAATCTGAATGCCATATCTACAAACAAGCTCTTAGCCTTGTGACTCAAGGTCAAGTTGTAGCAACTTGCATGGTGGTGGTTCACCATGAACTCTTCTTTGTTCCATAAGAATTGGACCAACCATGAAAAAGTAAAAGCACATTGACTAGAATAGGAATTCCTAATTTTTTTATATCATGGAACCTTTTGTCAGTCTTCAGAACCTTCTCAGAATAATGTTTTTAATGTGTAAAATTAGACATAGATGATAACAAAGGAAACCAACTATATTTGTAACACATATGCTGTGGACCCTTCTCACAGGTCCGGGAGTACAACATCTTTCCTCAGGGTTTTCAGGTACCCTGAGGGGTGTGTGGCTGTCTCTTTGTCATCAGTTTGAAAACCCACCGGCTGTGCTCCCTTCCTCATCTGTTAGAAGTATGAGAAAGAATTATTAAAGAGAAGTATGTATAAAATAATTTTACAACTATGTACTTATTTGTTTCTAATGGTAGCAATCTCTACCATTAGAAACAGTGGAGGGTGAAGAAAAAAAGGGGGGAAAATTTACATGATAATTTTATTATATATTTAAAAGGAATAGCAAGATGTACATAATAGATTTGCAGTTTCAAGTGCAATTGTCTTTTTTTATTACACTATGTCATGAAAATACTTGTTTTATTCAATAAATTAAAAAGGAAGTAATTTTTAAAAAGAAGGTTGTGACTAGTACCCCAGTTCTCTTTAACCACTTAAACACCATTTGGCTTTTACAAAGGGATATTTGCTTAGAAGATATAGTAACAACAAATGTTGAAATAATTTCACCAATACCATCAGAGCATACTCATTCCTTATATATTACATTGCTCCCGCCATATTTATGTCCACATGTGGGAAGGGTCCCAAAGACAGCTCCTTGATCCTCAGCACATCTGTGATTGGCTAAGAGTAACAGCCACCCAGAATTCTGACTGCTGATTTCCTGTGGCTGGATCTCTCAACCATTTTTGGAGACCATTCCCTGTGCCTAGAACTGAAAAGAAGAAACAAAAGGGCTCCAAAGGCCTTGTTTTGTAGGGGGGGGGTGTGCGGGGGAGAAGGGAGTAGTATATCATTTTAGAGTAGGAGGGAAAAGATCCTATGTTCCTTCATCTTACCTACTCTCTCACCAGATGGGATCATATTACCAAAATGTAATTGAAGACAATGAAAAGAAGATACAGTTAAAGCTGATTCAGGTCTTTATAAAGATATCAATAATTCCATTTTTGAAGCCAATAGAAAAAGGCTCACTCCAACTACATGGCTAGCCAGCCAGACCCAGATACAATATGTCCATGTAAGTTCCAATCTCTCCAATATACTTCTGTATGTAAGGAGGATTTTGCTATCCTTAGAATTTAGTTTGCCAGGATCCATGGCCATAGCAATCTCTAGTTTACAGGTGCTGGATAATAACTCCCAGAATAGTCCAAAATTTCCTAGATAGTAATTCCTGGTTGGTTGATTGGTTGGTTGCTGTCTTTTGATATCAGAGGACCAAAATAATATCACTATGTTAGAGTCAAGTTTCAATGTGTACTTCTGTGCCTGATCAGACCAATATGAGCTTGGAATGCTCTACCATACGTTGGGCACAAATGGTTCCTGTGAACATTTGGGGTGGATACTCTAAATTTGCACATCCTGCATTTCCTTTAAGCTGTTTCAATCTTGCTTTGCTCATTGAGCATAGCACCTTCTCTGATGTGGGCATGCCATGCTGAGCGGTTCTGTGCCAGTGTCTCCCATGTCATACAATCACTTCCAAAATCCTTAAGAGAGATACTGAGAGTGTCCTTGTATGGCTTCTTCTGACCAATATGTGAATGCTTGCCCTGTGTGATTTCTCCATAAAATAGTCTTTTTGGCAAGCGTATGTTGTGCATTCAAACATGGTAAGCCCATTGGAGTTGCGCTCTCTGAAACACAGTTTGAACGCTTGGCAGTTTAGTTCAAGTAAAGACCTCAGTGTCTGGTACCTTATCCTTCATATTGATAGGCAGTCCTACTGAGACTGCTCAGTGAGATATATGGGTGGCATAATGTGATACTACATTTGTGCCAAATGACGATATTGCTAAAGTTAACCTCTGAGTCTATTACTGGCAATATGCCTTCTTTGTCTATTACCCTATAAAGCAAGTGGACACCAGCCAGTGAGCCAAGAACCTTTAGGGTTGAATTCACAAGTTGGAATGCTGTGTGTGCCTTGATCAGCCCACATCAAGGCTTGGGAAGAAGAATTTGAGTTTGCCTCAACTGGCCACCATAGAAGCTTAAGGGGATTTAGAGGAGGGAGGGAAGTGCCCAAGCTGTGCCTGTCTTGATTGACCCCATAAAAACATAGGGGTAGTTGCCCCGCGCTTCTTGCCAGCCCTTATGAGAAGGGTGATTAGGGACTGCTGTAGGAGTTGGTGCTCCCATTATAATCAACTCCCTCTTGAGAAGACTAGACTAGAAGTCTATTAACCCCTCTTAAGCTGTCTTCCTATACTTCCTATCTGACCAGATCAAGAGTGAACATGTTAGAGGCTGGAGTCCAAAAACTCCAGTGCCTGCTATGTGTTTTCTGTGAAACAACTTCCTTTGTACATCATTACATTTCTCCCAGGAATAGCTCCCTAACCTCCTGCTCATGGGAAGACACCATCTGAAAAACCTGAACGAGTCTACACATAGGCTTAAACTCCATTAGGTATTAAAATACAGATATCAAAGTAATTTTTTTAAAACAAGTTTTAGCTAAGAATTCCCAGGAAGGTTAGTGAGACAGACGACTTAAAAAAAAGGCAAAATATGAGCATGGCACAACCTTACCAAAAATAACAATTTAAATAGTTAAAAAAAAAAACCCAACACTTGGCATATTGACCATGACTGATAGAACTTTATTTGGAGAATTGATATGATTCCAGGGGCAGATTACTGATTTAAAATTGTTGTGGCAAATTTTTTTCTAATTTTGAAAGAATCACAGCAATGGCAATAGTTCCATAGATATCCTCTGAGTTCATTAGAAGGTTCATTATGCGTCTGCCATTGAGAGTGGCAGTAGCAACATGATGGAGACTGGAAGGAAGGAAGCACCAACTAGCATGTGTTTATATATATATATTCAGAGCATTGTAGGTTGACCCAAGCAACTAGGCCTCCTCTCTCTATAACAGTAATTCTCAAGCTCTTTTCTCTCAGAGCCCTATTTATACTCTTACAAAATTAGGACTCTCAAAGAGTTTTTGCTTATGTGAATTATATCTGCCCATATTTATTATATTAGAAATTTTAAAGTCTTAGTATTATTATAAAAATAGTTTTCATCTTGCAAACTTCCTGAAAAAGAATCTTCAGATCACACTTTGATGACTGTTGCTCTAGAAGAAAGAATTCTGGTGGGAGTTTCTATAGCAGAATGACATTGCTGTCAGTGTTTGTTCCTGAGGATAACACAAGTAAAATAAAGGCTTAATTTCCTTTCCTGTTGTCTATAGCTGGCAGGCACATTATTTTCTCTATTTCTTTAAACTGATCCTGCTTCCTGATTTTTTTTGGTGTTACATAAACTATGGCTAGAAATAAATGATCTGTGACTTAAAGATATTAATTGTGTACAGGCAGGGAGTGCAACGGAGGATGCTGGCTAGTAACTGGTTTGGTCTATATCTAGGTCTGGATTAGTGTAAAAAAGGGATCCAATGAAGTAGTAACAGTATTTGAATTCACAATACACATATTTCCACTGGGTTAGAGCTAATTCTTATTTCGCATACTTTTAACATCAAATAGTCCTCACATGAACACATGCAGCCACTTCATGGTATTCATTATTCACAGCAATTAAAACCTAGTTTTATATGAAATTAAATCTACTAGAGGCATAGACGTCTATCTAGAATGTTAAAGCCTCTTCCCTGTTTGAGGATGAGTGAATTGGAAAAAGAATCTTATGGTTTTGATTTTTATTAATAATTCTAATCAGGGCTTAAATATCAGGGCTAGATAAACTATGTGACTGAGGACCATGCACCACTCTATGCTAACTGAGTTATTGGTGAGGCCAATTCCATAACCTTTATTGCATTTCAGTGAAGCTCTGGTCTCTAAAGCCAGGGATGGAATAGAGGAGGGAATCAAGGGAAGGTCATATTCCCTTAGCTGTTTAGTGGGAGAAGGAAGGTATATTTTGGGGGAAAAGGCCACTGTCTCCCCAGAGGGTAGTTGACATCTCAAGGTAGGAGGGAAAGGAGAAAGAGATTGCATCTTTCTTTCACTTTTGCTTTCTACCTAAACCTCTAAACATTGCAAATCACTATACTTGAAGGTTACATCCATCAAAATATGATAAATGATTTTGAAGATGAGAGACTATGTAGTATAGTAGTGTGACAGAATTGGAGTTTAAAAGATACTCTCTAGTTGTGTGACACTGGACAAATCATTTAAGCTCCCTGGGCCTCAGCTACCTCATTTGTAAAACATGTGTGTTGGGGGACAATTAAATGACTTTCAGGTTTTGTCTAGCTCTACATCTACTATCTATAATATTTCCATCTTAATATCCTATGGAACTTTCCTTGAAAATTAAAATTTTTTTTAAATGATCTCAACAAATTTGTCACTCCTAAAGATAAAGATTTGTGTATCTTTAAGCAACAACTGTAACCCTACCTACTCATTCACACACAGATTTCCCTCTATTATTAACTCTAAATTTACATTCCCACAATCTACAATATAGGCAGGATCACATCCAGAATAAATACCTTTACCCTTTGGGATCTGGCAGGTTTATTGTTATTTATCTAGATCTAAAAGAGGGCAGAGTTATTGAACTTTGTTGTTTTAAGGGTGGATAAGGATTATGGAAATCAAAGTTAAGCCATTTCAGTCACATGTACTAATCTATGCAGCTTTGTAGGGATACCATTATTTCATTGTGCTCATAAAGGAAGCTGGTAAAAGGCAGTAGAAAATTTTAAAAAAAGAAAGAAAGAAAAAAAGAGAGAAATGGGAAAAGAAGGAAAGGAATGGAAAAGGAGGGTTAAGAAAGAGAAGAGGGGAAGAGTAGAAAAGAGTAAAGAATTGCACATGGTAGAGAATATCAAAATTCTCTGAAAACTTGCTTCTGGCAAAAATAAATACAACAACAATCCAATACAACAAAAATGTATTAAGCACCTACTATGTGCTTGGCCCTATCCAACAAACAGATTATGCCTGCTCTAGAACAAGGTCAACCTAAGAACAATATTAGTCAAAGGAAAAAGTTAGAGATCCAATTAGAACTGGAGAATGAATCTTTTTGCTGCTACCGGCACCAGCTAAGATTATTTTGAAAGCATTTGAAAATACTATTTTTTTCCCTTATGCCTGTGGATAGCCGCAATTTTTCCCAACAAAAGCCTTTACGGCAATTCAAATTTGCCCAGGCTAAAGATCTATTTGGCCATAATCTGATGGTAGAGCACAATTTTTGTGACTGCTCCAGGAGGTTCCTGATCCATTGGAGTTGGATGCCCTGAGGGTTTTTGAATATTCTTAAAGCTTTTGGGAGTTCAATTATTGTTTTAAAACAAGGTCATTTTTTTTTTAGAGAGTCTCAAGGATTTTCATATTTTTCTGTGTATTTTAGGTAGGCAAATTACCACAGATACTTTGATGCTATTTAATAAGATCATTAGCTTTTTCAGATAGCCAGAGGGTTGCTGTAATAAATGCAAAACATATGCAAGGTTACTCAAAGTAGACAACAATACAGTGAAATATACTTACTATGAGACAAGGGATAGCATAGCTTATAAATGGGTATTTGGCTATCTACATTCGAATCCCAAGAGTTTTATAGAACAACTTTGAAATCCTTTCATTATTTAATGACATAAGTAATATGTGGGTTTGCTATGAAGGGACTTCATTGTTTGCAGAGGAAGATTTTAGACACTTCCTCTAAATCCAACTCAAAAAGGACTTCTTTAAACTCAAAAAATTTCAGACTCTCACATGATACTACTTATACTATTATCTATTGATTAACAAAATATGTTATCTATGCCTGCACACAGTGTTTTTAAAAATACTTATTGATACTTTATTAATGATGACAAAGATCTACCATAAATCCAGCAATATCTTCAAAGTTTTTTTTTGTTTATTTTATTTAACTTAACATCATCTCCATGAGTCTGAAAATACACGTGTATGGCAGACATTATTCAGTCTACAAAAGCTACATTTACTCATTTGTTTATACTGGATCATGCTACATATTTTGTTGAAACTCAAGAAAGATCAAGATGACTATGCTTGATGTACCCACGGATTCACATGGAACCCCCTGTTATAATTCATGGAGGCAGGTCCTATGGAAAAGTTGTTAGTCATCCCCAGCGAGTGCTAACCAACTATCCACAGGAAGGCAAGCCATGCTAGTTGAAGAAGCAAAGCTCCCAAGAAAGAAACAGGAAGCAGTAGTGTTTGCCAAATGAGTCAAAGCACTACTACCATTACGATCAAAATCTCCCCTCAAAAGAGCCTGAGGAGCCAGAAATCCTGGACCCAGCAGCCTTTGGAATAACAATGCTTTCACCCTGAGTCTGGGTGGCAATCCCCTGTGACAATGCAGCTTGGCAATTGCTCCTCCACTGGCTACAGTCACATCCTTTTTTTTTCTTCTTTTTTTTTTTTCTTTTTGGAGGGCAGTTGGGGTTAAGTAACTTGCCCAAGGTTACACTGCTAGTTTTTTTGTGTGTGTGTGGGTTTTAAGTGTCTGAGGCCAAACCGAACTCAGTCCCTCCCCACTCCGGGGCCAGTGCTGTAACCACTGCGCCACCTAACCACACTGACAGTCACATCTTTTGAAAACACCAAAAGAGAAAGTTCTTGTCACTAAAGTTCTTAGCATTGTCAAATAATTCAATTCAGAAACTGATATGGGATTATCAGTGGAAATGTATCAAAGAAGAGATAGTACCATCTCTTTTGCCACTGTACCCTAAGTACTATGGCCTCCTAAAACTCTTATCTCCCCCCATTAGAATATGGACTTCTTGAAAGCAAGTCTGTCTCACTTTTCTATTTGTATCCCCAGAATTTATTCCAGTACCTTGAATGCAATAAATGTTTAACAAATGTTTTCTTCATTCCTTCACTGATCACCACCTTTAGATCTCCTTCTCATTTATCGTCTAATTGTCCATAGCTTCTTAAGCTTCTTATATATATTATCTCAAAAATTCCACTTCAATCTCATAATAAATCAATAGCTAAAGTAAGGTAGTTTGTAAGCATGATTCCTCACTCCAGTGTTGAACTGTTCTTTAATAAAAATCAAGGTGAGAGAAATTAAAAATAAATAATGTAATTGTATTTCATTTAAAAGTCCATTTTATCTGATATAAAAAGTCCATATAGCTTTATTTTGGGAAAATCACAAAATGAATTAATTGAATCCATAGTATCTAAATATGATACTATTCATACTTTCTATATTTTAGGTGCTTTGTTCAGGGAATTCCTTGAATATTCATGCTTCAAAGTTTAATACTCTAAAATAGGGGCTCTGGGCCTGGTGCCCATGAACTTTTTTCTTTGTCTTTTGATAACTCAACTTTAATACAATCAATTTCATTTGTGATCCTATGTTTTTAAATTTGTGCACTGAAAAATATCATTCAGGTCCAGAGTCCTCACCAGACCATACACACACACACACACACATTCACAGACATGCACACACACACATACACACACACACACACACACACACACACCTCCTACTTTTAAAAGATCCATGATATCATCCATGTGGTTACTTTCATAAGCAATGCATATAGTAGGTGATCAGTGTTTATTGAATTGAAATGAGTTGAATATAGTTCTCAATCTGTCTACACTAAAACATATTTTGTCCATGAGTTTCATGATTATGTGGCATATTAACCTAGATTCAAATAATTTTTAGTGTGTCTGACATTTTTTTTCTGGCTGTCTATCTCGTGTTTTCATCTCTTCATTCTCTCAGTATTCACAGATGCTTCTACTACAATAAAAGCTATGAATCACTCTATTGGAATTGGCTACCTCTGTGTGTATGTATGTACTTGTATAAGTATGTATGTATGTAAGTGTGTATATATATATATACACACAAATGTGCATGTGTATATACTATATACACATATACATATATATGCATGTTTAAACCAATCTTTATATGATATTATTTGTATTAGGATGCTTCATAAAAATTTAATCTAATGTATTAACATGCAACATTTCCCACCTAAGTTTTCTGTTTTACATAATCTGCTTATCTTTTGAAAACACATAAGGAAA
Source organism: Petaurus breviceps papuanus (assembly GCF_028583685.1). Taxonomy (NCBI): domain Eukaryota; kingdom Metazoa; phylum Chordata; class Mammalia; order Diprotodontia; family Petauridae; genus Petaurus; species Petaurus breviceps. Next base: position 46,132,251 of record NW_027185764.1, on the reverse strand, counting down.
TTTAGCAATGAATGCTTATGAGGAAAAGAACTATGGCAGATCAATAGACACAGAAGACTTTAAAAGCCTCTCAACTTTCTGTACTTATATATCAATATTAACAATCTGAACTGACTACAAGAAGCAACAAGAAATTATTGAATGATAATAAGTTTGCCAACGGCCTCAACATTCTCCTCCACAAATCTTTTATGCAGAAGCTTCTAGCTTACAATCTTAACCTCTTCCTGCGCTGTTAGGCATTAAAAATTTTTATACACTTACAATGTTTATACCCTTACCCAATGTTTGTCGCTGTACAAATTCATTGAATCAATATGAAATTTTTTTCAATGTTAAAAAAAGAGATGATGTGATTTAATGGATAGAGAGTCAGGAATTATTAATATAACAATAACAAATTAATTATTTATTATTTGTGATTATTATTATGAATAATAACAATAATAAATATAGATAGTATTTACATAGCACTTTAATATTTGCAAAGCATTCTACTCTGTCCACAGTACCACCTATCCCTGTGTTCAAGTCTCATCTCCAACACATATTTCCAATGTGACCTTGGGAAGATCTTCCCTTCACCTCCCACTGTTCCAGGTAACTTTCCAAAGTGATGAGCAATAGCCGATCTACATTAGCAAAGCAGTTTCCTCAATGCAAGCTCCCTACATGGATGAAGTCGGAGCTCTGGCTCCAAACAACAGCAATGTTGTGGAGCTGGGTTTTGTTTGCTGTTTATACACTTCAGAAATATAGCAACCTCTTTAACTATCACACTGGGATATGAGTTGTGGTTTGAAAGGATTAATCATGCAGGGCTAAGGCTAGTATTATCAGACTAATTTTTAATCATGTCAAATGTCTTGGGAGATGAATTACTACAGCCAACAGTAGGGTAAAGATCCAAAAATTCCTCAAAGTAGGAAAGAGTAAGTAGATCTTAGAAATCAAAGCATGGGCAGTTAGGTGATGCAGTGGAGAGAGCATTGAGCCTGGAATCAGGGAATACCTGAGTATGATCATATTCAGCCTCAGACACCTATTGGCCGTGTGACCCTGGGGAAATTATTTAACTCTGTTTGACTCAGTTTCCTCATCTGTTAAATGAGTTGGAGAAGGAAATGGCAAACCATTCCAATATCTTTGCCAAGAAAACCCCAATAGGGTCACAGAAAGAAGAATACAACTGAAATGACTGTATAACAAGAAATTGAAGCAGACAATGGTCCGGAATTCATGAACTATAGACAGCTCAGCTAAAGTGACAGTAATAAAACCTTTAAAAAGTAAGTCTGATCCTAAACAAAGACTGTATGCTTTGTGGCTTCCTTTATAATTTCTGATTTGTGGAAGGGGTTTTAGATGAGAGCTGGGGCTATTTTTTCAAGATATAACTTTAGCTTGGTCTATAATAGTTTTAGACACATTGTTATCTAGGTTGAAAGACAGAGAGAAGAACTGAAGTCCTTCAGGGACTTCAGATTTAGGAATATTCTTATATGAACAGATTTTGTTGTTGTTACTGTTTAGTCTTATCCAACTCTTGGTGACCCCCATTTGGGGATCTCTTGGCAGAGAGGCTGGAGTGGTTTGCCATTTCCTTCTCCATTTCATTTAATAGATGAGGAAACTGAGATAAAAAGGTTTAAGTGACATGGCCAGGACCATACAACTAATAGGTGCTGAGGCCAGATTTGAACTCAGGTCTTTCTAATTTCAGGCCCATTGCTCTATCCACTGAGTCATCTAGCTGACCTAGCACCTAGATAACATGGTAATACTATCCTGTACTATCCATAAGACATGACCACAAAGAGCTCTTTCAAAGTGTGCTTAGAGAAAGTTTTTTCTCAAAAAATAATCACACATTCTAATTTGGTCTGTTGGCCTTCTTTTCTCTGTCTAAACAGAGCGATTTAATATAAAAGAGAATTTTCAATAGCTCATAAACTTCAGTAAACTGGGAATAAATGGAAGTTTACCAGATGATGTTGGTTTGTGAACTGCTGAAAGTTCTAATTTACACTAAAATGGCACAGATAGATCATATAAACAATACTGGTAAAGGTTATGAATCAGTCATCCTAAGACACAAGTCTGAATACATCCCACACACCTCAACACCCACCCACTCACTTCTACTGTGCTCACAAAACTTGAGTGGCTCCTTGTTGCCTTTAGGATAAAACATGTGCTCTTCAGTCTGGCATTTAAGATACACCACCTTCTGGTTCCTCCATAACTATTCACCCTTATTTCCCATTACTCCTTTTTTTCTTAATTTACATTTTCCAAAAAGTAATTAAAACTATTTGTTCCTTTAGTAAGAGAAAGGAAAGGTATAACCAGTATGGGAAAGGCAGTAGTTGTCAGAACACCTAGGACACCAGCAGGAAGAGAAAGGGCAGGGCCTCACCTCCTCACCCCACCCCCATCCCTACCTTTGGATCCTGGAAGGTTCCAATTCAATCCAACACAATTATTTAGTAAGGGCTTCCTATTTACAAGGCACTCTTCTAGGCACTGAATACAATGACAATTTTTTTTTAATTCCCCGTCCTCAAGGAACTTACAGTCTACTTGGGGAATACAACATATAAACAGGTAAATAGATACAATAATTAGAGAAGGAAGAAAGAACACTCAACTAAAAGAATGAGGAAGAGTTTTCTGAATGAGATGGTCATGAACTGAGATGTGAATTAAGTTAGAGATTGAGGTGGAGGGAAGGAGGCTATTAAGTACAGATATGGAGGAATGCTTATATAAAGACAAGAATGTAAAAGTGAGTATGGGGAGTGTATATAAAGAAGTTGATCTGGAACATAAAGTAGACCAAAGGAGGTAACTCAGCATAAGCCTGGAAAGGTGGGGTGGAAGCAGATTTTGATGAACTTTAAATGCCATTCTAATAAATTTGCAATGCAGACAGGAAGGATTGGGGTTAAGGTTCTCAATCTGATGTTCTCAATCTGGTAAACAGAATAATCAGATATGCTCTAGGAAGATTAATTTGGCAAATCTATGGAAGATAATTTGAAGACAGAAGTGACTAGAAATTAGGAATCCTATTGAGAAGCAATTGTGATAGTCTTGTCAAAAATATAAGGGAGCAGCCCACAACACTCCTGAATGTGGTCTGAACCAGAAAGTGTAATGGTGAAGTATTTAACAAAATAAATAAAAATACAATAGAATGTAGACAATGCTAATATATGGTTTTCTAACTCACTGTGACAATCGATAGCATATGGCAGGTGGAGAGTAAACAGTTGAGGATGACATTGAGGTTGTGAACCTGGATATAGAAGGAAGGTGATTCTTTTGAAAGAAATAAGGTATTTTTAGGGGCAGCTAGGTGGTGCAGTGAGTAGAGTACTAGCCCTGGAGTCCGAAGGACCTGAGTTCTACTTTGGCCTCAGACACTTAACACTTACTAGGTGTGTGACCTTGGGCAAGTCACTTACTCCCAATTGCCCTGCCCTCCCTCCTCCAAAAAAAAGGCAAAACAAAAAAAAAAGAACAATGGCATTTTGGAGAAATAGTGCTTTTTGGGGGGAGGCGGGGTAGAATAAGAGGGCCAGGATAATGAATTCTATTTCAGATATATTGAATTTGAGATGTCCATGAGACACCAAGTTACAGAGGTCCAAAAGCAGTTGATTATGTGGTAAATCAATTCAGAAAAGATATTACAGATATATCTATACACATATAGATATACAGATATAACTGTTGTACTTTAGAATCCCCCACACTCACCTTTACATTCATTGCTTTAAAAAATTTTTATTTTATATGATTTTAAATTTATGGAATAAAGCAAGCATTTCCATAACATAGTATATATATATATATATATATATATATATATATATATATA